>NC_056056.1:42433636-42745454 GCF_016772045.2 Ovis aries
GGTAAACTATAAAGCACCTTTGCCTTGAACCTTTCACAGATTTCCCCAATCTTCCTGATCCTGTCACAGGCCTGAGTTACTGGAAATGTCTCAGTCACATCATTCCTCTACATAATGTATATTGTAAATTCAATGTCTAGCTCATTTCCCAAGGCTTGAGTTTCTAAGATCAGTATATTAACGTATCAGTGGGCATCAAGAAATGTTGGGCTGGATGAAGCACAAACTGGAATCAAGATTGCCAGGAGAAATATCAGTAACTTCAGCTATGCAGATGACACCACCCGTATGGCAGAAAGTGAAGAGGAACTAAAGAGCCTCTTGATGAAAATGAAAGAGGAGAGTGAAAAAGCTGACTTAAAACTCAACATTCAAAAATCTAAGATCATGGAATCTTGTCCCATC
Organism: Ovis aries; assembly: GCF_016772045.2. Classification (NCBI taxonomy): domain Eukaryota; kingdom Metazoa; phylum Chordata; class Mammalia; order Artiodactyla; family Bovidae; genus Ovis; species Ovis aries. The sequence goes on from NC_056056.1 coordinate 42,434,042, forward strand.
ACTGGATGGCAAATAGATGGGGAAACAATGGAAATGGTGACAGACTTTATTTTCTTGGGCACCAAAATCACTGCAGATGGTGACTGCAGCCATGAAATTAAAAGACGCTTACTCCTTGGAAGAAAAGCTATGACCAACCTAGACAGCATATTAATAAGCAGAGACATTACTTTGCTGACAAAGGTCCATCTAGTCAAAGCTATGGCTTTTCCAGTCACGTTTGGATGGGAGAGTTGAACCATAAAAAGAGCTGAGTGCTGAAGAACTGATGCCTTTGAACTGCGGTGTTGGAGAAGACTCTTGAGAGTCCCTTGGATTGCAAGGAGATCCAACCAGTCCATCCTAAAGAAAATCAGTCCCAAATATTCATTGGAAGGACTGATGCTGAAGCTGAAGCTCCAATACTTTGGCCACGTGATGTGAAGAACTAATTCATTAGAACAGAGGATGAGATGGTTGGATGGCATCACCAACTCGATAGACATGAGTTTGAGCAGGCTCTGGGAGTTGGTGATGGACAGGAAGGCCTGCGGTGCTGCAGTCCATGGGGCTGCAAAGAGTAGGACACAACTGAGCAAATGAAATGAAGTGAACTGAACTGGGCATCAAGAACAGAGCGCTGAACTTGAATCCAGGGTCCTGAATTCAGCAAACTAGTTCCCCCCAAGTTTATATTCCAAGCCATAGGCCAACTTTTACATCATTTGATTCTTTCCTTTGTGGAGGCCAGGAACTAGTAAAGGCTTACTTGGCTAAGCATCTTCCAGAGTGTGGAGGATTGCTGAATTCCCCTGCGAGTTTTATCTTGACAGGCAGAAGTTTAATTTTCCAGATGGGAGCTTAGGATTTCTCTTTTGCCCCTCTAAAGCAAAAACCAAAACCACTAATATACTGAAACTCTAAATAGATTAAGTCCCAGCACTATCTGGCTTCAATTGTATCTTTGTATTACCATAGTTGTCCTTTCTCCTCTTCTACATTTTTTTTTACTTTTATTGGATTTCTGCCTTCCCATCTGTAAAAGAAGAGATAGGAAAGAGCAAAATAAGGTGGGGACTTAATATCAAAACTTACGATGTACTCTTGCCTTTTTCATTTCTTTTATCAGAAGAACACAAAGGTCTATTTGGGGGAGTAGAGAGAGAGAAAAAGAGAGCAATGCATCAGTTATTACCTGCACTGAAGTAAAAGTAGTGAGAATGAGTATTTTTCTCCAACACTAAAGACAGATGAAGATCTAGGGTGTGGGATGCTAAGAGATGACAGACTAGGGAAAACTGGTGAGAACTGTACTCACAGTGTTCTCATCTGTGTTCACGAATACATAATTTTTGGATATTTCAGTTGTACTGAGATAGTTTCTCCCTTTCTTCTCGAAGATGCTAAAAAGAATCGCACTCAAGGGTAAGGAAACACCTGAGAACCAGGGGATTCCGACAGTGCCCTCTCAGAAGCCACCTTGCAGCTCTGCCCATGACTGAAGGCTCTCAGAATCTCTTCCCCTAGCATGAGCATATGTTTTTCCAAGCGAGTAGTGCTGGCATCAGGCTTCCTTGGTGGTTCAGTGGTAAAGAATCAGCCTGCAATGCAGGAGACCTAGGTTTGATCCCTGAGTTGGGAAGATCCCTTGGAGAAGGAAATGGCAACCCACTCCAGTATTCTTGCCTGCAGCATCCCATGGACAGAGGAGCCTGGCGGCCTACAATCCACAGGGTTGCAAGGAGTCGGACACAACTGAGTGACTGAGAACAGTGCTGGCATCAGCTTAGAGAAGACTCAAACACAAGAGTCCAGTTAGATCCCACTTTACAGGAATTGGATATTGGAGAGAAGACTGGCTAAGGACAGGCCTGCAAGTCCTGTCTCTGAAGGTGAACATGCCCTGCACACATCAGCCCTCCAGGGAGGCTGTGTCCTTGTCTGCGGTGAAAACCAAAAGCCTAATACCTATGTACACCCTGGCAGACTCTCCTTGGTGCAACACTCAGGCCTTAAAGGGTTAAAGCACAGCGCTTTGCTAGAGGGAATAATAGCGCTTACTGTGGAGTTTAAACGCATTTGGACAGGTCACTTAGGCTTCGCAGGTCATATGGTTTCTTTCACAGTTTGTGTTGCAACTGCTGATTGTGTTGCAACTGCTGAACTCTGCTGTTGTAGGACAAAGAAGTCATGGGTAACAGGTAAACAAATGAGCATGTATCTCAATAAAACTTTATTGACAAAAGAAGGCATAGGGGTGAACTTAGAGTTTTGTTGTTTTTTTTTTTTTTAAGTGAGGTTTGCTCAGTTGGGGGAAAAAAAGACATGTTAAATTGAGAGCAAGGTAAGAAATGAGGGCTTCCCTAGTGGCTCAGTAGTAAAGAATCTGCCAGCCAATGCAGGAGATGCAGGTTCAGTCCCTGGGTGGGGAAGATCCCTTCGAGAAGGAAATGCAACTCACTCCAGTATTCCTTTTGTTTTTTTTTTCTTTTAATATTTTTTATTGTATATATTTTTAATTGGAGGGCAATTACTTTACAATATTGTGGGGGTTTTGCTATACATCGACATGAATCGGCCATAGGTATATGTGTCCCCTTCCTCTTGAACTCCCTTCCCACCTCCCTCCCCAGCTCATCTCTCTAGGTTGTCACAGAGCCTGGGAAATCCCATGGACAGAGGAAGCTGGCAGGCGACAGTCCATGTGGTCACAAAAGAGTTGGACACGACTTAGCAACTAAAACAACACTGGCTTTGGTCACTGTAAGAGAATTCTAGTGGGAATACTAAACACCAATTCTAATACTAATGCAAATATTCCTTGAAATACTGGAACACTGGAAACAATGTAAACAAGTAAAATGTAAATAAATAAAATGCAGATATATATTTTAAAAAAGAGTTAGACACGACTTAGCGACTAAAACAACAAAAAACAAGGCAAGAGATAGCCAATTATGATACTTGCTCATGAAATGCCATAACATCTGAGACCAGTTCTTGTTTAAAAACATACCTGTGGCCATGAGAGTTCTGCAATTTGACCACAAAATGTAGATAAACACAATTCTCTAAAGCTAATAATGCCTTTTACTTTGAAAGCTTTGCTACCATCCTATTTAAGCTTCGTGGTAAGTATCTGGAGTAAATAGCATCTGTATGTTCATGTCAAAGAGGAATTTTATGTAGAAAAGGAAAATGTTTTGCCTGAGAGCTCACAGATTCATCCTGTGTCCCCGAGTCCTACATTGGTGGATTCTCAATTAGTCACTTGCCTAATACAGAAAACTGCTGCTGCTGCTAAGTCGCTTCAGTCGTGTCCCATTCTGTGCAAACCCATAGAAGGCAGCCCACCAGGCTCCCTCGTCCCTGGGATTCTCCAGGCAAGAACACTGGAGTGGGTTGCCATTTCCTTCTCCAATGCATGAAAGGGAAAAGTGAAAGTGAAGTTGCTCAGTCATGCCCGACTCTTAGCAACCCCATGGACTGCAGCCCACCAGGCTCCCCCATCCATGGGATTTTCCAGGCAAGAGTACTGGAGTGGGGTGCCATTGCCTTCTGCAACAGAAAACTGGTTCATCTCATTTTTAAGATCACATTACATCTCCAGGACATTTTTTTTTTTTTTACCATTTTATGTAAACCTTTTAAATGTTTTAGGTGCTGACCTTGCAATTTGCCACCTAAGCACCTGTTTTTCCTTTCCATTCTGTACATGAATGTGAGTCTGAACTGGTTCTACCAGCTCTAAAATATAGCAGTTGGGTCATCATGACAATAAAGTGCTGTCACTCATAAAAAGAACAAGCTGAGTCGCCTCCTGGACTTTTCACTCTTCAGGTCCCAAACTCCTCAGATTAGATAACTCTGTCTTATTTAGGGGGAAAAGGAGGGTTAGGGGTTAAGTCTCATGTCTCAGGGCAACACCTCAGTGAAGAAATACAAAAGAGAAATCCCAATCAGGTAATAAGCATAAGGCGAGGCCAGGTTTCGGGGTCCAAGCCACACCTGGAGACAAGCCGAGCTGAACCTCTCCATGACTCCTTCCTGAGAAAACACAAATTGGAAGGAGGAGCTGTCCTCCTGACAGCAGCCCTTGGCTGGGCCTCCGGCTCCCAAGACAGCCTTCCTAGCCAGGCGCCTTCTCCTTCTCTGGGCCTCTCATCCTTTTGTGTACCTATTAGTTCATTCCACCCAATAAAACCAGTTTTTTGCATATTAAAACTTAATTTGTTTAAGAACAAACAGTTGGAGGCCTGCTACCAGGGGCCCAAGTGACAGATCACACAAGGGGCGCATCAGCCTTGGGGACTGCCAATTTGGCAGGTGCCTGACTTCTAGGAGAGACCAGCCCAGCCCGCGAGCTCCTCATTGTCAGGACTCCAAAAGGCATTACCGTGAGCTCCAAGGTGGAGCTGTTTACCAATACCATGATCTCTCCCCAGATGCAGTTGCTACTGCAGCTAATTAAGAGAACAATTAAGACTCAGGCAATCAGTCAAGTACACAGACCTCCGTCATCTTCCCAGCTCTCGGGTGCGGAGCCGCTCCCAGAGGGCTGAACCATACTCAGTCATTCAGAAAATGACAGGAAGAAGCTATTAAATATCTGAAAACCATAAAAACACAATCATACTGTTCTTTAGCTGAGCCATCCACCAGAGACTGATGCCCGGCAACTTTAGAAACTTAGCAGTCCTCTCAAATCCACACACTCACAAATAAGAAGATTAATCAAAAGCAGCTCAAATCAAAATTTAATTATAAGGTGGAAATGGGAGAGGCTGGGCTGGCCATTCTCCCGGTTTTGTTTTGTTTTTTGCTTTATGACTGATCAATACCCCTTGTATCATCCAAATGCATGACAAAGTCCATGGGGTGTCTTTAGAAAGGAAGTAACAGATTAAATATTGAGCTAAACAATTTAATCTTCTTCTGGAAGAATTTTCAGATATTTGTAAACGTAAATCCTATTAGAAGGGTACAGACTCCATGTGCTAGATTATAATGTTTCATTGGGAGAAGTTCATACACAGATATAAAACACACTAAAACCAAGCATCTCTTAAGAGCATAACATATACAGATCAGGAAAAAAATGCCCTTAAAAGGTACATATACATATATATGTGTGTATGCTGCTGCTGCTGCTGCTAAGTCACTTCAGTCATGTCTGACTCTGTGCGACCCCATAGACGGAAGCCCACCAGGCTCCCCCGTCCCCGGGATTCTCCAGGCAAGAACACTGGAGTGGGTTGCCATTTCCTTCTCCAATGCATGAAAGTGAAAAGTGAAAGGAAAGTCGCTCAGTCGTGTCTGACTCTTAGCGACCCCATGGACTGCAGCCTACCAGGCTCCTCCATCCATGGGATTTTCCAGGCAAGAGTACTGGAGTGGAGTGCCATTGTATTTTTTCAGTAAACTTATTGCAGGGTAGGCTAAGAGTTCTTTGTCTAAGCAGGTATTATTCTCTTTGAGCCCTTGGTGATCTGGAGCTAAGAAATGAGGCTGACCATCTTAGAAAAAAGCACCATAATCAAAACATTTATTAAACACCTACTATATGCATTGTGAGGGATAATGAAGGAATAAACAGAAAGTGTTGCTATATTTGAGCTTGGACTTTAGGAGTCAAACTGGAGTTCAGATTCTCACTCCTCACATATAAGCCTTCATTCTGTTTCATTATCTGTTAAGTGGAAGCTAGTATTCTTCCAGTTTTAGAGGGTTGTTTGAGGTTTAAATAAGATAATACATGCAAAGTTCTTAAAACAAGTTCTGACACATGGTAAGTACTCAATAAAGCTATGACAATAATGACAATGATGATTTCTAAAAACTACAACCTGCAGATGACTTGAATAGTCACTGTGATTTCCAAATATGATCTTACTGAATATTCATTACAATTTTATACAACGAATATTATTACTATTATGGTCATTTTAGTGTCGGAGAATCATATCTTACAAGGCCAGGCCTCCCAAGCTAGTGAGCAGGTACCAAGTGATCCAGTCTGGCATTCACAAAAGACTTGAATTTAAGACTTTTGTTTTTAACTCCAAATGAGGGCATACCATCACAGACAGAAAAGAAGCCAAGATCACTGAAAGAGAAAAACTTAACCTTTTTCTCTGGTTAAAGTCCAGGAGGACACATCTTTTAATGTACTATGAATTAACATTTTTTTACTAAAATTTAAAATTATCTTATAGACAGAATCACAATACATTGTTTATGTACTAAAATGTAGATTTGTTCCACATGAATATTTAAAATGTACCATGATTTTTTAACCTATTCTGGCCTTTTCATCTTTTTTTTTTTGTACATCAAAAGCCTCAAAAAAAAGTTGGGGGGAGAATGTCCTGGCTTTCTGGTTCACCCAATTTCATATTATTAATGAATGCCAGGGAATGCAGAGCTACAGAGAGATGCATCACAGCATACTACCAACGTTTCCACCACAGACAGGACAGTGCCAAGCATCCTCAAGAGCATGTGCTGTGCTGTGCTTAGTTGCTCAGTCATGTTCAACTCTTTGTGACTCCATGGACTACAGCCCATCAAGCTCCTCTGTCTATGGGGATTCTCCAGGCAAGAATACAAGAGTGGGTTGCCATGCCCTCCTTCAGGGGATCTGCCCAACCCAGGGATCAAACCCAGGTCTCCCACATTGTAGGTGGATTTTTTTTTTTACCAGCTGATCTACAAGGGAAGCCCCCTCGAGAGCACAATTCAGTTTGGTTTAGTCGTTCAGTCATGCCCGACGCTTTGTGACCCCATGGACTACACCACACCAGGCTTCCCTGTCCATCACCAAATCCCAGAGTTTACTCAGACTCATGTCTATTGAGTTGGTGATGCCATCCAACCATCTCATCCTCTGTTGTCCCCTTCTCCTCCTGCCCTCAATCTTTCCCAGCATCAGGGTCTTGTCAAATGAGTCAGCTCTTCGCATCAGGTGGCCAAAATACTGGACTTTCAGCTTCGACATCAGTCCTTCCAATGATCATTCAGGACTGATTTCCTTTAGGATGAACTGGTTGGATCTCCTTACAGTCCAAGGGATTCTCAAGAGTCTTCTTCAACACTTCAGTTCAAAAGTATCAATTCTTCGGTGCTCAGCTTTCTTTATAGTCCAACTCTTACATCCATACATGACTACTGGAAAAACCATAGCCTTGACTAGACGGACCTTTGTTGGCAAAATAATGTCTCTGTTTTTTAATATGGGACTAGACCTGATGGAGTGCCTGAAGTACTATGGGCGGAGGTTCATGACATTGTACAGGAGACAGGGAGTAAGACCATCCCCAAGAAAAAGAAATGCAAAAAAGCAAAACAGCTGTCTGAGGAGGCCTTACAAATAGCTGTGAAAAGAAGAGAAGTGAAAAGCAAAGGAGAAAAGGAAAGATATACCCTTTTGAATGCAAAGTTACAAAGAAGAGCGAGAGATAAGAAAGCTTTCCTCAGTGATCAATGCAAAGAAATAGAGGAAAACAATAGAATGGGAAAGACTAAAGATCTCTTCAAGAAAATTAGAGATATCAAGGGAACATTTCATGCAAAGATGGGCTCAATAAAGGACAGAAATGGGATGGACCTAACAGAAGCAGAAGATATTAGGAACAGGTGACAAGAATATACAGAAAAACTGTACAAAAAAGATCTTCATGACCCAGATAATCACAATGGTGTGATCCACTCACCTAGAGCCAGACATCCTAGAATGTGAAGTCAAGTGGGTCTTAGGAAGCATCGCTACGAACAAAGCTAGTGGAGGTGATGGAATTCCAGTTGAGCTCTTTCAAATCCTGGAGGGCACAGGTAACAGTAAAATTGTAATAAATTTAATTAGCAAAGAAAGAGCATGGAGCACTTATTGCCTTTGTTTTTAACATTCTAAGTTTATACAATTTAATTTTTACTAATGTCTGTGTTTAATAACAGCTTGGAAATTTTCTGAAAATCTAAAAAAGAGCTTTCATGGCAAGTAGGAGCCAGATGCAGCACATTACTGATTCCACACAAAGGAGTCCTGTGTACAAACATGGGTCTTTTGGAAAGTGCATGTCTCCATATAATAACACTTTAGAGCAAGTCACTTCTGAATAGTTACATACATTTAAAAACATATGCCCAGGTGCATTTCTTTACATTTATAAAAGAATACATGCCTCACACTAGTCCAGGTGAGCTCTCCACAGACACTGCTTTCCCAATCCCCCAAACAGTGTGTTAGTCCATGTGTACAAACACTGGCACTGCCTGCTACAAAGCTTGATTGGAATTGGCCGGGGATGAAAAATACCCAGATCCACATGCAGCTGACAGAATAAGCTGGGCTTCACAGTGTTAGCTCTCAGCAGACCTAACTTGATGTCACACATGAGCTGGTGACCTCTAGATGACCACTGGTGGGCTATTTCTCCTCCTTATTTGGTGTTACCAATCAGACCACTCTCCTAACCTTATAAAATGCTCAGAAATGGACTAATCAAAATCCACTCAGATCAGAGATTTTTTAATAATTACTGTGTGCTCATAGGCACACATATACCTACATACATTCACTCCAAAGAAACCTCATATTTTAAGTTAAATATTGCTCTTCTGAAATGTATAATACTTGTAAAATGATATGCTTTATTCATTTCCTGATATATAAAATGGGAGCCAAAAAATACATTCTTTTAAGAACTGAATTCTATATCCAGATATATTTCTACTATATTTTAGTACACCCATGTTACCATTAAAATTTTTTAAGCTACCACCTGAAATTTTCTTATAGCCAAACTACCACTGTTGAAAGGAAATCTGTCCAATTCTTATTGCTTCTCCTTTTACTGGAAATGGGAAACCAATTGACCCAAAATCAATGGCTCAGATCTCCACTGAGGAAAAGAGAAGGCAGTTCAAAGCCTTTTCTTACTGCTCCAAATCTAAGAAATGTCCACTATGAACAAAAACCATACAAATTCAAGGGGGAAACCAGAAAACTATGATTTTCAGGCTCTGCATTTTCCCTAACAAAATGATTTTATAATGATATAATGAATTTTTCCAAGCTATTAGCCCAAAATATTGTCTGATATCTATGACTACTTTGAAAAGGAAAAAGAAGCAGGAAATAGCCACTGAATTTGGAAAGACAGTTATGCCTTTAAATAGCAGCCTTTTCATCTCTGCATACATTATACATAGTTGTTCAATCAGAAGAACCACTGGTCTCTACTTGTGAGGTGTAGTCTTCTTGGACAGGATTTTCAAACAAAAAGTTGATCTCTTGACTCAAATAGGATCAACTCACTACCAAAGTTTTTTGTTAAGAATCTTCCTCTATCTACCATTCGAAGAAATATAGAATAAAAAAGGAGGTGGAAAAGAAAGTCCTTTGCAACAAAGGAAAATATTTCATAATAGAAAACAATGCATCTTCCTCTCCAGGGTGGCAAGGATCTATTCACTTTATTTTTAAATAGATTGTTTAGAAACTGGACAAAGGATTGTCAAGCAAACCCCAACTGGTGAGTCTCCACAAAAAAACAAAATGTCCTAATAATTCGTGAATAACAGAGAAAAGGAAGGAAATCTCCCTAAAAAATTTCATTTACCCCTTTTCTGCCAAAAATACTCACACAGGAGTTCCCTGGGCAGCTATTCCTCTGAAAATTGAGTTCTTAGTCTTCACATCACTTGCAAACCAATTTAGAGGTGAAAAGCAGAAGTCCAGACTGTATTTAAGCAAACGACTCATTGTTTCTTTACTAAGCAAACTGAGTTCATCCAGTTTCTCATTCAGGTTTTGAAAATATCTGCTTGCTAAACTGAATGCAATTTTTCACACTTCTTTCAACAGTTAGAAACACAAAGGGGTTTGGAAGAATTATCCAAATAATTTTTGAAAACAACATTTCCAACAAAAAAGAAAGAAATTTCTAAGAGGAACACCTATCATTACAAACCTCTGGTTTCAGAGCTTAATGAGAAACTTGAGCAAAAAACTGGGTAGCAACACAGCTAATGTACATTTTCTGTCGGTAGTCAGGCTAATCCATTCTGTATACTTTCTAAAAATAACAAAATGAAGAGTGCAGAGTGTGTCCCCAATCATGAACATACTATGTGAATCTCGTTCCACCTCTCATTTCAAAACCCTCCCGGATTTCTGGCTTCCACTGTGGTTGGAAGTGTGTTCAGGTAGGAAAAAATCAGAGAAACTGGGAGAATTCAAAATTAGCACAGTGATTTAAGGATGAACCAAGTACCAACCTGTTTTTTGTCCTACACCTAAACCATGATAAAGAACAACCACAAAAAAAAGCCTATCAAAGTCATTGTCTTTCCCAAGAACTCATTTTTTCTCCCAACGTCCCTGTTTGTGTCACTGTAATCATCTCTCTTCCATTTTCACAAACAAGAACCTTGAAGTCATCCCTGAAACTCTCCTCTCCTCTGCATTCTGACCGTTTCCAAGTCTTATTAGAGCCCATGTGAATTATTCCTTAGCTTCAGCCCTGTTTCACCACTTCCATGGCCATCAGCCTAGTCATACTTGAATAACCAAGATAACCCCCCATGTGGTTACCAACTTCACTCTAGCCTGTGGCACACAAATCCAGAGGTCACACCACTGTTAGACAAAACCCCAAAGCCCTGTTGTCTTCAAACTGGTGTGTAGAATTAATAAAAGTCCCTAATCTAAATTCCCCTCTCCTACAGATATATTACTCCAGTCTTCCTATCTGTGGGACATATAAGTAGACATCCCCTAGTATCCATTGTCATCTTCTTCCTTTAAAACTAGGATCTCGGATTATAGCTGGACACATCACACCTGAAATAAAGGCTACGTTTTATGCATTCCTTTGCAAACAGGTGTGCCCCTGCAATCAAGCTCTGGCCAATACAATCAGAACAGAAGTATTAAGTGTAACCTGTAGGTCATACCCTCAAAGTGAAGTAATGTGCACTGGAATTCTTCTTCTGGTTTTCAAAATGACTAGGATGAAGATGTGATAGCAGGATCAGAAACAGCCACTTTAAACACAGAAATGTAAGCCATACACGGGGGACAGCAGAGACACTCTTTCAGCCCTGCCAGCTGTCTGCTTTCAGACGGTTAAGTCAAAGGAAATAAATTTACATCTTATATAATCCATTGTTAAGTTGTGCTCCTGTGGCAGTAATCTAACCCATACTCTAATGCATACCCCAATATATACTATATCCTCAATTGTTTGATAAAATTAAAAGTGTATATTTTCTAAATTTACTTTTATGTATATAAAATCATGGCTCTTTCATTCAAAATCATAGTCACTTTTGGCACACAGCCCAACACAAGCCAACAATCTAGCAATACCTTCATCATTTCAAACCACTTTTTAAAATCTCCAATTGAAAATGTTTCTTTATATACATTAGTTAAACTTTTCTGGTTTCAGTTGTCAGAAACTTAAGAGAAACAGGAAAATTTATGCACACAAACACACACACACAAGCCACACAGCATACACACAGAATAGTATGTAATGGTTCTAATGGCTTTCAAGGAATATCAGAAACTTCCCTCTCTCTGTTTCTCAAGTCCTTTGTTCTGTGTGTCTGCTTTATTCTCCTCTCTCATTATAAACTAGCTTCCTATGCTTCCCTGTTTGAAGGTGGGATACAGCTGCCTATCAAACCTAAATTTTACATATTATCATACAGAAACCCAGAAAGAAACTCTTATCGCCTCTTATGAGTTTTATCATGTATTGACCTAGGCAGACCCTGAGAGCAAAGGTACATAAAATAAAATTGGTTAGCCATTTTTAGATATAGCCTGGCAGGCTATAGTACAAGGGGTCACAAAGAGTTGGACATAACTGAGTGACTAACAAGAACACAACAATATATACTTCAGACTATGTTACAAAGCTACAACAATAAAAATAGTATGGTACTGGCACAAAAACTGACAGATAGATTAATGAAACAGAATAAAGAGCCCATAAATAAACTCACACACACTTATGGTAAAATAATCTATGATGAAGGAGGCAAGAATATACAATGGAGAAAAGACAGTCTCTTCAATATGCAGTGCTTGGGGAAATTGGACAACAACATGTAAGAGAATAAATCAGAACATTTTCTCCCACCATATGTAAAAACAAACTGAAAATGTAAGGCCACAAACTACAAAACTTCTAGAAGAAAACACAGGCAGAACACTCACTGACATAAATCACAATGATAGTTTTTAGATCTTATTCTTTAGGCAAAGGAAACAAGTAAAGATAAATAAGACCTAATAAAACTTAGAGATGCTTTTGAATAGCAAAAGAAACCATCAACAAAATGAAATGACAAACTACTGAATGGGAGAAAATATTTGCAAACAATGTGACTAACAAGGGGCGAATATCCAAAATACATACATAGCTCATAAAACTCAATGTTACAAAGGAAAAAATGCAAAATGACTCCACTAAAAAAAAAAAAGGGCAGAAGATCTAAACAGCCATCTTTCCAAAGAAAACAAACAGACGGTAAACAATCACATGAAAAAATGCTCAAAACTGCTAATCATCAGAAATTGCATACAAAACGAGAGTGAGATATCACCTCACACTGTCAGAATGGCTTTCATCAAAAAGACCAAAAATAACAAGTGCTGGTGAGGATGTGGAGAAAAAGAAACCCGTGTATGCTATCAATGAGAATGTCAACTGGTACAGCCACAGTATGTAAACAGAACTACCACATGATCTCTGTTCGTTTCCAAGGCAAACCATTCAATATCACAGTAATCCAAGTCTATGCCCCAACCAGTAATGCTGAAGAAGCTGAAGTTGAACAGTTCTATGAAGACCTACAAGACCTTTTAGAACTAACACCCAAACAAGATGTCCTTTTCATTATAGGGGACTGGAATGCAAAAGTAGGAAGTCAAGAAACACCTGGGGTAACAGGCAAATTTGGCCTTGGAATACAGAATGAAGCAGGGCAAAGGCTAATAGAGTTTTGCCAAGAAAACACACTGGTCATAGCAAACACCCTCTTCCAAAAACACGAGAGGACTCTACACATGGACATCCAAGGAGTAAGCGTCTTTTAATTTCATGGCTGCAATCACCATCTGCAGTGATTCTGGAGCCCAGGAAAATAAACTCAGCCACTGTTTCCACTGTTTCCCCATCTATTTCCCATGAAGTAATGGGACCAGATGCCATGATCTTCGTTTTCTGAATGTTGAGCTTTAAGCCAACTTTTTCACTCTCCTCTTTCACCTTCATCAAGAGGCTCTTTAGTTCTTCTTCACTTTCTGCCATAAGAGTGGTGTCAAGTGCATATCTGAGGTTATTGATATTTCCCAGGCAATTTTGATTCCAGCCTGTGGCTTTCTCCAGCCCAGCATTTCTCATGATGTACTCTGCATAGAAGTTAAATAAGCAGGGGGACAATATACAGCCTTGACGTACTCCTTTTCCTATTTGGAACCAGTCTGTTGTTCCATGTCCAGTTCTAACTATTGCTTCCTGACCTGCATACAGGTTTCTCAAGAGGCAGGTCAGGTGGTCTGGTATTTCCATCTCGTTCAGAATTTTCCGCAGTTTATTGTGATCCACACAGTCAAAGGCTTTGGCATAGTCAATAAAGCAGAAATAGATGTTTTTCTGGAACTCTCTTGCTTTTTTGATGATCCAGCAGATGTTGGCAATTTGACCTCTGATTCCTCTGCCTTTTCTAAAACCAGCTTGAACATCTGGAAGTTGACGGTTCACCTATTGCTGAAGCCTGGCTTGGAGGATTTTGAGCATTACTTCACTAGCATGTGAGATGAGTGCAATTGCGCAGCCGTTTGAGCATTCTTTGGCATTGCCGTTTTTTGGGATTGGAATGAAAACTGACCTTTTCCAGCCCTGTGGCCACTACTGAGTTTTCCAGATTTGCTGGCATATTGAGTGCAGCATTTTCACAGCATCATCTTTTAATATTTGAAATAGCTCTACTGGAATTCCATCACCTCCACTAGCTTTGTTCATAGTGATACTTCCTAAGGCCAACTTGACTTCACATTCCAGGATGTCTGGCTCTACTAGGTGAGTGATCACACCATCGTGATTATCTGAGTCATGAAGATATTTTTTGCATAGCTCTTCTGTGTATTCTTGCCACCTCTTCTTAATATCTCTGCTTCTGTTAGGCCCATACCATTTCTATCCTTTATTGAGCCCATCTTTGCATGAAATGTTCCCTTGGTATCCCTTAATTTTCTCGAAGAGATCTCTAGTCTTTCCTACTATATTGTTTTCCTCTATTTCTTTGCATTGATCAGTGAGGAAGGCTTTCTTATCTCTCCTTGCTCTTCTTTGGAACTCTGCATTCAAAAGGGTATATCTTTCCTTTCCACCTTTGCTTTTCGCTTCTCTCCTTTTCAGAGCTATTTGTAAGGCCTTCTCAGACAGCCATTTTGCTTTTTTGCATTTCCTTTTCTTGGGGATGGTCTTGATCCCTGTCTCCTGTACAATGTCATGAACCTCCATCCATAGTTCTTCAGGCACTCTGTCTATCAGATCTAGTCCCTTAAATCTATTTCTCACTTCCACTGTATAATCATAAGGGATTTGATTTAGGTCATTCCTGAATAGTCTAGTGGTTTTCCCATTTTATTCAATTTAAGTCTGAAAATTATAGTACTAGTTGTAGATTTTTCACAAATGCTCTTTTTTTTCTGGTTTAGGAAGTTCCATTTTAAATTATTTATTTATTATTTAAGGATAATTGCTTTACAGAATTTTGCCGTTTTCTGTCAAACCTCAACATGAATCAGCAATAGGTATACATATATCCCCTCCCTTTTGAAACTCCCTCCCATCTCCCTCCCCATCCCACATCTCTAGGTTGATACAGGGCCCCTGTTTGAGTTTCCTGAGCCATACAGCAAATTCTCTTTGGCTATCTATTTTACATATGGTAATATAAGTTTCCATGTTACTCTTTCCATACATCTCACCCTCTCGTCCCCTCTCCCCATGTCCATAAGTCTATTCTCTATGTCTGTTTCTCCACTGCTGCCCTGTAAATAAATTCTTCAGTACCATTTTTCTAGATTCTGTATTTATGTGCTGCTGCTGCTAAGTCGCTTCAGTAGTGTCCGACTCTGTGCGACCCCATAGACGGCAGCCCACCAGGCTCTCCCATCCCTGGGATTCTCCAGGCAAGAACACTGGAGTGGGTTGCCATTTCCTTCTCCAATGCATGAAAGTGAAAAATGAAAGTGGAATATGGTAATTATCTTTCTCTTTCTGACTCACTTCACTCTGTATAATAGGTTCTAGGTTCATTCACCTCATTAGAACTGACTCAAATGCATTCCTTTTTCTGGCTTAGTAATATTCCACTTGGAGAAGGTGTATATATGCCACAACGTCTCTATGCATTCATCTGTCAATGGATATCTAGGTTGCTTCCGTGTTCTAGCTATTGTAAATAGTGCTGCAATGAACAATGGGATACATGTGGTCCTTCCAATTTTGGTTTCCTCAGGGTATATGCCTAGGAGTGGGATTGCTGGGTCATATGGTGGTTTTATTCCTAGGTTTTTAAGGTATCTCCATAACATCTCCCATAGTGGCTGTATCAATTTACATTCCCATCAACAATGCAAGAGTGTTCCCTTTTCTCCAAACCATCTCCAGTATTTATTGTTTGTAGACTTTTTGATGAGGGCCATTCTGACCAGTGTGAGGTGACATCTCATTGTAGTTTTGATTTGCATTTCTCTAATAATGAGTACATCATGAGAAACGCTGGGCTGGAAGAAGCACAAGCTGGGATCAACATTGCCAGGAGAAATATCAATAACCTCAGATATGCACATGACACCATCATTATGGCAGAAAGTGAAGAGGAACTAAAAAGTCTCTTGATGAAAGTGAAAGTGGAGAGTGAAAAAGTTGGCTTAAAGCTTAACATTCAGAAAACGAAGATCATGGCATCTGGTCCCATCACTTCATGGCAAATTGATGGGGAAACAGTGGTAACAGTGTCAGACTTTATTTTGGGGGGCTCCAAAATCATTGCAGATGGTGATTGCAGCCATGAAATTAAAAGACGCTTACTCCTTGGATGTCCGTGTGTAGATTCCTCTCTTGTGTTGGTGGAAGACAGTGTTTGCTATGACCAGTTATGACCAACCTAAATAGCATATTGAAAAGCAGAGACATTACTTTGCCAACAAAGGTCCGTCTAGTCAAAGCTATGGTTTTTCCAGTGGTCATGTATGGATGTGAGAGTTGGACTGTGAAGAAAGCTGAGCACCAAAGAATTGATGCTTTTGGTTTTTTTTTTTTTTTTTTTTAATTTTTTATTTTTTTTTCAATTTTTAAGTTACTTTTTTTTATTTTTTAAATTTTAAAATCTTTAATTCTTACATGCATTCCCAAACATGAACCCCCTCCCACCTCCCTCCCCATAACATCTTTCTGGGTCATCCCCATGCACCAGCCCCAAGCATGCTGCATCCTGCGTCAGACATAGACTGGCGATTCAATTCACATGATAGTATACATGTTAGAATGTCATTCTCCCAAATCATCCCACCCTCTCCCTCTCCCTCTGAGTCCAAAAGTCCGTTATACACATCTGTGTCTCTTTCCCTGTCTTGCATACAGGGTCGTCATTGCCATCTTCCTAAATTCCATATATATGTGTTAGTATACTGTATTGGTGTTTTTCTTTCTGGCTTACTTCACTCTGTATAATCGGCTCCAGTTTCATCCATCTCATCAGAACTGATTCAAATGAATTCTTTTTAACAGCTGAGTAATACTGAATTGATGCTTTTGAACTGTGGTGTTGGAGAAGACTCTTGAGAGTCCCTTGGACTGCAAGGAGATCCAACAACTCCATTCTGAAGGAGATCAGCCCTGGGATTTCTTTGGAGGGAATGATGCTGAAGCTGAAACTCCAGTACTTTGGCCACCTCATGCGAAGAGTTGACTCATTGGAAAAGACTGTGATGCTGGGAGGGATTGAGGGCAGGAGGAGAAGGGGACGACAGAGGATGAGATGGCTGGATGGCATCACTGACTCGATGGACGTGAGTCTGAGTGAACTCTGGGAGCTGGTGATGGGCAAGGAGGCCTGGCGTGCTGCGATTCGGGGTCGCAAAGAGTCGGACACGACTGAGCGACTGAACTGAACTGAACTGAACTGTTCTGAAGTCCCTGAAGATTAAAATGCATCAGTTAACAGAAGGTTAGAATCATTAGGATGTTTATTCCTTTAGTCCCAGTGTCTGAGCTCTAGTGCTCCAGCTTTATCATCATTCAGTACAACACTGTTGGAGCCATGCCTTTTTCATTTAGTCACATGGCTGAGAAGGATTAACCCAAGTGAGTTGCTGCCTAGATTGAGAATCCATTCAGATGCCGATATAAAAATAATTAGACAACAAAGCCCTGTTTTAGCACTTTCTCTACAGTGATACACAAGAGGCATTTGTGGGCCCACAACAATTTCGAAAGCATAGTTCCAGGGAATAGTGCTATGTAATCATAAAATTACACTCGAGATAAGATTTAATTATCATTTTCACCTTTCCAACACCTTTCACAAAGTAATACTTAAAAGCTTTGCAAGAAAGAATATTACCCTTAAAGTGATAACATATAACAACAAAAGCACAAGAATGAACAACCAACAGGCCAGGCTTTCATGGGAGCTTAGGTTCAGGATGTTATTCAAAATTATTACAAGTGACTGCTGCCTAAGGGAGTTTATAGATTGGCTTCCAAGGGGAAGCCACTGGGAAAAATGAATGGACTCTGTTTCCTAAAAGTGATATTTTCATTTCTCCAGACAGAAAGCTAATAAAAGCCACTGAAAAGCAAACACTGATCACAAGGCAAGATGCATGTCCTCAAAATCATTCCATTTTCACTATGAATCAAAATACACTCAACATTATCATTAACAGAGATGTGCAAGGTGAAGGTGAATGTCGGTGGAGGCCCTGACCTGTCCTCTAATGGGGACTCATGAGATAACAACAGCTTGAAGATAATTCTTACTCTCCTGGATAGGGATACAAGACCATACTTGATACGCTAATTCCATTAATAAGGTTTCAGCTAATTTCAAGAGCAAACTGTCAAGGTCATTAAGGATAACGAAAATCTGAGAAATTATCACAGAGTAGAGCAACATGATTTCCTACACTGAATCCTCCAGCCAAGGAAGTATATTAGTGGGAAACTGGTGAGATGTAAATGAAGTCCAGAGTTTAGTTAATAGGACTATGTCAATGCTAATTTCTGAGTTCTGACAAATAGCATCATTATACAGGATATTAATGTTAGAGGAACCTGGGTGAAGGGGATGTAGGAACTCTCTGTAGTCTGTTTGCAACTTTTCTGTAAATCTAAAATCATCCTCAAATAAAAGGTTTATTTTTTAAAGAGGTGATTGCTTAGCAAAGTTCACTATTCTGATGGTTCTGTCACTTGTATAAGGACAAGTAGAATATTTCTTCCTAATTTCCAACTTTCCAAAGAAGCAGATCCATCAGACCACATGGAATTATGGAAAGGGCAGGGCAGGCATTAGCTCCTGAAAGGCCCTGCAGATCAAAAGGAAAACCCACCACCATTAAATGTTGAGGGATGGCCTTAGTTGCTGAGGTTCCCAGAGGGATTTAGCTAGCCCATCGTTCCTAAGATGGACTTCCTCCTTTTGCTGATCAATCAAAGGCATCAGGCATCTCTTAGAAAAGATCAAAGTATTTCTTAATTCATGTGCATACGTATATATATTTATATATGTATATATATAAATGTAAATAATTTACAAGAATGTGTGCTCATTTTTTTACTCAGAATACTGGAGAACAAGCTACTAAGAGGTATGTCCCCAAGTTCTGAGAGACTGTTCTACCTTCAGGCTTAAAGGGGAAGGTTGAGATTGACTTTCAAAGTCCTGGGAGAAAACAAATGCCATCATAAGTCTGAGAAGGATTTAATACAGCCAAGGTATGGACAAAATTAAGAGAAATCAGCAAGGATCAGTACAGTACCTCAGGCCCAGGGATTGCAAAGAGCTGTTATGACAGCTCTTAGGAAGACATCCCTACAATGATGGGACAAACAGGAAGTTACTAAAAACTGAGAGATGGATACATCTAGATGGCCACCTGTAGATCATGTACTGGACACAAGCCAGTTCAGTTCAGTCGCTCAGTCGTGTCCGACTCTTTGCGACCCCATGAATTGCAGCATGCCAGGCCTCCCTGTCCATCACCAATGCCCAGAGTTCACTCAAACTCATGTCCATCGAGTCAGTGATGCCATCCAGCCATCTCATCCTCTGTCGTCCCCTTCTCCTCCTGCCCTCAATCCCTCCCAGCATCACAGTCTTTTCCAATGAGTCAACTCTTCGCATGAGGTGGCCAAAGTACTGGAGTTTCAGCTTCAGCATCATTCCTTCCAAAGAAATCCCAGGGCTGATCTCCTTTAGAATGGAGTTGTTGGATCTCCTTGCAGTCCAAGGGACTCTCAAGAGTCTTTTCCAACACCACAGTTCAAAAGCATCAATTCTTCAGCACTCAGCTTTCTTCACAGTCCAACTCTCACATCCATACATGCCAGAGGAGTCATTATCTTGACATTATTCTTCTCTTGCTCTCTGATTCTCTGCTGATGCCTCCCATTGGCCAAATCCAATTAGAAACCAGAGCATGGAGGAGCCCACAGCTACACCCCACACGGACCAAGCTTCTGGAGGCCCAGAACAAAGTAAGGAAAGGGGTAGAGAATGGATCTGGAGGGAAAATCCTATCCATGCTATTGTGCTGCTGGCCTCATCTTGAATTTTCATTGCTATTGCACCTACTTAATAATAACACTAATCTATTCATTGCTCAGTTGCAGGATTTTTCTGAATCCAGTGCAGATAAATAACTTTGCATTTTGTAAACCCTTTGGTAAGGGTCAAGCTGTACCCTGACAAGATGCAATCACCTCTCAAAAAAAGGGGCATTACCTGCCAAACAACTTAGGGAAGCAGAGTTTAGGGGTCTCCATATGCAGTGTGTTTCCACAACTGGATGCTCTTGGAATGGACCATGCCAACTTTCCCTAAGTGGTCTCACCTTCAAGTAATAGTTTTCCCTCTTTTAAGTCTGTCCTTTATATTCCCTTCATTTGTGAAATCCTTTTAAAAAACCACCAGCAAAGGCTTCTCCCTAGAGACAATAGGGAGAGTGTGAACAATGAAAACAACACTGGAACACAAAAGGGGGAAAATGCCAGTAACTGCATATCTGAGAGACTTCTGGCTCTCAGAGATTCACTGGGGCTTGTATTGTCTTTTCTTCATCACCTTTCAACTTCTACTTATGTGTAAGAAAAACTTCAAAATGGAAGGCATATTTAGGGCAGGCAGTTGAAAGAGAGAGAAGTAGGTTTCATGAGCTGAACTTGGCAACTGAGCTAAGAGAAAGATGGTCAAGAAGGAAAAAACGGGAAGATCAAGGAAGAGAAGACAGAGGTAAGATGAAGCCTCATGGTAGATATGGAGTTATCAAGTTTCACCTTTGATGTCAGGGAGGCACGAGAAGATATGTGTTAATGAGCTGGCAAAGTGGTAGGACTAGGGTTCCCAGAAAACATGTGTATAAGTTAAGTCCTGCTTTAATAGTTCAGACACCAAGAAAATCACATTTCTTTGACATTCAAGTTCTAATGACTCCAAGGCTTACCTGCCTGGGTTAACAGAGCTTCTCTTTCCCAGAGAAGCCCAAGAACACACAGGTTGCTCAGTTCATAATGTCAGTCTTTTTTTTTTTTTTTTCTGCATTTCACAGTAGAATTTGTGCTCATTTCATCACTTACTCACTCACTTCATTTATCCAATAAATATTTGCTAAGCACCTCCTATACATCAGTTCAGTTCAGTTCAGTCGCTCAGTTGTATCTGACTCTTTGCAACCCCTGCCAGGCTTCCCTGTCCCTCACCAACTCTCAGAGCTTGCTCAAACTCATGTCCATTGAGTTGGTGATGCCATCCAACCATCTCATCCTCTGCTGTCCCCTTCTCCTCCTGCATTCAATCTTTCCCAGCATCAGGGTCTTTTCTAATGAGTCAGTTCTTCTCAAAAGGTAGCCAAAGCATTGGAGCTTCAGCTTCAACATGTGTCAGGTACTGCTATAAAAACAGAGGATCCAGCAGAGAAAAATGAAAACAAGATCCCTTACTCTCCTTTTTGTTGCTGTTTAGTTGCCAAGGTATATCTGACTCTTTGTGACCCCATGGACTTCAGCACACTAGGCTTCCCTGTCCTTCACAATCTCCCGGAGTTTGCTCTAACTCATGTCCATTGAGTCAGTGATGCTATCTAACCATCTCATCCTCTGCTGCCCTCTTCTTCTCCTGCCCTCAATCTTTCCCAATTAGTCAGCTCTTCCCATCAGGTGGCCAAAGTATGGTAGCTTAAGCTTCAGTATTGGTCTTTCCAGTGAATATTCAGGGCTGATTTCCTTTAGGATTGACTGGTTTGATCTTATAGTCCAAGGGACTCTGAAGAGTCTTCTCCAGCATCATATTTTGAAAGCATCAGTTCTTCAGTTCTCAGTCTTCTTTATGGTCCAGCTCTCACAATTGTTCATGACTACTGGAAAAGCCATAGCTTTCACTAGATGGACCTTGGTCAGCAAAGTGATGTCTCTACTTTTTAATCAGCTATCTAGGTTTGTCACAGCTTTCCTTCCAAGGAGCAGACATCCTTGAACATCATGGCCACAGTCACTATTCACAGTGATTTTGGAGCCCAGAAAAATAAAATCTGTCATGACTTCCACTTTTTCCCTTTCTATTTGCCATGAAGTGATCAGACTGGATGCCATGATCTTGATTTTTTGAATGTTGAATTTTAAGCCAGCTTTTTCACTCCCCTCTTTCACACTCACCAAAAGGCTTTTTAGTTCCTCTCTGCTTTCTGCCATTAGAGTGGTATCACCTGCACATCTGAGGTTGTTGACACCTGCATATCTGTGGTTGTTGATATTCTCCAGCAGTCCTGATTCCAGCTTGTGATTCATCCAGCCTGGCATTTCGCATAATGTATTCTGCATATAAGTTAAATAAGCAGGATGACAATATACAGCCTTAATGTATTCCTTTCCCAGTTTTGAACCAGTCATTGTTCCATGTCCAATTCTATCTGAATCTTCTTCACCTGCATACAGGTTTCTCAGCAGATACGTAAGGTGGCAGCAAAGAAAATTTTAAACAAGATCCCTTACTCTCCTAGTTCAGACATTTTATTGTTAAGGTAGACCAAATAAGCAGAAAATGAACATGATACAATCAAAGATTAACACATCATTGAAGGAAATTAAGTAGAATGGACTTTTAAAGAGGATCTGCTGGTGGGAAGATTGGGTTGAGTGGTCTGACCAAAAAAAACCCACTGAAGAGGTAGGGTTTGAGCTAAGATCCTAGATGACAGAGAGAAATCAGCCAAGCAACTAAGTGGACCATGAACATTGGAGGCTCATGCCTGGAACAGCAAGTGCAAAGATCCTAAGGAGAAATGGATTTGACTGATCTTACAAAGACATCAGAGTCAGGAGGGATCCAAACCTTGGCCACAGGCTTATGTCCAGAGTCAGCCCTTTCTCAGGACAATTTGGCCCTAGTGTCCTAAGTCCATCAGGCATCTAGATCTCTGAGCCACCTCCTTCTCTCCAGCAGCCTCTAACTCATTCCTATTAGGGCACAAATTTTAATGGAAGCATAGAGTCCTGATAAAAACCACCTGGGAGGACTGGATCATAAAGTCCTTGGAAAGGAGTTTCCACCTCCTCCCAGCACAGTGCAGGAGAGGGGATCTGCTAAACTTCTGGATAACCAAATTTAATTTTGAAGATTTTTTCCCAAAACAAAGAAAGTTCATCAGAGTTAGTTGACATTTTCCAATCCTCCTAACTAGACTGCTCACAAAGCCTCTTAAAATAAAAGACTGAGGTGTAGCCCAAATAGGTTCCCTGCAAGGTGAGCCTGGCTTCTCCTCAGGAGAGGGTTATAAACTAGCTGCTCCTCCTAGATGGAGGTATCACAGTGCCATCCTCAAGACCAGTGTAAAGTAATGAGACCTCATAGAACACACAAGAAATAAACACCTCAATGTAGAGGAGGTTAGAGTCAGCAACAGGATAGCTTTGAGGCATACCAACCAATTCCCTGATTCTCTTATCTTCACACGATGAAGATAATTCCTGTTCACTTGTTCTGTGTCTAAACCGAACTTAGTGACATAGGAACAGAATATGGTAGAGGTGACAGAGCATGACTCCTAGGACGAGGAAATAAGTGGCTCCCTCTTTGCTCTCTCTCCTTCTCCCACTCTAGGGAAACCCAGCTGCCCCACCATAAGGACACTCAGGCAGTCATACAAAGGGGCCCATGTGCTAAGAAACTGAGGCCTCCTGCCAATGGTCATGTATGTGAGTAACAGTGGAAGCTGATTCTCCAGCCTCAGTCAAGCTCTCAGATGACTGCAACCCCAAGTGATACTTGGTTATGACCTCATAAGATACCCAGGTCACTGAGCTAAGCCACTCTCAAATTCCTAACCCACAGAAACTGTATCTTCTGAAGTAATAGATATTTGTCGTGTTTAGTCGCTAAGCTCTGCTTATGCTGATATCTGTTATATATCAGCAAAAGCAGTGAGGTCTGGAAGCATTTATATTGGGGTCTGTGGCAAGGCACCAACTCTTGAAATAAATGCAGTTTATACCCGGATCTTATCTCCAGGCTGGCATAGTATGCAAACAACGGGAAACATATCTGAAACACATCAAATGCATCAAAGAGAGGAAACACCATTTGTTTCCCTTTGGAATTATTAAAAATCATACTAATCTTATATGGTTATCATGTTTTATACTGTCACACAATACTAAGAGAATGACTTAACAGTTTGCTGACAAGCACAGCAAAATACTATGACATCAAATCTGTCTCAAGACTGAAAGGGGTGAATAAAAAAATATTTACCCCAGAGTAAAGATGTCAACCCCTGTGGCAGAGAATATCAGTAGCTTTATAGCAAGCTTATTAGTCTGGGGGCATACAGAACCTTGCCACCTTGATTACCTGATTCACTAGGCCCCAGATAGACAGCATCTTTCCACAAGCCTGTGTCTCTCTGTAGGTTAAAAACTTGAAAGATTGCAAACAAGCAGCATTATTTTGGAACCAAGAGATGTTATTCTCAAGTGTAAACTTTTTTACCCTCATCACATCTGCTTCCCAAAATATCAAAAATATTGAAAATCAGGAACTGTCAAAGGCCAATCAAGTCAGATGTGCCTATTCCGAGACCAGCATGTCAATAGTGTTTATACCCCTTCTTACACCACAGAGTCTAATTACCTCTGATTATATATTTAAGGAAACTTCCATGCACTGTAAACACTGAAAAAATACATCCCTTTAGGTTTCTATATCCCCCATCTGGCAAAGACAGGGAGTACCCTAGTCAGCTAAAGTCCTTGACTAGGACACTTCACCTATGGGTTAAAGGACAGGGAATAAATAATAACAACAATCCTGAGCAACATCACATCTTTCTTTTATTGCCCATCTTGCCCATCTCATCATCCTCTAAAAACCTCAAGCCTAGGAGACAGTGTTTTATGGAAAACTAAAAATCCATGTAGCACCGGCACTACCAAATACAACCCCCCACAAACTGACTTGGGGACTGATGGTGCCACAATTCTTCACCAAATTCAGGGGCAACTGCTAGAGGTGGAAAAACTATAACCAAAGAACTGGGCAGGACACTGTCCCCAGTATGGCCCTTTGGATAAATTTATTATGGTTGGGCTTTTTTTTTCCCCCTCTGTCCTTAGGTAGCTTTCCAGTGAGTCCTGGGGAATTCTTGCAACTCAGAATCTCATCTATTTTCCCCTGTGTTCCTGTCACCATAGCCTTAGAGTCAAGTGGTTTAAATTCCCAGTGGGCAAACTCCAACTGTTTCAGTTTGGGTTTTTATTCCCAGAAGAGACTAGGCTTCAAAATCACCCAGTAAACAAAGACAGCATTTTTAGAGGGCTTCTCTCATGGGAGAGCTCATGATTAGTGGAGATACTGGGGAGAGCTGGGGATCTCAGGGAGTACAAGGATAAGGCAAATAACTTCAGAGGGATGTTATATTTTTATACAGAGAGAGCCCTTAGAGTCCTCTCAAACAGAACAGTCAGAAAAAATGATTGTCATTTTTCTAATATTTAAAAGATGCCCATGATAAGCCCAGTATTTCAAGAACACAGTTGAAAAAAAAAAAAAAACAGACAACTGGCACTGGTTCCCAAGAAGCTTTTAACTTCAACTCAGTAAAAATAAATTAGCAAGTCATATACCCTTATGTTTATATATTTATTCACTTATTAGGCATCTTTTACATACCAGGAATTGTGCTAAGTGTTAAGTGGGCATTGTTGAACATAGAAAAAAGACATGATTTCTATGTTCTTAGAGTTTAGTCTAGAGGGGGAGATAGAAATTAAATGGATATAGGGGATAGGGAGAAAGAGAGAAAGAACAAAAACATAGAAGTAAGTAACTGATGGCTAGAGACAGTTATATTAAAATGCTACAATTGATCTAGTCAGGGAGGACAGAGAAATCTGTTAGGAAGGAATGATGATTGAACTGAGTTCTGAGGAAAGAATTTCTGGATTATCTGGGGGCTGAGGCATGGAGGTAACATAAGATAAAAGGAAAGCCTATGTACAAAGGTCCTGCGGCGGAAAAGGAAAGTGAAAGTGAAGTTGCTCAGTCGTGTCCGACTCTTTGGGATCCCATGGCCTGTAGCCTGTAGCCTACCAGGCTTCTCCGTTCATGGGATTCTCCAGGCAAGAATACTGGAGTGGGTTACCAATTCCTTCTCCAGGGGATCTTCCCGACCCAGGGATCGAAACCAGGTCTCCCGCGTTGGAGGCAGACGCTTTAACCTTTAAACCACCAGGGAAGGCCTAAAGGAGAAAAAGAGAAGAGCATATTTAAAAAACTGAAATAAGACCATTTCAGCTGAATGGCAAAGATCGAAAAGCCTGGTGTAAGAGAAACCTATAAAGAGGAACAAGGGGCAGACTACAAAGGGCCTTCCAGATCAAGTATGCAGAGGATGAAGGGTCCCTATCCTAATATAAATGGGAATCTACGGGAAAGGTTTAAGAAAGCAGAGACACAACTAGATTTTTCTTTTAAAGGCATCCTTCTGGCTATAGCCTAGATAGTAAATAGCAGGAAGGCCAGAGGACACTTAAGGAGACTGGGGAGTTCAAGTGAGAGATGGATGCTTGTGCCAGTGTGGTCTGTGGGCGCAGACGCCAATTACTAACCTGCTTTTCAGGCCCACGCCTGCTTCTACATCCTCTGCTCTACTCTGCTTGGCTGGGGGTCTATGAAGCCTAGCTGCTGCTGTTGTTGTTTAGCTGCTCAATCATGTCTGACTCTTTGTGACCCCATAGACTGTAGCCCACCATGTTCCTTTGTCCATGGGATTTCCCAGGCAAGAATAGTGGAGTGGGTTGCCCTTTCCTTCTCCAGGAGATCTTCCCCACCTATGGATCGAACCCATTTCTCCTGCATTGGCAGGCAGGTTCTTCTTTCCCATTGTGTTAATTTCTTCTCAATAAATCCTCCTAAAATACTTCACGATGCTCACAATGTGGTTGGAATGGTACCGAAAGTTCAGGGGGGTCTCTCTGGATTTGAACAGACTACAACTATAATGCAGCCTCAATTTGAACCAGGTTTTATCATTTTGGGGGTTTGTTTTGGAAGTTATTGTTCTATCCTTGACTCATAATAATCAAAGAAGAGATTCTGAAACTACACTGTATACCATAGGTCTTAAGGAGAATTAAAGGAGAAAGAGAGGGAAAAGGAGGACAAGAAGGAAAACAGACTAGGGTGACTCCGTCCCAAAGTACCTTAAGAACTAACTGGAAGAATTCTATATAAGCTCATGGTATGATGAGAAATCACTGCAGCTGATAAATATTGAAGGCTATAATACAATGTATTATACTGGCTCTTAAGGTAGGAATGGATTCCTTAGTCTGGAGATAACTTGAGAAAACTTTGGCAAGGAATAGCATTTGAACTTGGGCTTCCCTGGTGGCTCAGTGGTAAAGAATCTGCCTACAATGCAGAAGACCCAGATTCAATCCGTGAGTCAGGAAGATCCCTGGAGTGGGGCATGGCAGCCCACTCCAGTACTCCTGCCTGGAGAATCCCATGGACAGAAGAGCTTGGCAGTCTACAATCCTTAGGGTCCCACAGCGTCAGACACGACTGAAGCAACTAAGCAACAGCAGCAGCATTTGAACTTAGTTTTGTGGCTCAGCTGATAAAGAATCTGCCTGCAATGCAGGAGACCCAGGGTTCGATCCCTGGGTTGGGAAGGTCCCCTGGAGAAGGGAAAGGCTACCCACCCACTCCAGTATTCTGGCCTGGAGAATTCCACGGACTGTCCAGGGGGTCACAAAGAGTCGAACACAACTGAGTGACTTTCACTTTCAATTTTTAGGTAGAACAGAACTTGAATTCGTGGAAAGTGTAGGAAAGGTATGTCTGTCTAGGAGAATTCACTTACTCACTGATTTACTTTTCACATATTTATTAAGCAACTCTATATTCTTAGCACTGTACTAAGTCCCGAGAAAATGTGGCTGGAAGAACCATTCAAAGATCTTACCATCTAACACACAAAAATGTACAGGAAGGAAACTTTGACTTTTATTGCAGGGATGAAAAGTAAGGTAGCTGGATTTTCAAGACTGAGTTCATAAAGGAATAGAGAAAGAAAAAGGGGGGCGGGGATTGTTTGGGACCACAGTGGAGAGGTATCTTTAATATCAGATCCATAAACTGGATTTTCACCCTTTTGCTCCAGTTACAATGGCTGTGTTACAAAGTACTCCAAAATGTATTGCTGTAAAGCAACCATTTATTATGTCCATAGCTTCTGTGGGCCAAGAATTCAGACAAAGCACAGTGGAGACAGCTTATTTCTGCTCCACAACACGTAGTGGTTACCTGGAAGACTCAAAAGCTGAGATATAAGGGCTTCCCTGGTGGCTCATTGGTAAAGATTCTGTCTCTAGTGCAGGAGACATGGGTTCTATCCCTGACCCAGAAGATCGCACATGCCAAGGAGCAACCAAGCCTGTGTGCCACAGCTACTGAGACTGTGCGCTAGCTGGAGGCCATGCTCAACAACAAGAGAAGCCACTGCAATGAGAAGCCCACACCCTGCAACTAGAGAGTAGCCCCTACACGCCCCAACTAGAGAAAGCCCTTGCACAGCAACAAAGACCCAGCGTAGCCAAAAATAAATAAACAAAATTACATTTTTTAAAAAGCTGAAATATGGAATCCACCAACTAAAGTCTCATTCACTTACAGTCTGGAAGTTGATGCTGAGAGCTGGCTGGAGGGTCTCAGGTCCTCTTCACAAGGGCCTCTCCACATGGGCTGGCTCAGACTTTTTCAGAGCCCAGTGGCTGAGTTCCAAGGGTAAGAGCTGAAAGAGAGAGCGGAGGAAATTGTATCCTTTTCATGACCTAACACTGGAAGACAATCGCATCACTTTTGCATACTCCTGACTGAAGGAGTTACAAGCCCCTTCCTATTTTCAAGGAGAGAGCTCACCACTTGGTTACAGGAGTGTTTTCATATTGTAAGAAGAACATATGGAAGGAGTCACCAGTCATTGTAAGAAGAGGATAGGTAAATAGGTAGGTAGATAGATAGGAGATTAATCTTTGGAAAATACCATCTGCCTCACCTTTAGATAACACAAAGTCCTTTGAATAGAAGAGAAATCCAACTAAATTGTATTTTAGGAATATTAACCAGATAGCAAGGACAGCACACAGATGGAGCGTAGAAATGATGTAACAATTACCAAAGCAGAACTAACAAAGAATTTGGCATTTTGGTTTTTTGAGTATGAAGTTTACTATTTTGAATTTTATTCCTTTTCTGCCTCATTATTCTTGATCAGAAATTTTAATGCTATACGTTCCAAAGTGTGCTCTATACAATATCAGTCCCAGAAGATTCTCTAACAAACAAATAAAAAAAGACCCTATGTTCAAATAGAGGTAAACACAGTCTGTATACTTAATCTCTCACTTGGAAATTCTCAATGTTTCTTAGCATAGAAAAACTCCTCAGAAAGTCATCAGTAAAAGAAAAAAATACCTGATTAATACTGTTTTATCCAAAGTGTTGCCAACGTTTTTGACCACCTTTTCCCTAATTAACATACTATGGAACTAGCCCAGAGACCACAGTCCTGGCTGCCCTGGGCAGTAACAGTGAAAAGCCAGACAACTAATCAGTCAGCAAGTACTGATCAAATGATACATGTGGCCAATTCATCTTGATGTATGGCAAAAACCATCACAATATTATAATCACCCTCCAATAAAAATAAATTAATTAATTTAAAAAAAGAATAAGACTCCAAAAATAAAGGGAACATGTATTATATTGATAATAAGTTTTCAGTCAAATAAAGCAAAACAAACAAACAAAAAAATACATAATAAAAGCAACGGAAACTGAGCTGTTTCAAGAAAGATCTCAGTGAAAGACACATGATCACCTTGAGAATTGAGATTTAACCAAATGAGGTCAGTTCTTGAATGTCTGTATACCTCTCAAATCTCGGGCAAGGCTAAATTATTGGGATACTCTTTTACTTTAGCGTGAAAGATGAAACAATGTTTATTTTCCAAAGGTTGCTTTGCATTAAGATGTGATCACTGCTTGCACACAAAGAGAAAGGGAACCAGCAAAGAACTCCACACACAGGGGAGTCAACTGCCGAAGAGGGCAGGAGAGCTTCCTATAAATCACACTGGTGTGTCTCGATGGGGCTCAGCTGGTAGAATGGCGATGCTCTGGGAGGAACAAGGCCGGTGTCATGGGCCTCTTTGTCAGTGTGATTGATCACAGACACCATTAGCAGCTTTCCTTTGTGAAAGCCTCCTTTCACCTTTCCCTACTGCTCTCCTTTCTCCAAGATTCCTGCTTCTGGCCTTTCCCAACCAATACTTTTGTCTGAAGAAGGCAAATTCACTCAAACAGACCTCCTGACTATCTCCTGGCCTGCCAGGTGCCAAACTAACATCTGGAACTCAGGCTGCTAGGGGAGTGTGGCAGGGAACAGGCAGTGTTGTGTATCCACTTGGGATATGACTTTGTGAACCTAAGGCATGGCCATGCGCTATTCTCCATACCTGCATCTCCTGCTTGTGGATGTGGGTATGGAGGAGACAGGTAGCTGGTATTAAATATGGTTGGGGTTTTGCCAGACGAGTGTCATGGAGTGAGAAAGAGACCAGAGGTCTTTACAACAGAGTGCCTTTAGCGTTGGACCATGGAGTCTGTGCTGGGAAAGGAAGTAGTTAAGATAAGGTGAGAGGGTAGAAAGTAAAAGAGTTAGATACAGGAACAAATCAATCAGGGGTCTAGATGAAAATGAAAAGCTGAGAGGTTGGAAGGTGCTGCTCACGGAATGACAGGTTTGATACCTAGCTTTCAAAGTAGGCAATCAATTATTGTGTAGCAGAAGAAAGAAAGGCGGCAACCTGTCCTTGCCCAAGAGAGGAACAAGCCACAAGCTCTCCACCTGGCCATCAGGGACCACCTCTCGGCACACTGCCTGTGCATTTTTATGCCCAAGAGAATCTCTGCTCCTCATTCTGCTTTGAGATAAGCCATCTCCAACGGCTGCTCTGTTTGTCTAACTTTGAAATATCTTGGTTCCCACCCAGGAAGGGAGGTAATAGGAAGAAAAGCAAATAGCATCCTCTTAGGTATCTATTAAGACACAGGTTGCTTGTCATACTCTCAAGGAAGCTTCCTCCCAGCTCCTCTCTCTGCTCCCTCATCAGGATTAGAGAACTTTGGTTAAGCCTTAGAAAGCTTGGGGTGCTTATATCTATGTGTCTTGCCTCACTGCTTCAAAACATCTATGATGCTATCATCACAAGAAAAATTTTGTTCCTATTTCTTTTATTTTGTACCTATATGAGATAATGGATGTTCACTAAACTCACTGTGATAATCATTTTATGATGTATGTAAATCAAATCATTGTGCTGTATACCTTAAACTTACATATTACCATATGAGGATTATATCTCAATGAAATTTGGAGAAAAAATTTTAATAGATAAATAAAAATAAAGAGCAATGGGGAAAGGTACACACGTATGGGTCTATCTTCCCCACTAGACTTTGGGTCATATGAGGGCAGGGCAATATCTTACTTATTTTTGTTTTCTATCACAAAGCCTAAGGCTCAGCATATACTAGGGAATCATTAATTGCCACTGAATAACTGAATAAATAAGTTAATGAATTATACCAGGGAACAGCAGACTGGCACGAATGCTATAATAACACATGCTGGGCAGACTCCCAGGGCATTGCATCTCTTGTACGGACCAAGAGTCATAATGTTCTCTACTCACTTTGCCCCATAGGACCAACAATAGCAAGCGTGACTAAGCATTACAGATGGAAGGCCCTCGGAGATAACCTGGCCAAACACAGATGTACAGGCCACCTCTGAAATATTTGGGAGTCCTCTGGCACAGACTAAACACAGTTATATCTAATGAGCTGATATTTGCTCAGCTCCCAAAGGTCCTTGGGGAAAATAAACCCTAGGAAAGTTCAAAGTACAAGTCAGCTGGATGGGAGGCAACTCTATTTCTCAAGCACTAGGTGCCCTGTTCCCACTTGAAGTCTGACTTATAATTGCCAACTTATTACTTCCAAAGGTGAGCATTTATTGTTGGGACTAATGGGTGCCTCAAAAAAAATATTTTTACAACTTGCTTTTGAACATTCTGAGAAGTTCCTTCTTGGAAACTACAAAGGGGGTCTTTGTGAGAGAATTTGCCTCCTGCTCAGACCATGCATGCCCAGTTGGCCAGCTCCGTGCCAACAGGGCCTTCCACAGAGGGGAACCATCTTTTTTCTGGTACTGAAATGAGTTCCTGGAAGGGCAAAGTCAGCTAGAAAACCCTTTGCTTGGACAGAGGGATACTCATACCCACTGTTTTCAATAATCTCAGCTGCTGCTCAGGTTCTCTGGAATGAAGACAAGTGGTCACGTCAAGCCAGGTAACCCTTCTTAGAGCTTCTCACCAACCAAAGATTCTTTCTCGATCTCTCTTCCCCACAGGGTGTCCACCCCATCATGAGGGCAGGTGAATACCTGGACCAGAAACTGGAAATGTGTGTTCTAATGGTCTCAAACCGGAGGTAGGAATGTGAGCAAAACCTAGGGAACTTTTTTTAAAGTGTACATGTTTATACTCTCTCCCAGAGACTCCAATAACCCTCTTCTCATGATAAACATTATAGCTGTTCTGTTACATTTCTGTTTTATTTGCCACACTGATACTAAGAGTAAAATTTACAGTGGGCACGGTAAAGGCAGCTGTCAGCAGAAAATTATTCTTATCATTGGAGGTGACAAGCAAGTTGTATCCATGGGTCAACTCTAGCAGTCGGCAGTGGCTGCCATGAATTCAGAAGAGTCCTGAGGCCATATCCAGATGTAACAACAACAACAACAACAGGTTCAATTACCTATGTCTGCCATGGGTTAAGGGTGGGGCAGTATTTGCCTCTGCAGCCTCAACCCTCTACAAAACCAGAAACAAGGCTCAGGGCTCCAGCCCCTTTGCCTTCTAAGTGAAATCCCTTCTGTGGAGCCAGAAACTAGCCTTGGTGATGCAGTTACTATACAGTGCTTATTTAAAGATGCAATTGCTAGGACCAGGATGACATCTAAAAAGGAAGTCAAACCCTGTGCTTCCTGGAAACATACCCCCAATACAAAGAAAACACCTTTGCAGAGAGGAAAAAGGAGGCTTGCTAGCAGAAACACAGCTAGGATGTCAGAGAGTGTTAGCAAAGTGGTATCTGCCAGTTCACAGTATTTTCTGTGCATTGCTCAAAGGTAAAGTGAAAAAATAACAACAGTGTTTTGAACACGTTTAGATGTTTTGTTACCAGAGGGAGCTGCAGAAAGTTTGAATTCTCTGAAATGAAAAAGAACAAAAAGGCACGTTATGCCTTTTGCTTACTGCCAGTTATTTCACAGCTTCCCTTAAACATCCGAGGCATGATTTGGAAAAGAGGGGTTGACTGGTACATATTTTAAAGATGGCTTTCATATATTTTAAAATGCCTTCAAATAAAGGTTACTGGGGATACCTCCAGGTCAGTGTCAGGTCTGACCTTCGTCCTCCTTCTAAGCTGACAGGGCCAGAGCAGGCATGGACCAGAATGTCCAACTGCATTCTCCTTTTCCCCAAGTGGAAAGCTCTGACGACCCATCCTTTCCTGCATCCCCCTCAGCATTTAGCAGCTTTGCTGGTTGAATTTACATCCTGGCCAGCATCTCTCTTGGATGTGTTCATGCCTACTTACTGGCAGGTCTGATATGTGCTGTGGGAGTGAAAGACTCCACTTGGGCCAAGGTGGTCTGAGTTCAGACCAAGCTCTGCGGATACATTCTAGTCATCTAATCATCTACACGCAGTTTCTTCCTCTATAAGTGAGGCTAGTAACTTCGTCCCAGCGCTGCGGTGTGAGAACTGAATGACTGTTAAAGCACCTGTGCATTAAAAAGTAAATGCAAAGCATCCACTGCCAGATTTCCTGTCAATGTCATCTCCTCAGAGAGGTCTTCCCTGACCACACTGTGAAAATGACCACTTTCCTCCCCCTCCATCCCCTCTTTCCCTGCTTTCCGTTATACTGCCTACTACTCCCTGACATTATCATGTATATAGTTAGCCAGAAATTTATTATCATCTGTCTCTCATAACAGAAACCCATGGACGGGGACTTCTATCTTGTTGCCCACAATGATTCCAGGCCTGAGAACACTACCTGATCTAAAGTGGGCACTCAATGAGTATTTCTTGAATAGATGAATGGCTCTTTGCACCCCATTCCACCAAGCTGATGAAGACAGAGGCAAACCATCTATCTCCCAGCTAACCATCAAAAACAAACAAACAAGCAAACAAACAAAAACATGGACAACTACTTAAAGATAAGAACAATCCCTCTGGTTAATGTATATTGGACATTTCATGTAACAAGGAAACATGATCAAAAGTTCACCTGAATAAATCCTAAAATAAATGGATTTTAGTGTCTAGGGAAGTTCTAAGTTCAAAAGCTAGAAAAATCAAAGAAATTTCTCCCTAGAAGGAAAAAAGGTGAAAAAACTAAGTAGAACCCACTGTTTATAAGTCTGTTGCATAAGGAAAAAATGCACTAAGAATGAAGGAGGCCTAACTCTGATGTGGCTCAATTCGAATAATAGGTGAACTCTTCCTCACAGTATTCGACAGAAGCTGGCCTCAAGGAGTGCCTAAAGATGTCAGTCTCACCGAAACAGCCCTCTGGAAACCAGAAAACATAACATCAAGAAGCCTGCTCACCACCTGCTGATGTCAACTATTTCATATTCACGTACAGAAATAATTCAATTCATAGTGCCAAGGCCCATTAAAAGTCTTCATAATGTCCCATCAGCCATTTTAAAACTTCATAATTAAAGAAGGCCTGCTTAGAGAGCAAGTCAATTTTAGTCAGGGAACCTGGAAAGCAATAGTAGAAATAATAATGAAAGACAGTTATAGTTGAACCCACTGTGCCAACAATCACCTTCTAACTATCTAGTCTAATAGTAAGTGAAAAAGGAGAAAATTTAGTCAGTTTCAACAAAACTCAAAACCTATCCCCTCTGTTTGAGAGGAGTAATGGCTAACCTTCACATTTCTCATTGTAAATAAATGTGTCTGGATTCAAAAGAATCCATTTGAATTGCTCCTGAAATATTAAACGAGAGCAATCCCAATTCTTAGAGAAACCATGCACGCTTAGGTACTGGCCCCAGCAGACGCGAGGAACAGTGGAGAAGGTGAAGCACTGTCATACTTGTACTGGCTTGGAGGCAATGAGGAGGGAAAGCTCCTCCTGGGACCAGCCTGAACCATGCCAATCCATCCACCGTCCTTTCACTGGATCTTCATTTCCCATGATAACCGCTCTTAGTCCACCCCTTTTCACACCCCTAATATCTCCACGTAAGATGACACTAGAGCCCTGGCTCTGCAATTTCCATCTCCAGCCTCTCTCCCAACACACCTACTGAGCAGTACATTGTGCTTCAAGTCCACACCTCCTATTTATACCAAACTATCCTCATTCTGTTCATCACTGTCTACTGAACCCCAGGAGACCCTGCTCTGATGGTGGGATTTTTTTGGCTTCTGGATCTTCTCACCAAGGAGCCCAGGCTCTCATCATATCATTTCCCCAAAATTCTAGCTGGAAGGAAAATCTATTGCATTCTTCTAGGTTCAGCTCAAATGTCATACACATCCTGAACCCTTCCCTGATTCACCACCAAATGTGAGTTCATCTCTTCCTGAGCAAGCAGAGCGCTCTGTCCTCCCCCTGCTCTTGGGATTTATAGGTTTTTGTATGACTTCCTGATGGTTCCTGCTCATAGACACGTCCCCCTCAGTGGGAGGCTCACCTCCCCCTTCCTGTTGAGCTTTCACGCCTTCTAGGACTGTCCACTCTACATCACTGCTGCTGACTTCTGCTCCTTCTTCTTCTCCCCTCATCTTGCTCAGCTAGTTCTCTGAAGCCAAGTCTCCAGGCCTCACTGCCACCATCCACTCCTTTCAATCAAGGCGTTAAGTCCCTTCCACTCCTTGCAGTCTCTGCATCTCCTAATTCCATCTATGAAGTGAAGTGAAGTGAAATCGCTCAGTGGTGTCCAACTGTTTGCGACCCCATAGACTAGCGTACCAGGCTCCTCTGTCCATGGGATTTTCCAGGCAACAGTACCGGAGTGGATTGCCATTTCCTTCTCCAGGGGATCTTCCCAACCCAGGGCTCAAACCCAGGTCTCCCGCGTTGTAGACAGACGCTTTACCATCTGAGCCACCAGGGAAGCCCAATTCCATCTATACTGACACTGAAATATGACTGAAAGTCAAAGGTATGTGCTGCTGCTGCTAAGTCGCTTCAGTTGTGTCCGACTCTGTGCGACCCCATAGATGGCAGCCCACCAGGCTCCCCTGTCCCTGGGATTCTCCAGGCAAGAACAATGGAGTGGGTTGCCACTTCCCTCTCCAATGCATGAAAGTGAAAAGTGAAACTGAAGTTGCTCAGTCATGTCCGACTAGTAGCGACCCCATGGACTGCAGCCTACCAGGCTCCTCTGTCCATGGGATTTTCCAGGCAAGAGTACTGGAGTGGGGTGCCACTGCCTGCTCCAAAAGGTATGTGAGCTAAACCATAAATACACAGAACCACATAAAGGTTCTGTTCTCAAAGAGCTAAAAATAATCTTACATGACAGACAAAGACAATTACTGTATGATATCACTTATATGTGGAATCCAAAACATACAACAAATTAGTGAATCTAACTAAAAAGAAGTAGACTCACTAATAAAGAGAACAAACTAGTGGTTACCAGTGGGGAGAGGGAAGGAGAGAAAGGGGCAAGATAAGGGTAGGAGATTAAGAGGGGCAAACTGTTAGATATAAAATAAGCCACAAGGATATATTGCACAATATAGGGAATATAGCTAGTATTTTATAATAACTATAAATGGAACACAGGGCTTCCCTGGTAGCTCGGTGGTAAAGAATCTGCCTGCAAACACTCTCTGACATAAATCACAGCAAGATCCTCTATGATCCACCTCCCAGAGTAATGGAAATAAAAACAAAAATGGGACCTAATCAAAGTTAAAAGCTTTTCACAACGAAGGAAGGTGAAAAGACAAGGTGAAAAGACAGCCTTCACAATGGGAGAAAATAATAGAAAATGAAACAAATGACAAAAAATTAATCTCAAAAATATACAAGCAGCTCATGCAGCTCAATACCAGAAAAATAAATGACCCAATCAAAAAATGGGCCAAAAAACTAAACAGACATTTCTCCAAAGAAGATATACAGATGGCTAACAAACACATGAAAAGATGCTCAACATCACTCATTATCAGAGAAATGCAAATCAAAACCATAATGAGGTACCATCTCACGCTGGTCAGAATGACTCGCATCAAAAAGTCTACAAACAAAAAATGCTGGAGAGGATGTGGAGAATAGGGAACCCTCTTACACTGTTGGTGGGAATACAAACGAGTACAGCCACTATGGGGAGAACAGTGTGGAGATTCCTTAAAATACTGGGAACAGAACTGCCATACGACCCAGCAATTCCACTGCTGGGCATACACACCAAGGAAACCAGAATTGAGAGAGACACGTGTACCCCAGTGTTCACTGCAGCACTGTTCACAATAGCCAGGACATGGAAGCAACCTAGATGTCCATGCAAATGAAAGGATAAGGAAATTGTGGTACATAAACACAATGGGATACTACTCAGCTATAAAAAAAGACACATTTGAGTCAGTTCTAATGAAGTGGATGAAACTAGAGCCTACTATACAGAGTGAAGTAAGCCAGAAAGAGAAACACCAATATAGTATATTAATGCATATATATGGAATTTAGAAAAATGGTAACAATCCTATATGCAAGACAGCAAAAGAGACACAGATGTAAAGAACAGACTTTTGGACTATGTGGGAGAAGGTGAGGTTGGGACGATATGAGAGAATAGCATTGAGACATGTATATTACCATATGTAAAACAGATGACCAGTGCAAGTTCGATGCATGAAGCAGGGCACTCAAAGCTGGTGCTCTGGGACAACCCGGAGGGATGGGATAGGGAGGGAGGTGGGAGGGGGGTTCAGGATGGTGGGACACATGTACACCCATGGCTGATTCATGTCAATGTATGGCAAAAATCACCATGATACTGTAAAGTAATTAGCCTCCAATTAAAATTAATTAATTAAAAAAACACACAATGCGATATATTTGCAATAAACCTTGGACAACAACAACAAAAAGAGAATCTGCCTGCAATGCAGGAGCCACAGGAAATGCATTTTTAAATGTGTCTTGGTATAAGCTCCTAGAAAGCAGCTTATACCTAGAAGGTCCGTTTTTTACTTTTTGTATCTTATCTTTCATAGTATTTTTAATATAAAAGGACAAAAGTTCTTATCACCATAAGCATGATAAGAAGAACTGACATAAAAAGAAAAGTTGTAATTAACCAAGAGCTCTTTTTTTAATTGAAGTATGGTTGATTTACAGTGTTTCACATACAAAGTGATTCATTTATACATAAACACACATATATATGTGTGTGTGTATGTATATATGACTGTAGCCTACCAGGCTCCTCCGTCCATGGGATCTTCCAGGCAAGAACACTGGAGTGGGTTTCCATTTCCTTCTCCAGGAGATATTCCCAACCCAGGGATTGAACCCAGGTCTCCCACATTGTAGACAGACACTTTACCATCTGAGCCATCCCACTCCAGTACTCTTGCCTGGAAAATCCCATGGGTGGAGGAGCCTGGTAGGCTGTAGTCCATGGGGTCGCTAGGAGTCGGACATGACTGAGCGACTTCACTTTCACTTTTCACTTTCATGCATTGGAGAAGGAAATGGCAACCCACTCCAGTGTTCTTGCCTGGAGAATCCCAGGAATGGGGGAACCTGGTGGGCTGCCATCTCTGGGGTCGCGCAGAGTCGGCCACGACTGAAGCGACTTAGCAGTAGCCACAGCATACATATACATATATTCTCTCTAGATATATGCTGGAGAAGGGAATGACAACCCACTCTAGTATTCTTGCTTGGAGAATGCCATTGACAGAGGAGCCTGGCAGGCTACAGTCCACGGGATTGCAAAGAGTCAGACACAATTGAAGGACTAACACTTCTTTTCACTATATATATGCACTATATATATATGTGCCTACACATATATATATATATACAGTACATATATACATTATTTTTCATAGTCTTTTCTATTATAGGTTATTATCCCTGGTGGCTCAGAGGTTAAAGCGTCTGCCTGGAATGCGGGAGACCTGGGTTCAACCCCTGGGTTGGGAAGATCCCCTGGAGAAGGAAATGACAACCCACTCCAGTACTCTTGCCTGGAGAATCCCATGGAGGGAGGAGCCTGGTAGGCTACAGTCCATGGGGTCGCAAAAAGTCAGACACAACTGAGCGACTTTTACTTTTTTCCTGTTCTATGTATACAGTAGGATATTATTGTTTACCTATTTTATATACTGTAGTGTATA
Organism: Ovis aries; assembly: GCF_016772045.2. Classification (NCBI taxonomy): domain Eukaryota; kingdom Metazoa; phylum Chordata; class Mammalia; order Artiodactyla; family Bovidae; genus Ovis; species Ovis aries. The sequence continues at coordinate 42,473,356 of NC_056056.1, forward strand.
TCTGTGAAAACCAAATCTCTAATTTATCCCTCTCCCTTTCCCCTCGTAACTATAAGTTTGTTTTCTATATCTGTAAGTCCATTTTGTTTTGTAAATAAGTTCCTTTGTATCATTTTTTTTCCTAATGATACAAACCAAGAGGTCTTTAAAGATGTGACCACTTGGCATCACATAAACCCCTATAAGTTACTCTAAATGGCTTGTCATATTTAAATCAGATGCTTTCCAAATAAGAAACAGAAAGCCTACAGATAAGAAAACAATTGTGTACACTGACATCTTCATCAGATTATATTCCCTCTCATGCAAATCAGTGGAATCCACTTGCAGGGAATTTGACAGCAAGTCTTTCAGCAAAGGCGAAGGAAAATTATTCAGTTTCTTTGGCTCAAAAGTCAACGTGAGCTGTGACTAGAAAGGAGAGGAAATAAAAAGCAAGAGAGGCATCCGTAGAATGTGAGGTCCTTTCACTGGGTGTTTTCATTCGCTCCCTCACAGTGGCAGCTATGAGAGCAGGAAAATGTTGAACTTCCGCCTTAAATGTCATTGCCTATGCTGTTCAGGGAATCAGGGAGCTTGAGACCACAGTACCCTCATCGCACTGTGATTGTTAACACACACATGCCACACACACCATTGAGACTGCCACTGCTTCCTCTGAATCCAGAGTTGGCTCCTCTTCTGAGAATCTCTTCCCTGGGAGAGGCGTCAATGGAGCAAGGAAATTGTCTCTACCGCTGGGTGTGTTACCAGGGTTCCCTCTTTTCAAGGCTTGCCACAGCCATGCTCTGAGAGACACTGCTCTGTGCTCCCCTCATTGTCCCACTGCACCAGAAACAAGCAACAGTAAAAGAACAGTCATTATTTGTATTTGGCAAGAAAGGCGGCAGTAAAAACCAGGAGGCAGTGGGCATGAAAATGTCAGACTGAGGATGGGAATGAGGCTGCGACAGCAATCACAGAGGAGCAGCCTCAGTGGAGAGGAGCCTCAACTACAGGCAGACAGGTGAGTGATGGAGAAGGAAAGAAAGAGAGAGACAGCGGTGGGAGAGTCCACTACACCCAAGAGCAAACACACTCAGGTTCAATGCTGCTGTCTCCAGAGGTAGAGAGCACAATGGCGGAGGAGCACCCAGACCCTCAAGCGGAATGTCTGGACTTCTGACTCTGGCTCTGCCACCTGCCGTTTACATGATTCATCCAGGTCAATTTTTTAACCTCTTCATGCCTCTGTCTTCTCATCTGTAAATAGTGATGATGATGATACATACCTAACAGAACTGTCATGAGGCTCAAATGAGCTAATGTTCAGAATGGTTAAGGTTAGAACAAGGCCTGACACACAGGATGTGTAAGTTGCTAGAATTCAGATGATGATGTGGTAGAAGTCATTTCAATACCCTTGCCTTCAATTCCTTATGCAGGAAAAGAAGCTAAACCACTTATTTTCACCTCTAATATTCTCTCATTCTGCTCATATTTTTTCCCACATGCCTTGGGGGAAACCTATGCCTAACTGCAGGCTCAGTCATGTTCGACTCTTTGTGACCCCATGGACTATACAGTCCATGGAATTCTCCAGGCCAGAATACTGGAGTGGGTAGCCTTTCCCTTCTCCAGGGGATTTTCCCAACCCAGGGATTGAACCCAGGTCTCCCACACCGCAGGCGGATTCTTTACCAGCTGAGCCACAAGGGAAGCTCAACTGCAGGTAAGCATCCTATGAACCAGGGTCCCAGAGTCATGTGACATAAAATCGCCCTTTAGCTGGCGCTACACAGCGGGCATCCCTGAGGTGGGGCCTGGGGGCGCCACTGGGCCAGATTCCTGCCTTGGGGCTGAACTCCAGTCTCTGATGGACAAAGTTCTAGTGAAAGTGAAGTCACTCAGTCATGTCTAACTCTTTGCGACCCCATGGACTGAAGCCTACCAGGCTCCTCTGTCCATAGGATTCTCCAGGCAATAGTACTGGAGTGGGTTGCCATTCCCTTCTCCAGGGGATCTTCCTGACCCAGGGATCGAACCCGGGTCTCTCACATTGTAGACAGGTGCTTTACCGTCTGAGCCACCAGGGAAGTCCAAAGTTCTAGCAGGAGGTATCAATCACCTTCAGGAAGTCAAAATGCTACTGAACGGGACTCTATGCCAAAATAAAGGAAGTATCAGGTGTTTTCTTCTTCCTTCACATTTGGATTCAAGACGGGTCTTTAGCCAAATCACGGAGGTAAAATATGTCTTAAAAAAACTTTTATCAGTTTCTGACCTCAAGTCCATCCCAAGCAGAGCTGGGTTAGACAGCAGGGCGGGGGCAAAGGGCAGTTGTGCAGGGATCAACTGGTAAGAGGCACTGAAACATCACTAGGACACAGAACATCACGAAAAATGCCATCAGATGGTGAAAGACGTGTATTAAATGTGACTGGAAGACTATGTAACTCTGGATCTTATCTGGGATCATACTGTTCTGCAGGGTGTGTGGATATGGGCGGAGAGGAGGGTTTGAGTGGCCACATGCTCCACATGCTTGGAGAGCATCGGGTGGGGCCAGGAACAATAATCCATGAAATAGAACTTTTCTTTCCAAATGCCATTGGCTACGTTGTTTAAAAACAGCACTAAGTGCTCCCAGAGAGCACACACCTTCTAAGGACCATGGTCCAGATAGCTCCTGGCTCCCCATTCCCACCCCCAAAGCCCAGGAAGGTGAGCATGTCCATGGTGGCAGACGCTGGATTTCCAGGTTACAGAGAAGCTAAGGCTTCCCCTGGCAGCCTCCTCCACTGACCCTCAGGGCTTCCTGCCCAGGCCCTGCATCTGGAAATCCAAGGCCAAGCTCCCTGAAGACAGTGAGTTGTGGCCAGTGTGCTCTAACTGTCCCCCATGTGGTTTCACATTTAATTCTTACAGCAACTCCTTGACGATAAGCTATTCACTTTCACAGAATCTCCAGGGGACAAGAGAAGGAGACTGGGAGGCCGACAGTCTGGAATGTAGCCACGATTGCCCTGCAGTCCTCCTCCCAGACTGGCCCAGGGCTCCAGGTCCCATGGCACAACCACCACGGCACCTGGAAATCATAGGCAGCTCTGGGACTTCCCTGGTGGTCCAGTGGTTAATCCTCACACTTCCACTACAAGGGACACAGGTGGGATCCTCAGTTGGGAAACTAAGATCCCACACGCCATGTGGCATAGCCAAGAAAAATTTTAAAAATACAATAAAAAACATGAGAAGCTCTACAGAGACCCTGCTCCCTCTTGTCACTAGCCTCCAAGCCAAGCCCCTTGTGACTGCGTCTGGTGGGCAAATCAGGGTCACACGTCTGTGCTCCAGTGCAAAGGAGTCTGAGAAAACACAGGGTGGGAGACAGTTTCTGACTCTTGACAAGACTGAGAAGCCAATTCCTCAATGTGAAAAGAAAGTTTAAAAGTAGGTGGTGGAAAGAAAGGGCAAGCCTACGAACAGGGGCTTAGGCAGGAGACATTACCTTCAGGACTTGACTGCAGTCTTCACCCAAGACTAAGCTGACGCATATCCTCGGTGCCGGGACCATCTCCCTTACATCTGTCATTAATAATGGCTCCATTATTAATAACAGCCTTTTCATTCTCAAAAGTGTTTAAGCTTGGAGAATAAATAATGATACCGTCATCCTCCCTAAGCTCATGTCCTGCAATGAACCCCAAACGAGACTTGCAGGACTTCTGCATGTACGCACGTGCGTGTGTGCATATGGCTTCAGACTGACTGCCCAAAAGCGCATTACCGAGACCAGGTTCTGATACACAGGCACGACCTCCACTTCAAAGAAATGCTCCATCCAATTTGAGACTTCAACTTAAGAGTGATTCACAGGGAGGAGACACTTCCTCAACAACAGAATTACCTGGACTTGGTATATAATTTGTTGCTTTGCAGTTTGAAAACCAGGAAGCGATAACTCTTGGAAAAGATTCTTTCCACTGTGTCTGTTCTGTTAAGTACATTGCTCTAACTCCATTATTTTATCTCACTTCCCTCAGGACTCTGCCCTTAGCCGCCTTCCAAGTAGCAATAAAATTCACCATTCTGCTTCAACTTTAAAATGCCAGCATATTTTAGCCCTTTGGGGATAAGTGGCTGCAGGAGGAATGAGAAAAGAAAAAGAAAAATCCAAAAAAGAAAGGTTGAAGAATAAAGTAGAGAAAGGAAGTAAAAAGGAAGAAGGAAATTAAGAGGAAAGAAAGAAGAGAGAATCATCTTACATGATTCATTATTCAGATGTGTATTTCCTTGGACTGTAACATGTGTTGGTAAAAGCTAGCAATTCATCAAGCCTGGTGGTCTCAGCCTGATTCCAACGGGTTTCTCCAGTTAAACTCGCTCTCAGCATCTGAGCCAGTAAGCACTCTGCCACACATCACAGGACCACAGTGTCCTTCAGAGGAGCCAGAATCCATCCAGCAGACTGCTCTGTAGTGGAAGGAATGGGTACCTGGGATTATTTAGACTAACACTCCAAATTAACCCTGAATACAGTCTCCTGTTATGCTAATTCCAAAGAAAAACAACCCCAAATATTATCCATCCCTGATCTTGAGTCCTAGCAAAATAAAACTGAGGAACCCTTCCCAAGCTGTACATCAACTTTTCCTGGAAAGACCAACTTACTGAGAAAAGCCTTGCTCATTTTGAAAAATTCCTTAGGTCTATTCCATTCAACTCTTCTGTTATTCCCAGTGACATTTTAAAACAATGGTGCATATTCCTCAACTGATAGTGGGAAAACCACAGTTCACGAATTAAGACAGTGACACTTCTAAAAATAAAACACACCCTATAGCTCTGCTTCGTTACTGAGTGGCACAGCCAGCATTTTCTTTCCCTGTTTGCAGGTAATTTAGGCCCTCTGGTGTGTTACGATCACTAAATATTGAAAGATTTTTAAAGCTTCTGTTTTAACCCACAACCTCATTCTGATTTGTACATGTCTACAAGGATAGAGCTGGGGAAAATATCACTTCTTCTGAATGATCCAACCTCACAATTAATAATTGAGAATCTCTTTCTCTTTCTCCCTTGCCTTTTCTCTCTCCGAACTAGAGTGCACTCTTCAGCTTGTTAAGCTCAGCTCACTCCCACTGATAATTCACTAGAGATCATAATTTATGGACAATTGAAGCTGCAGAAACATCTCTTAGAAGGAATAGAGCAGATCCATAGCAACAATTCTTCAGGGGAATATTAATCCCCGGCTTTATGTAGTGCTAAGTGTACAATAGTAATCAGAACTTGAGTAGAAGCTGCTAATCATTGAGGGAAAAGGCTGTATAAAGAATTCATAATGGAATTAGCCTGCGGCAAACAAAGAAAGACAAAATTAAATCAGCCATCAAATTGCACCAAGGAATTTTAATTTACAGGTTAATGTAGGATTATGTAACTAATCACAGCTAACATTTTCAATGAACAGCCAATAAAATTCTGCTCCTTTTTTCCCTCTCTAATGTTACTAATGGTATTCCAATAACATGTTTTTATTACCTTATAATATGTTAGAAATGATTCTCAAAATTCTAAGTCTTTCCAGCCATCAGTATCAGTGTAAAATGGTAGATCTGAAATAGTCGAAAGTGTGGGTCTAGGAAGATCCACTCCCAAGTTTAGTCCAGACCCAATACTATCTAGGTAAGTTTGCATAAAATAGATTTACATAACCATATAGCTTTAAAGTATATGCATGTTTTTCATGCAGTGCAGGGAGCTAAAATGGGACAAAAGAGACTAAATTAAATATGTGAAACTAATTTGGAGCACAAAGTATATCAGCTAATTCTAAATAAAACCATTGCCATAGATTTATATGTCAATATTGCAGACATATCCAATGACATACACACCAAGGACTACTCTAACGGAGTTTTCATGGTTTATAAATGTGAACATCATAAAAAGAAATAAGTTTTCTAGGATAAGAAGTTGATTATCATTTCCCATGGGAGGGAGGGGGGTGGAATCTTGTATCCACCCCAGTTAAATTTTGATATCAACCAATGCATGACAAAGACAGGAGGGAAAAAGCCCTCTACACAATTTGAAAAATTGTATGAAACCCACTGCTTCATAAATATATAAAAAAAGACAGCATAACTCTTTGCACATTGGCAAGGGGAAACTCCAAAATTATACTGTATGCTTAAAAAGACATCAGTTTAATCAAAAAGATCTTTTTCCAACATATGGCAAAAGGAAAATTATTATAAATGGAGTAAAAAAGTATGTTCATAAGCCTTACTTCACAAGAGAAGAATGCTGGGAAGAAAAGGCGACAGCATTCTTCTTGCATATGTTTTTCTTGTCGAGAACAATGTGGGAAAGTCTCATTTTCCTTTAATCTAAATGTTCATTTTATGGAAGCAGCAACATTCGGCCCAGTTATTAGCAAAGGAGTTTTGTTGCTTTATAAAGTCTAATTTTAAGATGCTCACTTCCAAAAAAACATTATGGTGTCAATTGCACTACCCTTCAGCAATCCTGTAATAACTTTATTCAACCATTTCTAATTATAATTATATTTTCAATTCCTTTTAGCTATAGAAACTCTTTATCAATCAGAGCACAAGACAGAAAATTACTTTATTACAGCTACAGCTCGTTAGGCTGAGTGCTCTTAATGAAGCAGCCTCATAATCAGATGAAAATCATGCTGGAGAAAACTTGCATCATTAGTCTGGGCCTTAATTACCAAGAAATATAGTCACTAACAATGATATTCCATTTCATGATACGGTGCATGCACCTTCTACACTAGTTGCAATTAATAATTCCACCGACTGCTACAGAATCCTTTCTATTTATTCACAACAATGGAGGGGGGAAATTCTAAATTTAATTGAGCGCTTCAGATTGAGCTCTCTTTCTTCTTCTCTCTCGCGTTCAGATTAAAATGTCACAAGGCTAATATTCTATCTTACAATAATTCATCATTTTAATTGCATATTTTATGTATGTGAAATGTCTTTTTCAGCTTATAGTTGAGGTTGACATTTTTGGGGACACATCTAGGAAAATGTGTGGCCTCTTGTGAAGGTGGTTCCTACCACCCGAGACCACATCAAGGAAATTTGGGGGGGAAAAAAATCACAACCATCAGTCCATCAACTCCATCCATGTTGGGAAAAGCTGCCAACATGAACAGGGACATTCATTTAAATTAATATCAGTGTCTTCTGATAGGCTTGGGAGGCAGGCTGGCGATGTTCTGGGAGGAACAAGGCCGTGTCACAAACGTCTTTGTTAAGCGTGAGTGATCACTGACAAAATCAGCAACTTTCCTTTGTGAAAGCTTCCTTTCCTCTGCCTGTTTCCTTTCACTCTTTCCTGTGTTCCTCTCTCACCAAGATCCTAGCTCCTGATCTCCTGAGAAATACCTTTAGCCAGGACAGATCCCCCAACCCTCCTGCTGGGTCCCCGCGGCCTACCTGACTTGTCCTCTCTCCAGGCCAGGCAGGCTTAACTCTAAACTGAGGGTGCTGGTACAACTGTTGCTCTTTTTCATACACAAATTAGGCAAGTGGGTGAGGTCAAAGAGCCCTGGAGGAAGGGCAGAGGGCAATGGAATGGGCACAGATAAATGAGATCCTCATCTGACCTCAAGACCCAAGTGTGCCTACAGCTGAACTTCTGCCTGAAGTCTCCTTGCACAGGAATCCATGCCCAACAACTGATTTCATTAATCTGGTCTGTGCTTTCCCCAATCATCTGCCTTATGAGCACGGAACAGTTTGATAAATGAAACTGATAGAAGGAGAGAATGGTTTGGAAAAATCCACAGGGCACAAGATGAAGAGTGGGTTACAATAAAAGACAGTGCTAATTTTTTAAACTTTAACAACCAGTTTCTGTATCATGAATTTAAAGATCCTAACTTAAAGAAACTTGGCTTTACACTACTAATAATTAGGGTTGAGCCAGCAAGGGCACAGCTCCTGAGGCAGTAGCAGGAGACATGTTCTTCCCTCCCAAGTTCAGACTCCCAATAAATTAATAAATGAATAAAGTAATACATGAAAAACCACCATGGAATAAAATATCAGATGACAATTAGCATGACAATATTGAAGAACTGACTATCATGCATCTTTGCTCCTTCTGGTACTGCTAAGGTTTGGAGGGAAGTAATGGCAAGTAGCATTGTATTTCACATGAACATTATAGGGAAAGTGGACTCAGAAGAATTTGGATGATGAGAGCCAGGAGGACCAGGAGAGTCATGGGGCAGAGCAGGATGATGCGGCTGCTCAGAGAAGAGTGCTAGGTAGACAAGAGGAGGTGGATCTGGACCAAGGAAAAAAAGATACAGGAAGCAGCAGGAAACGAAAGCTGTCCAGGAAGACAACAGGAGAAGGGGGACATGAATTAAAACCACACAGAGCACATTTCCATAAGAAAAATGTTTGGCATTCTGGACAGTCCAGTAGCTTGTGAAACAGCTTGAAATGTACAGAGATCCCCAAAGACAACTGGTTTGCAAGGCTCAGCCTGATACCCTCAGAAACAGCCTCTAAGCAGTTTTAGAAGAGAGCCAAGAAAGAGTTAAAGGGAACTGGCTGCATTTACATGTTCTCCTGTCAACGCAGGTGTCAGAAGACCTCTGCATTATTGTCCTTGCCTTCAATCCCTCCTTAATGTTTCCTCCTAAGGACATCTCATTTAAGAACATAAGCCACTGCAGGTGTTTCCATCTGACAGTACTACTCTCTTGGATATGGCCGAGGCCCCAGTGAGCTTTAGACCTTTGTCATGGGCTGTGACCACATTCTGATGTTCCCGCTCTCCGTGTCCAGCAATGTCCACCCCATACAGCATGAGATCTTCCTGGGGCCTGCTGCAGACTAGCTGCAGTGGGGGAGGATGCTTAGGGGATTGATTTAACTCCTTTGTGCCTCAACTTTCATATGCCCAAAGAAGAGCAACAATAGCATCTGCTTCACAGTGTTGCCACAAAGGTAACCTCAGGTGAGGCATGTAAAAGTGCTCATAATACAATCAGGCACATAGTAAGTTTCCATACAATTAGCCTTTCAATACAGTTAGCTCTGATCAACACCATCACTGGCATCATTATAATCATTACCACTGACAAGAGGCAGGCATGGCTTATACTGAAAATTGGTTCAAAGATTTCAAACAGTGGTTTTCAAACCTGGCCATATATGGAAACCACCTGCTCTAAATTCCCCTACCCCAGACCAATTAGATCAGAAGCTTCAGGGGTATTCTTTAAAACTCTTTGCATGACCCCAGTGTGAAACCAGAACTGAAATCCAATGACATGGAGTCGTCAGGCCCATGCATACTATTTAGAACATGATGTTGCCAGCTAAAAGGTCTGCATCTTGGAAAGTGGCAAAGCCCTCATCTCAGCCTCCCAGACAGCAATGGGAATCTTGGAGTTCTACTTTGAGATGTGATAGTTTGGAGGACTTATGACCCACGAAGGAGCAACCACAGCCTTGGCTGAAGGGATGTGCCTGGTGGCTTCTCCAGCTGGCAGAATGGTCCATTTACAATATACAGAATATAATGCATGCAGCCAAATGTTCCCATAAGATACACCTGGGACTTGCACAATCCTCTGTCTGGGGTCAGGACACATGTATGCTCCACAAGGGCAAAGGTCACCTATGGGCACTAGAGAAAGGACTGTCTTCCCCTGTGGTTAAGCAAGAGCAGTTCAAGCAGAAACTGCTCAGAGAGAGCATATTAAGGCCCCAGGAGAGGAAATGACTACTACCCAGATCTCAAGGAGTGAAGACGAACCTGTCAGAATGTACAAACTTTAGATTTGGGCTAACCCTGAATTAATGTGACAAACCTAACCAGTTAAATCCTTAGCTATCTTGACGACTTTGGCAGCTGTTCGACACTTGCATTTACAGGATCTAGGAAAACTGAAACTTTCAACTACTTAGACTCCTAAAACCAAAATAAATCTGCCAGATGCTGAAAAGACAATCCTCTATTTACTCATTTTTAATATTTAAGACACTTCCGCCACAGAAAGACCTTCAAGACCTAGGATGAAATGATAGAGAAACCACAATTTTAAAAAAGAAATTAAGAACAATAAGCAGCATCTAAACTCATCATTCATTTCAACTTGTGTTTTTCTTCCGGCAGGAAGGGATTAACTTAGACTGTGGTGGTTGCTGGAAACCTGAAAGGGGATCAGTTCATCCAAAGGAGTACAGGTTAGCACAACCCTCCTGTCCTCAAGGGGAGCCAGAAAGGATGGGAGGGTTCAATTTCCTTCCCAATTAGAGACATCAAACTCCCTACTTTGTGTAATTATTTAGGGTTTCATGGAGTTTTTGCTTCAGTGATTTTTTTTTTTTAAGGCAAACCCAAAATAAATGCAAACTATCCCTTGAAATAACAGAAGCAAATCAGAAAAGGAAGATTTAAGGCATGAGAGATTGACTGATTTAGTCAGGAGTCCCTAGGCTATCTCTGACCCTATTGGGCTGAGTGACCTTAGGCAAGTTACTGCACCTCTTGGGGCCTTGGTTTTCTTGTTATTAAAACCAGGGAGTTAAGGAAGATCACCAAGGCCATGAAACTCTGAAGTCTACAATGCTACACGTTTTTCCTCCTTGCCTCATTCTTCAAATCTACTGTGGTATTTATGGAAATATCAGAATCACTACAGGCAAGTATTCTCCTCCCTACTAGTTATATAAAGAAAAGAGGACAGAGTTAAGAACAGTTAGATAAAAGTAACTTCACTGTCAAATTTATAGGCAAAGAACCCACAAAACTTTGCAAACCCCAAGACTGACTACTGTTTTTGAATATTTCACTCCTTTATCAGGAAATGTTTTGATCTGAGAAAAGCAGTCTTTTCTTCATGATTGTAAATTATCTAGTTAGAAGTGGTCAGGACTATGCCTGCCCTTGAATGAGTAGCTGAGATTGTGCTTAAGACTCGGGAGACCAGCATTGCCCAGAGTTCATGCAGAGCCAGGTCATCACTACAGCAGAACGCAGAGTATCTCCCACCACTGGGATCTTTCTAAACGTTCACTCCTTCTTGGCAATCAGTGCCATGATTTCAAGGGACCAACCACTCAAACACAATCTGCACTGTTAAGTATCTTTTTATCTGACTTTGTCCTTTCTTTCCACTTTGCCTCTGAAGTGTCTGGAAGGCGGGAATTCTGCTTTAGAACTCCTGGCCAAGGCCCATAGCATCTAGGAGAAAGTAAGAGTTACTGTCAGCCAGCCTCTCAGGGCCACAAACCATGCAATCTGCACTCCATTCTTTAGGCCAGAGACTCTCATTAAAGGAAAATTTGTCCTCGTCCCCATTCCAGGGACATTTGGCCATACGTGGAAACATTTTTAACTGTCACAAGTGAGGACAGGGGAGCTACTGGCATCCAGCTAGTAGGAGCCAGGGATGCTGGCTAGGCATACTACAATGCACAGGATGACCCCTACAACAAAGTAGTACTCACCCCAAACAGCCAATAGTGCCAAGAAACTCTTCTTTATACCACTGACTATTTCACGGAAATTCTAGAAAATAGATTTTCTCAGCCTTATTTTTACAGTTAAAGCTCTAACATGTTAAGTAACTTCTCCAAAGTCATCTAACAAGGCAATAGAAAGGCCAGAAATGGATCTCAAGTCTCTAGGTCCAAAGCCTCACTGCCCCTCCTTGAATGAATGAATGAACAGAGAATAAATAGCCTGCTGTTCTGTGTCAGGAAAGCCGAAGAAGGGCAGACTGTACTAAAGCCCTAGGCAGACTGACCTGAGACCACCTCAGTGTTGATGCCCCAAGCCAGATGCTCAGTTAATACATGCTCACAGCCTCTCCATCACTGTTCTCTGGAACTGCCCACCCCTATGGATTGGAGACAGTAAGGTAAACCAACAGGACCTCACGTCTTCATGACACTGCCTGGCTCCAGGGAGCTTCTGGGGAGGGCATAGCTACTACTCCCCAGAGTGGCTCCTGAGAAAGCCGAGACCTGGGACTGCAGGGGTATACAGGCAGAAACCGTAGGCCACCTGGGGAGGTGGTCCGGCTCCAAGGACCCCTTAGGTCCTTTTTTTCAGGAAATGGAGATGGATGGGAGAACAAATGATTGGGAATGGTCCCCCTGCCGTTGACTTTCCCTTTGACAGACCACCTCTCTATCAGCTAACTGCTTCCAGTTTCTTTGAAAAGTAAGTCATTTATTCAGCAGAACCACACATGAGATGATGGTGGTTTTAAAAGATAGTAACTCCCCACTCCAGGACCTCCCCAAAAGCCTGCTTTACACTGCTACCTGAGGCTTCCACAGATTGATGACAAGCACTGGATTTCATGATGCGGTATGGTGGAGAAGGTCAGCTTCCAAAACCTGGTCGCTGGAACCCACACTTGGGCGGCCCCTTCCCACCCAGTGCCTCCTGGCCCTCAGAAACAAGGGCCCACTGTCTGAGCCACTGCAGACCAGTCAGCTGGATGGAGTAATTAAGGGCTGCTTCTGTCAACCGCTTGTGCTGAAAAGTCTTAAGAATATTTAACTCCCACAGGCCCCAGGCATTAATTAAATCCATTTTACCTGCTCTTTCAGACTTTTCTGGAAGCAGAAGGCTGCTGGGGGAGAAGAGAAGTCCTACAGCATGTCACACTGTAGACATTAAAACCCATCCATCAAGGGTTTGTGCCTTCAAGGTGGCTGGGCATCTCGTTTACTCTTAAGGGCCACTCTCCCAGGGACCAGACCACAGTGGCAGAGATAGATGTGAGTTTGCAGCCGCCGCCCAAGGACACTACAAGGATACTGTAATTCTAGAGTCATCTCCAAAGCACCCACAGCTGGTGGAGCTTTATATATATATATATAAACTATTGAGCAAAAGAAACAAAATTTATTAAATAATGTATGATTAGGTGTTTTTGCTTTTTTTTTTTTTTTAAATGGACTTCTCTGGTGGTTCAGATGGTAAAGAATCTAGCCACAAAGTGGAAGACCCAGGTTTGATCTCTGGGTCGGGCAGATCCCCTAGAAATATTTTTCTTACACTATTAACTAAAAGTCAGACTTTATTTAGATTTATACTAGTTCTTTATTAACGTCTTTTTTTCTGTTCCAGTGTCGAATTCCAAATAACTCACTGGGTTTAGTCAACTTAGTCTCCTCTCACCTACGCCAGCTTCTCAGTCTCTGCACGTTTTTCACAACCGTGACACTTCTGAGTATGGTCAGGACGCTTTGCAGAATGTCCCTCAATTTAGGTTTGTCAGTGTTTCTCATAGTTCAACTGAGGTCCTAGGTTTGGGGGAACAATAACACAGAGGTGAAGTACCTGCTCATCACATCCTACCAGGAGGCATGTGATAATTATACATCCACACTTCCCTGGACATGTTCATCCCGATCGCCTGGTTAATGTGAGCAGGGCCGGCTCCTCCACCACAGACTTACTCCCTTCCCCTTTCTGTAGTCTATTCTTCTGAAGCAAGACACTAAGTCCAGCCCACATTCACGGGGGAGTGAAGCATCTTATCATGTGCTTCCCTAAGACAGACTTCTCAATAAGAAATAGAAATAAGCTTTAAAAAAAGCCTAATCCGGAAGCTGGGACCTCCTCGGGCTCTAATCTCAGCTGTGTGACATGTGATGCGCTACTGCTGCTCAGAACAGCTTGTATAGCCTACCCTCTGTGGGACAGGCAGGGTGGCCCTGCCTTCTCCAGAGGGTTGATGAGGGATCAGAGGAGGAAGACATGGGAAAGGAGTTTCAGCTGCCGTACTGTACCCAGGGCCATGATAGTCAAAATGCTTCCATCTTCTTTGCTTTCCCCCTGCACCTGAAAACACCCAGCACTTGCCCATTTTGGGCCTCTGTTATCTCTGCTGGAAATGCCACCTCCCCTCAACGCCCCGCTCAACCATGATCTCCCTACCAAAGTCTTTCTTGACCTTCCTACTTAAAATAACAGTCTTGTACACTCTATCCCTTCACCCTGCTGAGATGTTTTTTGTGGCTGTCAGCACTACCTGCCATTATATTCTATTTTTAATTCTATTGTTGCTCCCTGGACAAGGTTGCTTTCTTCTTGAAGAGCAAAGACTTGGCATGCTTTATTCCCTCAGTGCCTGGGACAGAGTCTGGCCAAAGTGGGCAGAGTGTCAAGAGATATTTTTGAATGAAGGAACACATAAAAAGTGAAAGTTAAAGTCACTCAGTTGTGTCCGACTCTCTCTGACCCCATGGACTAACCAGTCCACGGAATTCTCCAGGCCAGAGTACCGGAGTGGGTAGCCTTTCCCTTCTCTGGGGGATCTTCCCAAACCTGGGATTGAACCCAGGTCTTCCGCATTGCAGGTGAATTCTTTACCAGCTGAGCCACTAGGGAAGCCCAAGAATACTGGAGTGGGTAACCTATCCCATCTCCAGCAGATCTTCCCAACTCAGGAATCGAACTGTGGTCTCCTGCATTGCAGGCAGATTCTTTACCAACCGAGCTATCAGGGAAGGAACACATGGAAATGATATTAAGGAACACATGGAAATGATATTTCTATGAATCTTTGCAATGCTTGATGCCCTTGTAGATTCATGAACCCTCAGGATAACTCTACAACATCATACAACCTCCCACCAGGCTTAGAACCAGTGCCTAAACTATGAGTAACTAAGGTTATAATGTTGGATGAAGATGCCTCAGGCAGGACAAAGACTGTACCACAGGGGTAGGGAGATGGCTTTATCTACCATGATACCTGTGGTCCATAGGCAGTGGCTGCCTAGAAACTATTCTAAGAAAGTTCCTGAGACCAAATCTGGATTAAGTGGGAGAATGTAGTTGACTGGTTGAGCAGTAATTTTGTAATGTCTGCAGTGAGTTAAAGAACAGGAGCAGTGAGGCACAGGACATTATTATATTCAGGAGCAGTGAGGTACCTGAGATTATATAGAATCTCATCATTCCACTGTGAGTAGGCCTGGTTTTCTAATACAAAATGATTGCCATTTAACCAAACTCCTGTAAAATAATTACTTATATCAAGGGATGGTAAATTTTATATCTAAAGAGTCAGTTAGTAAATATTTTAGTATTTATATTATTTAGCATTTAGATATATAACAGTCTCAGTGGAAACCACTCAGTTCTGCCACTGTAGCATTAAAGGGGCCACAGACAAAACATACATACTGGGTGTAGCTGTGTTGCAATAAAACTTTATTTATAAAAAAAGGCTTCAGGCTAGACTTGGTGGGCCACTGTTTGCCAGCCTCTGACCACCATAAACTTCCCTTCAAAGAATATCTTTCACCAGTCCACTCTCCTCATCACCCCCTCCTCAAAACAAACAAAAAAAAGCAACAAAAAAAAAAGATCTTTAGAAAAACCAAAAATTATTACTCAGCACTGCTAGATCTTCTGACGTCTACCTACCTAGGGTCCATAGAACTTATTGACATATCAACATCTTCTAGCACTTTAAGAGTTATCCAAACTGTCACCAGTCTTCAAATGTTTCATTAATGACTGCCAACATCTTTAGAAAAATGCCACAGTGGGTTTCTTTCACCAAGTGATTTATTTCAGATATAACTTCAGTTTAATTAATAGGGGATTTCGTTGTGACCAGAGGGTGTGAGAATCAGCAGAGAGTCTGTGGTTTGGTTAGGAGAAAACTAGAAACCTGTCTGTGCCTGTAGAAGGAAAATTTAACAAAAAAGAAAGAAAGAAAGCTGGCATTTTTTTTCAGCTGCGAACATTCAGCCGATACCCTCATTAAAGACACTAGTGGAATATCTTAGAAAAGCAAACTAAAAGGACGTGGAGGAGGAACCGAGAGGTAAAAGAGAGTGGGGAAATGGTATCTGGCTTATGCATTCCTGAAAATAAGTCTGTTCCCTAGCTGAACTGCAATCTTCATCTCTATCATACGTTCTTAAAAATCTGAAATCAGCAAAAGCAACACGTCAACAGCACGATTTATTAGACCTCACCTGGCACCACACAGCAAAAGTTAAGAGACATGGACCCTGAACTTGAGAAGCCAAGTCTTCCTTAAAGTGGCTTCATTTGAACTTCCTGGCACTCTCAAAACATATAATCACTTATCTAAGCAATAAAGTTTATTTTTTGAGGGGTACATTTGGAGAAGAGAGGGTTGTTGTTTTCAATTACCAATAAGCAAAATGCCTCGTCCACATTTCCCAAAACACCAGGTTACATTAGTTTCAGTTTTAATATCCTGCCAAAGAGAGAAAAAGAGGCCCTAAATATGAAACAAATACAGCTGTCTAATATTGCTGTTCAAATGCCACTGCATTAAATAAAATTCCATGCTGTAAAATTTTGCAAGGTGATAAAACAAAAATGATATAATAAATATAAAACATCTGCATTTTTTTAAAAGCAAGACATTTGGAAACCGATTTCATTTATATTTAAACTTGTTTTGAAGTGCTCCTCATTTTGAAAAACATCCTAGTTACAGTATATTAGAATTTTTTTCCCCAGGCGAAAGATTAAAGGGCTGATGCCCACGTGCAGGAGGACGAGAGGAGGAGAAACCACCACTGCGCTTTCCAGAATGAACTTTGAATCTTCAGCTGGCTTTCAGTCATAAAAAGGGGAGATGAGCGCCTTCCATCAGCAAGGCTGGAAAATGGATTCTCACACACAAGCAAAAATGCATTAAAACAACATAAAATTTCTGGCAACAGCTGAGGCGCATATATCCAAGAAAGAAGAAAGTTTAACAGTGTTTCTGCCTCCCTCCAGGGTGCCTAGGCAGGGTAGTTTCTAAAACACTGGGAGAACAGTAAGACTACCCACCGCTTTTGGTTTTAGGCAGGCTTTGACTTGAAGGGGTAGGGCTCATATAGGGGAACTCAGCCTTTACCATCAGGCTGGGAAATCCAAGGTCTAAGCATCTGGGGACTGGACTTGAAAACAGCTCAAAAGGTCTCAGATTTCCTTTAGTTTCCCAAGGGAGCACAAATGGCATTTGGTAAAGAGGAGACAATGCATCATCTGTTTGCTACAGACAGACATGTATCTGTTTGCTACAATCTTGAGCATCTTCATTCTCCACTGCTAGAGAGAAGAATCTAGGACACCTGAATTCATAGATGGGAACTCTACCACCACTCTATCCAAACACCATTTTATTTACAACACCTATCTTTTGACCCAAAATCCAGCTACAGAGCTGCAAAACTAGGAGTGGGCTCTTTGTTAATTTCACGGCTTCTAGCAGAATGCACAAGGTAAATTGTGCTTGGAACAATCAAGGGAAGGGAATCTGACCTGAGAATGGCTCATAAAATGAGCTTTCAATATTAATATTAGCTAACATTCATAACTGAACTGAACATTCACTGAGCAGCTCTTTGTGCCAGGAACTCTACAAACACTGCCACATTTCATCTTTACGACCACCGTGTTGCAGGTGATCATTACCATCGCTTCCAAATGAGGATGATGAACTTCAGCAGAGCCAAATGAACTGCCCTGGGTCACAGTGCTGGCCTGTGGCAGAGCAGGAACCTGAACCAAAGTCTGGATGACTACAGAATCACCACAGGTCATTCCTCAGCATCTCATGAGTAAGGAGTGGGTTGTAGCCAAGTTTTGCATAGAAAGTTTACTCACCAGCCACTGAAGACAGGACCTCTGAATTGATCAAAAGGCTGCTTAACAGAATGTGAAGAGAAGTACAATTAATATGTTTTGGCTAAGACAGCACTTGGGACTCCATTAACCATGTATCAAGTAGAACTAGAATACCACATCTTGATGCACAGTTAATAGTGGTTTGTGTACAACACATGTCACTTATACATAAATGCATTTTTCAAGGCCATTTGCAAAGAATTCGCTCCAACAAACTCAATCTTTTCTACAATGTATGGATGTGAAAGTTGGACTGTGAAGAAAGCAGAGCACCAAAGAATTGATGCTTTTAAACTGTGGTGTTGGAGAAGATTCTTGAGAGTCCCTTGGACTGCAAGGAGATCCAACCAGTCCATTCTAAAGGAGATCAGTCCTGGGTGTTCTTTGGAAGGACTGATGCTAAAGCTGAAACTCCAATACTTTGGCCACCTCATGCGAAGAGTTGACTCACTGGAAAAGACCCTGATGCTGGGAGGGATTGGGGGCAGGAGGAGAAGGGGACGACAGAGGATGAGATGGCGGGATGGCATCACCAACTCGATGGACAAGAGTTTGGGTGAACTCTCGGAGTTGGTGATGGACAGGGAGGCCTGGCAGGCTGCAATACATGGGGTCGCCTGGAGTCGGACACAACTGAGCTACTGAACTGAACTGAATTTATTAATCTGTTTAGGAAACTTTTATTGAAGTATATTTAATTTATGGGCTTCCCTTGCGGCTCAGCTGGTAAAGAATCCTACAATGCAGAAGATCTGGGTTCACTCACTGGGTTGGGAAGATCCCCTGGAAAAGGGCAAGGCTACCCACTCCAACATTCTGGCCTGGAGAATGCCATGGACCATTCCATGGGGTCACAAAGAGTCAGACACGACTGAGGGACTTTCACTTATACTTAATTTACAATGTTTGATTAGTTTCAAGTGTACAGCAAAGTGATTCATTTATTTTATTGATATACATGGGTTTTTTTCCAGATTCTTTTCCATTCAGTTCAGTTCAGTTCAGTCACTCACTTGTGTCCAACTCTTTGCGATTCCGTGGACTGCAGCACGCCAGGCCTCCCTGTCCATCACCATCTCCCAGAGCTTGCTCAAACTCATGTCCATTGAGTTGGTGATGCCATCCAACCATCTCATCGTATGCCGTCCCCTTCTCCTCCCACCTTCAATCTTGTCCGGCATCAGAATCTTTTCAAATGAGTTAGCTCTTCGCATCAGGTGGCCAAAGGATTGGAGTTTCAGCTTCAACATCAGTCTCTCCAATGAATATTCAGGACTGATTTCCTTTAGGAATGACTGGTTGTATCTCCTTGCAGTCCAAGGGACTCTCAAGAGTCTTCTCCAACACCACAGTTCAAAAGCATCACTTCTTCAGCACTCAGCTTTCTTTATAGTCCGACTCTCACATCCATACACAACTACTGGAGAAACCATAGCCTTGACAAGATGGACCTTTGCTGACAAAGTAATATCTCTGCTTTTTAATATGCTGTTCAAGTTGGTCATAGCTTTTCCTCCAAAGAACAAGTGTCTTTTAATTTCATGGCTGCAATCGCCATCTGCAGTGATTTTGGAGCCCCCAAAAATAAAGTCTCTCACTGTTTCCACATCTATTTGCCATGAAGTGACAGGACCAGATGCCATAATCTTAGTTTCCTGAATGTTAAGCTTTAAGACAACTTTTTTACTCTCCTCTTTCACTTTCATCAAGAGGCTCTTTAGTTCTTCTTCGCTTTCTGCCATAAGTGTGGTGTCATCTGCGTATCTGAGGTTATTGATATTTCTCCCAGCAATCTTGATTCCAGCTTGTGCTTCCTCCAGCCCAGCATTTCTCATGATGTAGTCTGCATATAAGTTTAATAAGCAGGGTGACAATATACAGCCTTGACGGACTTCATTGCCTATTTGGAACCAGTCTGTCGTTCTACTTTCAGTTCTAACTGTTGCTTCCTGACCTGCATACAGATTTCTCAAGAGGCAGATCAGGTGGTCTGGTATTTCCATCTCTTGAAGAATTTCCCACAGTTTGTGGTGATACACACAGTCAAAGACTTTGGTATAGTCAATAAAGCAGAAATAGATGTTTTTCTGGAACTCTCTTGCTTTTTTGATTATAGGTTATTAAAAGATACTGAGTATAGTTCCCTGTGCTATAAAATAGGCACCTGTTATTTACTTGTTTTATATATAGTAGTGTATACATGTTAATCCCTAATTCCTAATTTCTCTCTCTCCTTCCCTGACCTTGCTATCCCCCTCGGTAACTATAATTGTTTTCTATGCCTGTGAATCTACTTCTCTCTTATAAATAATTTCATTTATATCATTTTTTAGATTCCACATACAAGTGATATTATGTATTTGTCTTTCTCTGATTTACTTCACTTACTATGGTAATCTCTAGGCCTATCCATGCTGCTATAAATTGCATTATTTCATTATTTCTGTGGCTAAGTACTATTCCACTGTATATATGGATCACATCTTCTTTACTCATTGATAGGTAGATGGACAATTAAGATTATTTCCAAGTCTTGGCTGTTATAAACAGTACTTTTATGAACATTGGGGTGCATCTACACTTTTGAATTAAAGTTTTCTCCAGACATATGCCCAGGAGTGGGACTGCAGGATCATATGGTATCTCTAGTTTTTATGGAATCGTCATACTGTTCTCCATAATAGCTGCACCAATTTACATTCTCACCAACAGTGCAAGAGTAGTCTTTTTTCTCCACATCATCTTCAGCATTATTTGTAGACTTTTTAATGATGGCCATCCTGACAAATATGAGGTGATACCTCACTGTATTTTTGATTTGCATTTCTAATAATTAGCAATACTGAGCATCTTTTCATGTGCCTGCTGGCCATCTGTATGTCTTCCTTAGAAAAATGTCTGTTTAGGACTTCTTTCCATTTTATAACTGGGTTGTTGGCATTTTTTTTATATTAAGCTGTGTGAACCTCTTGTATATTTGAGAAATTAATTCCTTGTTGGTCACGCTGTTTGCAATTATTTTCTCCCAGTCTGTAGGTTGTCTTTATTTTGTTTATGATTTCCTTTGCTGTGCAAAAGCTTTTAAGTTTAGTTAAGTCCCATTCGTTTATTTTTGTTTTTATTTCCATTACTTTAGGAGATGGATCCAAAAAAATGCTGCTGCGATTTATGTCAAAGAACGTTCTGCCTATGTTTTCCTCTAGGATTTCCATAGTATCCTGTCTTACAGTTAGATCTTTAATCCATTTTGAGTTTATTATTATATAGTTTATTATCGCATATGGTGTTTGAGTTTATTATTATATATGGTGTTCTAACTTTATCCTTTTATGTGGAGTTGTCCAGTTTTGCCAGCACCACTTGTAGAAGAAACTGCCTTTCCTCCATTGTACATTTTTACCTTCTTTGCCGTAGATTAGTTGGCCGTAAGTGCATGGGTTTATTTCTAGGCTTTCTATCCTGTTACGCTCACCTATATGTCTGTTTTTGTGTGTCAGTACAATGCTGTTTTGACTATTGTAGCTTTGTGTATAGTGTGAAGTCAGGAAGGGTGATTCCCCTGGCTCTCGTGGGCAATACGGTCATTTTAACAATATAGATTCTTCCAATCCAAGAACATGATGCATCTTCCCATCTGTTTGTGTTGCCTTCAACTTCTTTCATCAATGTCTTATAGTTTGTAGAGTATAAGTCCTTTGCCTCCATAGGTAGGTTTATTCCTAGGTATTTTATTATTGTTGACATGATGATAAGTGAGATTGTTTCTTTAATTTCTGGGAAACTTCTTCCTCATAACCAGTTTAAAAGCTATCTTCAGCCCAATCCCTGTTCAATTCACACAGAAGTGCTTAGTGAACATGTTCCCTTGACACCATCCCATGAATACAACTGTCGATCAAAACTTTAACTTGCCTTCCTGACATAATATGTTTTCCCTAATTACACAAACAATTCCAGGTCTGGGGTTTCTCTTGCTTTGGGGTTTTTTATGTGACAATGATGGACTCTGTGATTATCTCCATAGTATCTATTTTATGCCCCCAATGAGGCATGAGATATGAGTCTTCCAATGATGACTGCCCAGATCCCAGCTCCAGGATCATTTTAGCCCATCACAGTAATCTCATCTCTCTAAATCAGACAGTTCAAGGCTCAGGGATGGTCCAGTCAGGGAGAATAGCAGGATTCTTATTTGGTACTTCGGGAGAGGACATTCCCTTTATCCTTGGATACAAATTAGGAAGCAAACAGCTCTGGTCATGGCTATCTGCTCTTTTGTGGTTAAGAGAGGCATTATCCTGATAACGAACTGAGAGTGAAGTTCAACCCACACACAAAGGAGAAAGCTGAGAAAATCTGAGAGAAGGAGGTAAGAGCTCTGAATGAGCTTGACCACACACTAGCCTTCTCAGTAATGTGCAACAATTCATCCTCTTCCCTGTTCAAACCAATTTGAGTTGAGTTTCATTTTGCTTCTGAATTTTATTCTGCTAACCAGCACACAGAGTTTGTTAGAGCTCTTTGAGAATGTACTAGGCAATCTCTGGCACAAAATCATATAGCATCCACTCAATACAATGAAGTTGCATGAGTTTAGAATCTAACATCATGATGTTAAAAAAAAAAAAAAACCCACACATTGCAAAATTCGCTAAGGAAAATTCCCTAAAGATGCTATACAGTAATCATTACATAAAGTTTGAAACTCAACTACAGGAAGAAACACAGAAACACGTTCCATTTTACATATTTGTATCCATGTATTAATGTTTATGGATTCAATATTTCTACCTTGAAACCTGCTCCATAAGGAGGCATTTATGGTCCTTCCCAATCAGACCCCACCTACTCCACTTGCCTCGCCATATTTCATTCCTCCATGCTTTAGCACAAGTTGTTTCCACTAAAGTTCCTTCTATATTTTTCCTCACCTACTTATACTTACTCCTACTTATACTTCAAGGCCCAGGTCAAATACCATCACTGCGTAAAGTCTCCTGACTCTTCCTGGGAAACAATCACTATTTGCTCTGCAGTCTCATAGCACTTTGTTCAAATCTCTATTAAAGCACTTACCTTGTGGTTTGAGAGTTAGTGGTTTACTCATAGACTATGAGCAATTGTAGAGTAGAAGCACATCTAATTCACCCCTGTATCTCCTGTTTAGCCTATAGGACTGGCTCAGTGTGTGCTGTCATTGTTTTTGCTGAATTAAGACATTCTTAATTCATTTGACATGTCCTAAATCTATTTCTCTCCATCTCTATCTAATTCTCTCTTAGCTGTCTCTGAGTGACAGCAAGAGCCTCTTAAATTATCTGACCACTCTCATTCTTACTCTTTTCAATCTTTTCAGGGCAGATACACCTTCACAACAGTTAGAAAAAGCTCCCCCCTCCGCTGCCCCCACTCCCCTCCCCACTGCCTCAAGGGGTTAAGTTAGAAAAAAGTGCCCCTTCTAGGCTGATACTAGGAAATCTGAAGAAAGAGGCCTTCTCTTTTCAACAAAGTTACCAAATTGACAGGAATGAAAATGAAACTAGCAACTCTAGCAATGAAAGCCTGCTATGGTCTTTGCCACTGCACTGAGGGATGCATTCTTGAGACTGAAGTTGACTAGAAGGAAGAAAGATGGAAAAGGACAGATTCCTGATTACGTTGTTGAGCACCTGGTTCAGCCACACCTGAAAGAGATGTCTTTGGGCTTTTCAGTCACCTGAGCCAGTAAAGTTACCTTTGTTCTCAAATTAGTTTTGGTTGTACTATAGACATTTACCACCTAAGCAGGTCAGAGAATATACCATTGCTACATGCTTAGAGTATAACCTCAATATGCAGATGACACCACCCTTATGGCAGAAAGTGAAGAGGAACTAAAAAGTCTCTTGATGAAAGTGAAAGTAGAGAGTGAAAAAGTTGGCTTAAAGCTCAACATTCAGAAAACAAAGATCATGGCATCTGGTCCCATCACTTCGTGGGAAATAGATGAAGAAACAGTGGAAACAGTGTCAGACTTTATTTTGGGGGGGCTCCAAAATCACTGTAGATGGTGACTGCAGCCATGAAATTAAAAGATGCTTACTCCTTGGAAGAAAAGTTATGACCAACCTAGATAGCATATTGAAAAGCAAAGACATTACTTTGCCAACAAAGGTCCATCTAGTCAAGGCTATGGTTTTTCCAGTGGTCTTGTATGGATGTGAGAGTTGGGCTGTGAAGAAATCTGAGTGCCGAAAAATTGATGCTTTGGAACTGTGGTGCTGGAGAAGACTCTTGAGAGTCCCTTGGACTGCAAGGAGATCCAACGACTCCATTCTGAAGGCGATCAGCCCTGGGATTTCTTTGGAAGGAATGATGCTAAAGCTGAAACTCCAATACTTTGGGCCCTCATGCGAAGAGTTGACTCATTGGAAAAGACTCTGATGGGAGGGATTGGGGGCAGGAGGAGAAGGGGACGACAGAGGATAAGATGGCTGGATGGCATCACTGACTCGATGGACATGAATTTGGGTGAACTCCAGGAGATGGTGATGGACAGGGAGGCCTGGCGTGCTGCAATTCATGGGGTTGCAAAGAGTCGGACACAACTGAGCGACTGAACTGAACTGGAGAATATAACATCACAATGTGACTTAGGCAGTGCATTTCTGCAAGACTAGAGACCAGATTTATTGGTACCAGGATAGACCTAGACTCTTCATGATCTCTAATTCAAACCCCATTGGCAGAATCTGCTTGAATGAGGACTCTCTGCTATAACTCTGTGCTTTGAGTTCAATATGAGTGAGCCCCAAACTGGAGCACACAAGATTCACCTTTTATGTTCAGAATGCTTTTGTCATAAACATCAGAACTAAGAGGAAACATTCATGAGAGGTCATCATCAGCATCTCTCTACCTCTATATCTCCCTTAAATCTTTCTGCCCTTAGATCACCCCCAAAACAGAGCTCCCTAACACTTTCTTCAAAAAGGAAACTGACAGACTCTCAGAAAGAGTGTTCAGATCATTTCATATCATTTAAAACAAAATGCTCAAAGATACCAATGCAATCCTATGAAATACTAAACAGAAGTCCTTCAAAGAAAGTCAAAAAGCACCCAAAATCATTAAGTAAGCATGCCCTATTGTAACTAAGGTTATAACTGTGGCTAAGAAAGTGAAAAATTATACCAATGGTTTATTTATTTGCTTCTCCAGGCACATCCCCTGCACACTTATCACTTACCCACCACATCTCACACAATGCTGGATGATTTGATTTGAAAAGTTTGTGGCATGGTAGATGGATTGTGGGTTCTTTTGGTTCTGACACTTATTTTCTAGGTGGCCTAGACCAGTCAATTATTTTCTCTTGGACTCAATTTCCTCTTGGGAACAAATGGGGACAGTAACAACACGGCGACTCCTTCAAGAAATGAATGAGATTCCCAGTTCAGAGTACCTCCAAAACATCAGAATCACAGCAGAGCCACCAGATACATTTGCTCATTTTTTATTGAACTGACTGTCTTAAGCAAAAGCAGACAGTTATTTTGGTACTAAACAAGGTAATTTCTTGCTCAAAGCATTTCCTGGCTATTCAATCCAACCAACAATGACCCACAGGCTCAGACCAAAAGCAATGTAGTATATTGATCTTTCCCTCACACACTACATCCTATCCACCAGCAAGACCAGTTGGTTATATCTCATATATACCTCAGATCTGACAATCTCTCCCCTCCTCCCACTTTCCTGTCCACATCATTACCACCTCTCTGCCAGATACTGCAGCAGCCTCCTGTCTCCTGCCTCCACACTCATCTCTCTCCAGCCTCCACATGGCAACCAGGTGACATTTTCTGAAGTGCAGATCAGATCATATCACTCTCCTGCTGAAATCCTCTCCTACCTTGCAATAACATTTATAATAGCAATAATAATATCATTAATTTACTGAGCATTTACTATATAAAAAGGACACAGGTCTAAGTAATTTGGGGCATATTTATTTAACCTACCATAACCTTTCGGTGTCTGTTGATAGATGAAGATAAAGAAAATGTGGTATATGGTTTAGTCCCTAGGTCATGTTCGACTCTTGCGACCCTGTGGAATGTAGCCCACCAGGCTCCTCTGTTCATGGGATTTCCCAAGCAGGAATACTGGAGTGGGTTTCCATTTCTTTCTCCAGGGGATCTTCCCAACCCAGGGATTGAACCCACATCACTTGCATCTCTTGCTCGTTACCACTGAGCCATCAGAGAAGTCTGTGTCTGTGTGTGTGTGTGTATATGTCTGTATAACAGAACAGTATTCAGTCATGAGAAAGAAGGAAATTCTGTCATTTGCCACAACATGGATGAAGCTGGAGGGCATT
The DNA here is from genome assembly GCF_016772045.2 of Ovis aries. Taxonomy (NCBI): domain Eukaryota; kingdom Metazoa; phylum Chordata; class Mammalia; order Artiodactyla; family Bovidae; genus Ovis; species Ovis aries. Next base: position 42,499,397 of record NC_056056.1, read on the forward strand.
ACGCAAAGTGAAATAGGTCAGACCTGGAAAGACAAATACTATATGATCACATTTACATGTGGAATACAAAAAAGTTGAACTCATAGAACCAAAATGTAGACTGGTAGTTGCCAAGGGTAGGGGTGGGGGAAATGGGAAGAGGCTGATCAAAGCATAGAAACTTCCAGTAAGAAGATGAGTAAGTTCTGGGGACTTGATGTAAATCATGGTTATTATAGTTAATATCATTGTATTATGTGCCTGAAATCAGCTATAAAAGTAGATCTTCAGTGTTCTCCATACACATACACAAAATGGTAACTAGGTGAGGCAATGGATGTGTTAATTAGTTTGACTGCGGTAATCATTCCACAATGTGTATGTATATTAAATCATTATGTTGTATGCCTTGAAAAACACATCATTTTGTATAATCTAAATATATACAATTTTTATTTGTCAATTATATCTCAATAAAGCTGGGAAAAAATGAAATAAAGCTATGCAAGATTAGTAGCATTCTATTCCCCCTTTCTTATGCATAAAGGTCATACAGTTAGTGGTGCAGGAGCCAGGAGGAGGCACAAATCCTTTCCCTCCCTGAGAAGCTCTATTAGGATGATCCTGGTGCCAGCAAAGGTCCATCGAGTCAAAGCTATGGTTTTTCCAGTGGTCATGTATGGATGTGAGAGTTGGACTATAAAGAAAGCTGAGCGCCCAAAGAATTGATGCTTTTGAACTGTGGTGTTGGAGAAGACTCTTGAGAGTCCCTTGGACTGCAAGGAGATCCAACCAGTCAATCCTAAAGGAAATCAGTTCTGAATATTCATTGGAAGGACTGATATTGAAGCTGAAACTCCAATCCTTTGGCCACCTGATGCGAAGAACTGACTCATCTGAAAAGACCCTGATGCTGGGAAAGATTGAAGGTGGGAAGAGAAGGGGACAACAGACAATGAGATGGTTGGATGGCATCACTGACTCAATGGACATGAGTTTGAGCAAGCTCTGGGAGTTGGTGATGGACAGGGAGGCCTGGCGTGCTGCAGTCCATGGGGTCACAAAGAGTCAGACACAACTGAGTGACTGAACTGAACTGAACTGGTGCCATCCACTTCACCACTTCACCTTCTAACACCCACCCTCCCTATTTACTCCCTAAGCTCCTGCCATGTGGCCTTATCAGTCCCCCAAACATACCACAGCTCATTTCTTTCTCAGGTTCAGAGACTCTTCATCCAGGCTCTGCTCACAGGTCACCATCATGATCACACTGATGGGTGAAGCACATGTGAGTACTGGTTTTATCACCACCATTATAATCACTTGCAAGAGTTCAGAAGGGTGCTCCCTGAAGACCTCGTATTGTTTTTGCTGGGGGTTTAAAAACATGGGGAAGAGGAGAATGAGTTTGAGTGCTGTGATGTATCATTTCTATCAGGTAGTTCATAAATCCCCCTAATTTTAAGTTTGATTCTGAACAGTAAAAATGCCTATGGAGAGAGTGAAAAGTCTACAGAATGGTTTTGGAAGCTGCTTCTTAGAACTCTGAAAAAGGCTTTGCCCCCTCAGTGAATGAACTTTAATCTCTCAGACACTCTGAAGGCTGAAAACTGACAGTACTGAAAACATTGTCTCACCAAAAGGGGCTTATTTTAACTTTTTAAAAAATATTTACGTTTCTTCAAATATGTCTATGGTTCTCTTTTTTAAAAAGCAATTCAATTTGGGGAAAAACATTATGACAATATGCTTCTTCATGCCAAAGAAAGCTTTTCATTGGCCTCTCCCATGTTTCTAGATTTCTTTTTCCAGCTGTTATATCAAGATATAATCATCCAAAACTTCAATTTGTCATCTCCATCAAATTTGGTTTATAATTCTGTGTTGAACTTTATACGAAAACATTTATGGATTAAAACTCAAGAGTAAAGTAAAGATTTCACAAATTAGGGACAAAGTTAATAGTCTTCAAAAGGTTGGATTTCAAGCAGACCTGAGAAACACTGAAGTTTATCCCAGATAACAGACACATTACCGCCTGTGCTATTGAAATGTGGTAAAGCAGAGTCACACTGCCAAGCCAGTCTGGGAATTTGGCTCCCTCCTACAAGTAACTGCAGGATCTGGAGCAGGATGGTGGATAAAAATGAGTTCTTAGACCACTGGATCTGTCAGTACAAAGAGAAGAAGTATCAAGGTGTCACATTTATGCTGCTCATGGCAACAACATATTGAGTAATTACTATATAGAAGGCAGTGTTTGGGGAATTGGCATGCCTTATTTTATTGAATACATGTTTGTGGCATAAGTAGAGGTTCTTTTAATAGTTATCTATTTATTTTTATTTGGCTGCATCAGGCCTGAGACTGACATTTTTGTAGGTGAGAGCAGTGCAACAGTAGCAATTTCTAGCAGTTCATCCTAGTACTGTTCTGTGCCTCCTGGCTGACCCAGCACAATGCTTATCACACGCAGCAGAGCACAGTAAGCTCGCATTTCATTTATTCATAGTTGTACACAGAAACAACCTCTGAGAGGAGGGACAAACAGCAGTATTTCAAGCAAGATTCAACCCAGCCACCTCTGCTGTGTTGTTCTCAGACACACAAGTTACACCTGAAGTGTCTCCGGCTGCTGATTTGCCTTCATCCGCAAGGCTCACTTAACAAAATACTGAACCTTCCCTGTGTGCCCTGCCCAGTGTAACTGCAAGGAGCTTTGGGACACTTCTGGAAGGTACTCAGTTATAGCTCTTCCCTCCTATCCCCAGGCAACCTACTTTTCCTATCTTGAAAATCAACGTCAAAGCCATTGGACGGTTAAAAAGCTGCAGAGGAGCACTCGGGAGGACTGAAACCAGTACTGGGGTTAACCTTAAAAATTAAATTATAGACTCAATGTATATCTCAATTAATAACATTTATCATTCTTTAGGAGGTGAAATGAGACCACAAAAAATGAGTGACCAGAAAGAGACTACATTCCTGATGAAGCTGAGGGGTGGTGGTGCAAGTATACTCAGAAACCCCAACCCAAACCCTAGAAATTTAAGTAAATGTGAATAGAAAAGAAGTTGAAGCCATTCAGACAATGGAGTATGAAGTTGTTCCGTTTTTAAACATTGCCTGAGAGGATGCTGGGAGGGGTTGGGGGCAGGAGGAGAAGGGGATGACAGAGGATGAGATGGCTGGATGGCATCACCGACTCAATGCACATGAGTCTGGGTGAACTCTGCAAGCTGGTGATGGACAGAGAGGCCTGGCATGCTGCGATTCATGGGGTCGCAAAGAGTCAGACAGGACTGAGCAACTGAAATGAACTGAGGGAGTGACTTTGCCCAGCCCCTTCTCACCCAACAAAGAAACAAAATGAAACAAGCAAACAAACAAAAAAAAAAAACCACCAGAATCAAGAGGTACCAATTTCACCAGGAGTTAAATTGAAATCAAAGAGCAATAGCTGAACAAGAGCGCACATTCCCACATCTCCCACCATCCACTTGAATATTTCACAGCCCGGAATAACAGAAGATGAAGATGACTCTCCAGATCTGGTGTGTTTTGAACTAGGGATAATTTGACGTGGGGGATGCTGAGTACATTCCAAGCCAGTCTCTCTGGTCCACTCATTACAGAGCAAACAGACAGAGGAATGCCTGTCAGCTCTGAACATGAACCAGCTCATTCACCTACAGACATATCTGTCCACCTGGTGTACAGGACAACTGGAGCAGGGAGGGGAAGAGTGGAGAGGGCTGGTTAGGGGGGCCCTTTTTAGAACCTGAAGCCAAGGAAGTTCATGTAAGGGTTCACTGTGGCCCACATATGCATCCATCTCTTTTCTTCCTTGCCCCATCCCACCCCTTATCCTTATGTGTTAACCAATGACACTGATACCTTGTAGGTTTTTAGCTCCTGGAATAACAAATAAGAGATGTGTTCAGCCCTAATGAGAACAATATGCATGACCAAAAGATCTTTTCTTAATTTTGTAAAAGGAACAAAACATGAAGTAGTTGTGACATAAATCTGATGTGGAAATGCAGTACAGGTTGACAGTTGCCTTGTGTGCACTGAGCGGTATCAGAGCACCCATTCTTCTATAAGGAGAGTGGCCACTCCCGGCCCAATGGGATTCAAGATAAGAAAGATTAGGATCTCTCCTCCACCAATCCAGATACAGAGCTGATGCCACATGGGCAGTGACCAGGCTGGGAAAGGCTATATCCTCTTTAGCAAAGCATTCTGCCCTGTGAGCTAGAAGTGCTATAGCAGGAATCAGAATGCAGCATTCCTGCAGAGGGGTTCATTTGTAGCAGCTCTGGGGCAATAGCCTGGTCCTATCTCCCCTGATTTATAGCTTCTGTAATTCCTGAGCCATTGGCTCTGAGAGAAGAGGAGTAAGTCAGGTGAGGATTACACTAGATGAAATCTTTGAAGAGACCCTTGGGTCTTGCCCTTTTCTGCCAGCCCATCTTTATCCTGTATCCCGTGCCATCCCTCAAATAGACAAGAAGTACACATTCCATTTCAGTCTCCTCTGTTTTCAAGCCAGAAACCCATGGCCCTGTCTCATAATCACCAAAGACACTGCCATTAAAAGTGTGAACTTTAGAGTTTGATAACCTGGCCTACCCCTGGCCTACCCCTCACCTTAAGAGAATTGCTTAACTTCTCAGTGCCTAATTTTCTGTGTAAGATCAGGAAGATAACTGCATTTAGCTGCTAGGGTTGTTGTAAGGACCAACTGAGTCAATCTACTTAAAGGACTTAGAAAAGTCACTAGTACATGGGGAGCAATTATCATCATCCTTGTTCTAGCTTCCTTTTGTCAAGAAATGAAAATGTCTGTTTTTGGTCTCCCTAGTAAAGAGTCTCAGGTGGGGATAAATTGAACATCCAAAACAGCACTGACTAGGTGGCACAGGACATACGCTTTGCAGGAGTCAGAACGAGGAGGGAGAAACAGAGCATAAAGAGCTAGGAAAGGTGCACGGAGGAGGGATGTGCCACAGGACCTCGTACAAAGGCAGTATATGGATGGATGCATGCATGCATGATGCCCTGACGGATGGAAAGACAAAAGAGGGATTGCAGAATCCAACTGCTTATAAAAGTTCTTTGTGGGGTGTATGTGTGTTGGGGAGGGGGCTTCTTTCTGTAAGGGACAGCACAGTTGAAAAAGCTCTTCTCTCAATGACCTCTCTGGAAAATTTTTACATTTAATACAGCCCCAACTGCAAACAAACAGAGTAAACTCCCACAGTAGCAGTCTCTTCCCCCATCCTCCACCTAGTCAACACTGTAAACAGAACTGCCGTGTTATTATTGAGAAGGGTGGCAGCTCCCATGCAAACTACATATTTGATTACAATCTGAACTCTTTGCTGAACCATGAATTCAAAATAATTTAGGTGATACATATAAATTTAATTTCTTTGTTCAAACTCCACATCTGAAATGATGCCCTGCAAATGTGGAGCTCTCACTGAGGTCTGCAAAATGAGTCTCCCTCCTAACTCGTCTATACTGTGTGGAAATAATCTTCAAGGAAAGGAATAAACCTACTTTAAAAACAGCTGAGTCCTTTAGATCATATACCCTAACCAATTTATGAAGATAAATGGAATTCAGTATTAAAGAAATATATTTTTTCCACTCTTCCAGAAAATGTAAATGCCAGCTACAAAATAAGAAAGAAAAAGACAAAGAAGTCAAGAATAAAGCAGCAAAGAAAGAAAACCAGAAAAACCAATTCAAGGACAATTAAAGAACTCTTGAGTTATTGTCCTCTTCTGCCTCATCCTCTCACCCGCGTCTCCCCCACTGATCCAAAAGCATTGTGTATAAGAATATCACAGAGGAGAGGAGCCCAGGGAAAACAATTGCTAAAGAAAACAGAACTCATGTCTACCGTCCGGAAGCAGGGAAGGCACAGTTCGCTATGGAAACAAACTCCCTCTTTCTACAGTGGGGCAGTGTTCACTGCTGGCCATCTTTCCTACATAGCATACACCATTTCAGTAACTCTCATCTCGACTCAAAGCTAACCATCAGGATGGACAAATGAAAAATAACAAAAGGAGAAAGAGTAAGAAAGGGAAAACAAAGTCACACTGTGAGTGATTGTTTGTGTCCTATTAATATAATGAATACAAAATACTTTTTAAAAAATGCATTAGATATTGGCTTATGATGGGGTCAATACCACGATTTATTTAACTCTGGGGACAATAAATCTTGATATTGACTGAAAACATAAGTCAATATGTGTACTGTTGTGTGCATTCTATTACAAAAATGAGGTTTTTAACTTTAATAGCTGCTTTTGCAAAGAGGAAAAATAGAAGAACTCTCTCAAAGGTCCTCAAATCGCGATCACACCAGCCTGCTAAGACGGGATTCACTGTCTGGCTCAGCCACTCAGCATCACTGGCTGAGGACTGATCAGTCAGTCAATAAACATCGTAAACTGAGTTGTTGATCCTGACTCTTCCTCCCTCCTGCATCCACAATCTTTGATGTTCATCCTCCACAAAGCAGAGGCCACTCCTCAACCTGGGGCTCAGCTTGTGATATTTTAGCCCATGGAATACGGACAAAATTGAGTTTGTCTAATCATTAACGGGCATCCTATGTCCTGTCTGTTTTCTTGTGACTCTGCCATCACACTAAAAATAGCTTCTCATCAGGTAGATCCTATCCCCTTAGCCTAAACCCCAAAGTAAGTCTATAAACAGACCAGAGGCCATGCCACAGTGTGGAGCCAAGTGCAGCTGGACCTACAAGTGGAAGCAGTTACCCATTCAGGCTCAGCCTAGATCAGGGCCGCTCAGGTCAACCTGCAGCTCTGTGAGAGATCAGTGCTTACTGTGAAAGCCCCTGAGACTGGGTGGCTGGTTGTTATGCTAACACAGGTGGCATCACTAGGTGATCATTATTCATAGATCACTATACTTACTCCCTTGTGCGACCTTCAAAGAAAGTTGGAGATACAGGTTCTGATCCTGAGTAACTCACAGTATAATGGAAGAAGGACACTCACATGATGGACTGTCTCCCCTTAGGTTATGTTGCATATAACCCAGACAACTGTCAGACATCTCCTCATTCCCTTGGCCAGGGGTACTAACGTCCTCAGATTCATACACGTTCAGAAGTCAGACTCAGCCCACTTTCTAGTTTCCAACAAAAATACAGTAATTCCCAGCATTAGGGATATTTGTAGTTTGGAGGATTTTGTTTTTTTCTAAAGATCATGAAGACTTCACTGGAATGCCAAATAAGGTTTCACACAGAATTCTAAATGTTTCATTTTCCCCAAATTCCTCCTCAATCATAGTAGGGCTTCTCTCTTTCCCCTCTTTGGTGACCCAGTGGCCAGCCTCCCCAGTTAATCTGTTCTCCTTCCAGATTATTTTCAAGAGCTCCAGGCTCCTTACTAAGCAGAAAACTTCAGCGACACCCTAGTTAATACCGCTGAAATTATAAACTCATTCAGTTTTCAGCAAATACTGAGCCTTAAACAACAAAACCACCCTTCAGAAGGCAGTTCAACTATATGGAAAGATTCTTTGGTGTCTCAAGTCCCCATTCCATGTGGTTGATCAAAGTCTTTTTTAAAAAACATGTGTATACCCAATCCTGAACCCCTCTTCTACCTCCCTCCCCATACCATCCCTCAAAAAAAAAAATGTGTATAAAAACACCCAAAGTAATTCTGGTGACTGAAATTGTCCTTATATCATTATAATCATTCATTAATTTTTTTCAACATGTATTTACTGAACCAGTCACTGTTGTTGTTGTTGTTGTTTTGAGAAGCATTATTTATTTCTTTTGGTCACATCCCATGGCAGGTGGGATCTTACTTAGTTTCCTAATCAGAGATTGAACCTGTACCTCCTCCTGCATTGGAAGGCAGTCTTAACCACTGGACCAAAAGGGAAGTCCCCCAGCTACTGTTCTAAAGCTGAGAATGCAGTTGTGAACAAAAGAGACAAGCTCTTGACCTCATGGAGTGTGGTCTCAAGAGCAAAAGACAGACATTAACAATTAAACTCACAGATGAAAGTGGTATTGGGCAGGGGTAAGTACTACAAAGAAAATCAGCCAAGGGCAAGGGTATCCACATGCTGTTCTAGACAAGGCGATCAGGGAAGGCTCTCTGAGGAGGTGATTTTTGAGCAGACTTGAACTGAGCTTAAATCTCTTGAGCGCTTACTTAGTTCATCCATCCAATAAGTATTTATATCATGCACCTGCTGTTCTTAAGGGTTAGTGTTCACTGAGGGGAACAGAGAAGAACCATAAGTGGATAATCTCCTCAAGGAGATTTAGTCAATAAAAGAGACAAGACATACGTTTTAAAAAAGAAAAACTATAGGTTTCCCCTGCTACTTGAAAGTAGAGTATTCCTATGAAAGCTTTCGTAAGCTGAAAGGGTGTAAAGAGAAGAAACAATTACCTTAGGGCACATCTTGCTAATGAACGCACAAAATAAATGGAGACAAAGTACAGATGCTCACAGACACAGTTCAAAGCTATGATGGCTGGATGCTGAGATGCTGAGCGTAGTTCCTGGGGAAGGAGCTTGGGGTGTGCTGCCTCTACAACTGCTCCAGCAAAACCAGTACTGAATGCTGTCCTCCCTTTATGCCTCTTCTCATAAAGGCAAAATTCCTCTTCAGATTTCTTTCAGTTAACAAAAACAGGTACCAAAGTGGATCTTTATTAAAAGTGAAGTGGCATAAAGCAAACTTTCAAAAAGTAGGGGACACCTGTTGACATTAAGATAGAAGATACTATGTGCCATGTAGATGGGGGTACCAGGGAGATATGAGGAGTGAGAAACCATACTGTAAGAAATCAAGAGATCCTTTTACAATTATAAATTTTAAATCAACAATTTTCTGAAGAATCTAAAGTAATTTTATCAAAAGTGGAAGGATTGTCCTACCCCAAATTTCCAGATCCTTTACATTCAACATACGCTATACATGATCATTTAAAGTGTAAACCAGCAATCTATATTTTATGCCTAAATCTTATGACGTATAAAGAAAAATTCTACTTCTTTTTTACTTTCTTGTTTTCTTTCATCTTATTTCCTGAGTGTGATGAGAGTGGCAGATAATTAAGTAAAATATGATTTTTCTAACCCCTTTCAAAATTATTCTTACAATGTAAATCAGTACACTTGGAAGCACAGAATAAACTCTTAGATTAGGGATTCAAGCAGAGGTGGTGTCAGAGAACGTTCCTAGAGATGCTGATAGTAGCGTTGGTTGCTCACCCAGTTCTATGATTGGTTGACTGATACACAAAGAAGTTAGAGACACCACTCACAACAAGAAGAGCCACGCTGTGAATTGTCTTTCTTTCTATGAATTCCTATAGCTTTCTACTGACTAGCCGTATCTCCAGCTCAGTTGAATGGATTTGTAGTATATAGGCTATAGTGGAAGAGTAGGTTTGAGGAATGTGACAGATACTTCTAGTTAACTGTCAATATCCTTTTTAATTTAGTAAAAGAAAACTCTGGAGTTTTAGCTGGGTCCATGGATGTCTAGCAAAGCAGCACATTTCCCAGACATTCTTGCAACGGAATGTGACCATGTTCTGCTAAAGTCAGGTGAGCAAAGGCAACACATTCTAAAGAGTGTGCCCTTGAGAAAAACAGACATGCAATCTTTGTGCCTTCCTCCCTCTGCCCTTCCCATTGGTTAGAAATGGACACAGAGACAAAAATCACATCAACGATGGTAAAGATACCCTACCAAGTTCTGGATCTCTGACTTCAGCGTTAGACAGAAATAAATTTCTATCATGGTTAATCCTCTATACTTGAGTTTCTAGTACAGCAGCTTACTCTGTACCCTAAGCCATACAGGAGAGACAGCAATTATGAGGGCCATTAAACTCACCAAAATTAACTAGCCCAAATGAACATGCTCTTGGCTGGGTTTGTTAAAGGAGTGCTATCAATAGAAGAAAGTCTGCCCAAGTCAGGACTTTGCATTAATTACCTGGCTATTTTCTCCCTTGGACATGGCCGTGTACTCAGTTTTCACACATGACTTAACGTTCGCTCATGCTATGTGGTCACTGAAAAAATGCTTTCTGGACCAGAGGAACCAAGTCATTCAGCAACAGTGAGTGTGAAGAGCAACCATTCCAGGAATCAGGACAAGCATTTTCCAAAACTCTAAAAAAAAGTGTGAGCCTCTCTGCTGCTTTTCAGATCTAAAATTTCATGCTTCTTGAGTCTCTTAGCTGATATGTCCCTCCCATCTTATTTCCTAGTAGAAACTGAAGTTATTTTCTAAGCTGTAGCTTCACAAAAAAACATTTCCTCTTTGATAACAAGCAATGTGAGAGAGAGCAACCCCAGGGAATAGGGACTTTTTCCCCCTGAATACAGCTCTTCTATGGGGGAACCTAAGAAATAAAGGACTCTCATATCAGATTGTTGAGGTTGACCAGATGCTTAATTTAGAACCCTAATTAAATCTATATTTCAATAAATATTTACATCAGTTCAATTAAATGTATAGGGCTGGGGATGGGGAGAAAGAGCACAAAAAGGTAAATATTATATATAAAGATCTCCTGAAATCCAAGGGCAGGAAACAGAGTAGAAGTGGGATGGACAGAATGTGCGGTTGCAGACACAGGATAGTTACTGGGGTCTATCAGCAGATACCGCTAGGTCTTCATTTCACTCTTCAGATGTACCTGAATCAGCTCCTCCCAGGAATCCACTGTGCTTTGTCCTGCTACCCCCAGCTTGGGCTCTGAATATCCAAATTCCTGGTTCCTTTCAATAAAGAGTAAGAGCACAGGCGGTTCCCAGAGAAAGTGGACTAAGGGTAAATCGAGAATCCCAAAACCACTGCACTACCCCAGGGGTTGGGAGACAATACAGACACCTGGAATTTTCAGGCTACATTGAGGGAGAGGCCTGAATTCTTGATGCTTTCTAGCTCTGTGATAAATACTTTTGGCCAAGGTCATCTAAGCTAAGAGATCTTAATTCATCTATTTATTTATTCATTCAAACATTCATTCAATAAACATTTATGAGCACTTGCTCTGTGCTATGGACTAGGAAAACAAAATTGAATAAAAAAAAAAAAAAAAGGATCTCATTCGTTCAGAAGCTCACAGGCAAACACATAAACAGTTACTTCCCAGAGAGCTGCGGTATCTGAGGAAGGTCATATATAACTCAAAACGTGAATTTAAAAATAACTGGTTGATATATGGTTTGAAATGGTTTTAATGTAAACTGATGTTTAAACTAAATGTGAATTCATTTACATAAGTAAACGTATTTGCACAAAAACCATCCATATTTCTTGACGAGGTCAGCTGACACTAGATCAGAACATGCCAGGATGATCGTCCTTGTGCTAGCAAGACCCTCCTTACTGCAGGTGGGATCTGCCATCTACCCGCTCTGTTGCTAAGGGTCTCAAATGCCAGTTTTACGTCTCCTACTGCTGTTTAATATTGTTTAATCAGTAAAAGATGAATCAAGGATACCTTCTGTTCCAAGAGCATCAAAGAAACATTTCCCTTGTCTGACACAGATTAATCCAAGTATATTCTTTTTGCTCATTGTCAGTGGATCTAAACCAGCATTGCCTTACCAAGGTTGTTATAATAGGTCATTCCCATTTTTTAAGTCAGTCTCATGGATTCACTAAGGATATAAATAATTAATTCATCTTTAAAAAAAAAAAAAACCTTAAACCACTTACATTTCCTTGATATGTACAATTTAATTGTCTTGGTTTTGGTTTTATATTTTACCTTTTTATACGTCATTCCATAGCTTTAAGTTGTTGTGGTACATTAAGTACTGCGTGGGTTTTTCCCCTTCCCAATGTCTGAAGTGACTAGTTAACTTTATATTTAACCATACAACCATTCACTAACACTGTACTATTACAATTTGCACAAGTGGCAGCTAATGATGTACATTATACATTTAATGGGGTATTGTTATGTTACAGTAAACAACCTAGTACCTATATAGTTTCAAACAAGAGAAATCTACAGATTCTTTGTAGTTTAATATTTTTACAAATGTGTTAAAAAAAAAAACAGTCTACAAAATGGGCAATGCAAACACGGATAACCAAAAATAGACAACAGTTATATGATAAAACATGAACTTGGTACTTTTCCAGGTCAAAGGAGGGCATGGCTAGTGTCACAGGGAAGGTGGGATTAGGCGAGACCCTGCTGGGGAGGGGTGCATAGGTAGGTGTCAAGGAAAAGCTGCACAGAGAAAATAGTTCTCACAAAATAACCACTAATGGAAATAAAAGAAAACTTTGTTTTCTCAGAACTAACACAGAGAGGATATACAATGGCCTAACTGGAAGCAACAGTTAGAACTGGACATGGAACAACAACAGACTGGTTCCAAATAGGAAAAGGAGTATATCAAGGCTATATATTGTCACCCTGCTTATTTAACTTATATACAGAGTACATCATGAAAAACGCTGGACTGGAGGAAGCATAAGCTGGAATCAAGACTGCTGGGAGAAATATCAATAACCTCAGTTATGCTGATGACACCACCCTTATGGAAGAAAGTGAAGAAGAACTAAAGAGCCTCTTGATGAAAATGAAAGAGGAGAGTGAAAAAGTTGGCTTAAAGCTCAACATTAGAAAACTAAGATCATGGCATCTGGTCCCACCACTTCATGGCAAATCATGGCAAATCAATGGGGAAACAGTGAAAACAGTGTCAGACTTTATTTTGGGGGGCTCTAAAAATCACTGCAGGTGGTGACTGTGAAATTAAAAGATGCTTACTCCTTGGAAGGAAAGTTATGACCAACCTAAACAGCATACTAAAAAGCAGAAACATTACTTTGTCAACAAAGGTCTGTCTAGTCAAGGCTATGGTTTTTCCAGTAGTCATGTATGGATGTGAGTGTTGGACTATAAAGAAAGCTGAGCACTAAAGAATTGATGCTTTTTGAATTGCGGTGTTGGAAAACATCTTGAGAGCCCCTTGGACTCCAAGGAGATCCAACCAGTCCATTCTAAAGGAAATCAGTCCTGGGTGCTCATTGGAAGGACTGATGTTGAAGCTGAAACTCCAATATTTTGGCCACCTGATGTGAAGAGCTGACTCATTTGAAAAGACCCTGATGTTGGGAAAGATTGAAGGCAGGAGAAGGGGACGACAGAGGATGAGATGGTTAGATGGCATCACTGACTCAATGGACATGAGTTTGGGTAAACTCCAGGAGTTGGTGATGGATAGGGAGGCCTGGGGAGAAGGCAATGGCACCCCACTCTAGTACTCTTGCCTGAAAAATCCCATGGATGGAGGAGCCTGGTAGGCTGCAGTCCATGAGGTTGCTAGGAGTCGGACACGACTGAGAGACTTCACTTTCACTTTTCACTTTCATGCACTGGAGAAGGAAATGGCAATCCACTCCAGTGTTCTTGCCTGGAGAATCCCAGGGATGGGGGAGCCTGGTGGGCTGCCATCTCTGGGGTCGCACAGAGTCGGACACGACTGAAGCAACTTAGCAGCAGCAGCAGCAGCAGGGAGGCCTGGCGTGCTGAGGTTCATGGGGTTGCAAAGAGTCAGACATGACTGAGCGACTGAACTGAATTAATGCCCTAGAAATTAATGCCCTGAACTTCTTACAGAGAAGAGTTGGCATTCATATAGTCAGTGTAAGGACAGACAGTCTCCGTGCCACTGCTGAGAAGCAATGGGATATGTCCTGCTGTTAAGGCATATTCCAAACAAGATAATAATTATTTTCATAAACTTCCCCTCCAACCATTTCTCTCTCAACACTACCTAAAGGCATTATAATAGGAAAAGGGCCTTCAAAAAAAAATGCAAAAGTCTACTCGGCCAACTAACTTTTATCTTCTCCTGTATAACAGAATGGTGTGTGGCCCATAAAAGCAGCCCCTTTCAGCCTCTAATTCAACTTAGTCACACAACCTTTCAAGAAAAACTTATAAGTCAAAATATTGTTGGTTCCCTTTCAAGAAAAATAAATAAATAAATACAGAAAATAACCCGTTAATATTTTTCCCCAAAATAATTTAAGAAAAAATAATAAAAAGAAAATAACCATGAAAAGCCTACCATTCTTCATAATACTATTTTTTCTCATATTTAGGCCACCATCACTGATTTTAAGTCATTTTCCACTTAAATTGCCTCACAAAGCATTTCACTTGGTGTACCTGGGAACAGATACAATGCAAACGATAACAATGTAACAGCTTACTTATCCCCTTCCTCCTTCCCAAGACACTGCAACGACCTGGGTACAAGAGGTAGTGAAGAAAATCTCCTATTATCTTTTCTTTTCTCTCCTTCTCTTTTCCTCCCTGATACCTTTAAAGACTTCCCTTAGAACGAAAGTGGAACTCATCATTTGATGATGAATTTGCATGTCGATCGGCAGCCAGTGTAGCAGCCCTCAGATTAGGGACATTCCGCTGCACACTAAAAGGCACAAAGAACAAGAAGTGCATTTCCATCTGCCCTTCCTTTCCAGTCAGTGCATTCCCAGCCGTGTCTATTGATGAGCACTTGGAACAATACCAAAATGCAGTGTAAGATCAATCCTGCTGTTTACTTCGCTGAGCTAAAGGAACAAAGAACAGAAGAAAGGCCTTAAACCCAGCCATCGTAAAGGAGCGGGATGAAGGATGAAAAATGGCTCTGATGGGCAGCTGCACCGAGTAAACGTATTTGGAGAAGCAGCAGCTCCAGCTGAGATAAAACCAATGATGATTTGTATTTTGTACTGTATCTTTGGGGGATAAAAGCACTTCTATCAGATAGCATTGGAGGCAAACTTGAAACACTGCAGTAAAGGGCAGTGTTCCCTGCCAGGGAGGGAATAAAACCTCCCATGATTGCTGAGGAGTGTTAAATATCTGATTGTGCATGCCTCTCTCCTCCCATGGTGAGGCAACTCAACCAGGTCCTCTTTTTAACTCTACCAGCCCCTGGTAACCCAACAGTTGGCTGGGCTCTGCCGTCAACAAAGCAACAGGATACTGGGTTTTACTTGAATAAATACCAGTAATTGTAATTTGTGGGATTATTTGTCTTTAAGCCTTTTTAAAGTTATTTCCAATAGGAAGCCCAGCAACTTCACTGCTTACAAAGAGTTGCAGGGGGAGGAGAGAGCCACAGGATGAGAGGGGTGAGGCAGAGTTGGCATTCAAATGCAAATATTTTGAGAAAGAGAAAGCAGGGTTACAAGGCCGTTAAAGCAAAGGTGGGAGTTTTCTTTCTGATTAAAGAGCAGATGCAACCTATACTGCTTCGCCATTTGGCAAGACCAAATGTAAGTGGCCAGCCGCAATGAGGGGGCACACCAGGTAAGGGGTATGAGGAAGGCAAAGGCCAGAAACACAGAAGCAAAATTGGGCACCTCCTCCTTGGCGTGCCCTGTTCTGTTCTCCTCCCAGAGCTAGATGCAGCTCATCTCTTAGCCTTGCAACTGAAGTGCGGCCCAAAGACCAGCTGCATCAGCATCACCTGCGAGCTTGTTAGAAATGCAGAATCTCATGGCCCATCCCAGACCTGTGGAACCAGAGTCTGAAGAGGTGGAACCCAATTTATCCAAAAAGAGCTTTCCTGACTCCTTCAGCACTCAGCAAACCCTCTCTTCTCTGAATCCTCCTGCCAACCACAAGGTTTTAACATATGCCTTTGCACACAGCGGGGATCCAACAAACACTTGTTGTTTTGCCTTAGCCTTGATGTTTTCCTGAGTATTTATGTGATTTACCCATTCGATACAAATTCTTTGAGGACAGGAATTCTATCTTTAAACTTTCTCCATACCTGATACACATTGGTATTCATTAATTGTTGAAGGCTGATCTTGGCATTAGGCTTCCTGTTTCTATTGGAGAATATTATTGTAAATAGTACTGAGTAGACTCTTTACTGGTAAGAAAAGGTCAGCATTTCTCTACCTTAGTTATCCTGATAAAAGGACATGTCAGCCTAAACAGAGCTCCCTTGGGCTCTCTGATCATCTTCAAGTGACTCAGTTCCTCTCATCTGCAAAGGAGGCATGGAAAATCATAGATGCATAAGTAAATATTTTGTAGAGATATTAAAAATTAACTGAAAAACATTTATCCTTGGGAGGAAAAAGTTGAGTCGATTCAATCTAGCATAATCTGTGAATTTATAAGAAGTCAATGCACCCTTTTTTTTATTTTTTTTTATTTTTTTTCATTTGTTTTTTTCTTTTTTTAATTTTTAAAATCTTTAATTCTTACATGTGTTCCCAAACATGAACCCCCCTCCCACCTCCCTCCCCATAACATCTCTGTGGGTCATCCCCATGCACCAGCCCCACTAACTTGGCTTTTTACACAAAAGCCCATCTCTGAGTTAAAAGCATTTTATGGAACGGATCCATTTTAATCTCCAAACAACTAAGTGAACTGAATATAATTTATTCTAAAGTAGGGTAAGAAAACTGATGCCCAATAAGATGAAATAATTTGCCCAAATCCACCAAGTTACTCAGTAAAGCACATATTCTAATACTGGAAGATTCCAGAGCCCATGCCTGTTCTTACACATCCCACTGGAAGAACAAAAAATGGGGAATTAAACAATTCATCCAAATGTAACCTGAAGGTCTTTCTGTATACTCATGGGAATGGAAATGCCTGCCAACTGGAAGGACCTAAACTTTATCCACCAGAAGACAGATATGCTCAATGTGGCAACTTTGTAATTACATAGCACAGATAGGTGAAAGAAATAGCATAGCATAAATCTATGTCTACACAATGTCACATAGTTCAATTTTCCTCAATAAAAATATTCCACTAATCATCAAGATATTTATAAATAGCAGTTCCCTGAATTTTTCATTTTTTCCTAAAATGTTTGGGAGACATATAGACTTAAACGTCCTAAACATCTTAAAGAGATTTGCCCCCAGAAAGAACTCTAACATTGACCAAAAAAAAAAAAACAAGGCTCTTAAGATGTTTCTCATTGTTCATATTATCTGAGCACAGAAAACACACTAGACACCATTCAGAACATTAAGGGAGACTCAATTTCAATCGAGAGGGCTCATAATATAAATTAGACAGACACAATCTAAATTAAATAGATACAGTCTAAATTAGATAAACAACATCATCAGAGTTCTGATTCCTTCCCAGCAGGGACTGTAGGAAAGAAAGTTTCCCTGAGTTTCTACCACACAGAAAGGTCTGAGTTTCCCAGGTCATTCTGTTAAATTATATTGTGCATCCTCTGGCTCCAAATACTGACCGTGGTGTTTTCTGAGTCCAGCATGACCGAAAATAACACTGATGTCATTAGGTGGAGTGGAAGCATTAAGAGGGAGAATTTTACAGTTTGAAATATGTTTCACAAGAACTGCATTTTCTTAGGAAATTTCAGCTTGACTGGAAAGGCTTAATTATCATCGTTTGCCACAAAAGGCAGAAAGAATTCCTGCCTTTCTTGTTCTATATTCCTCCATCCACGAGTAAGCCTGGTGCAGATTCAGAGTGCCTTCAATGTATTCTCCCAAGTATCAGGAGGGAGTGGCTGCCTGCACTCTAGAGAAAGTGCCCAAAGTCTGGCACTTTACGCATGAAAATGAGAACATTAGCATCTGGTAACTGTACAATTTTCTAACAGTTTTTTTTCCCCCCCTTTCTTAATGAAGCCTCTGAACAGCCTCCTCCATAAAGATCTAAGGTACAGAATGGTCAGATGGCTTATTCAGGGTCACATGGAATTAGTGCAGAAGCAGGACCAAGACCAGCTCTCTGGACACCTGGTCCACTGTTCCTCCTTCTGCCTGGGGCCACAAGGACACCGCCTTCTAGCAGAACTGGTCAAGGTAAATACACTGCAAGCACAAATGTAGGCCACATATGTCTTTTTACATTTTCTAATAGTCACGTTTTTAAAAGTAAGAAGAAAAGGTAAAACTAGTTTTAATGATAGATATCACCTAACCCAATACAACTATCTTTTCAACAAGTAGTCAGTATTAAAAAATTGTTAAGGAAACATTTCACATTACTTTTTTGCATGAAGTCTTCAAAATCTTGGGTGTATTTCACACTTTCAGCATATCCCAATTTAGATGAGCTTCATTCCAATTTGTGAATGGCCACACATGACCACTTTCTTGGATAAGACAGCATTATAGTGTCTGTCTAAAATACTTGAAAAGCACAGCCCTGCCACATCCAGCCATGGATCAGACAGCTCCTTAGTGGTCAGAACTAAGTGGTCGGAAGTGAGACCAACCAACAGCTTCATTGAGAAGTAGGAGAGAGGTTTCCAGGCAGCCTCCAACCATAAGGAGACTCTTATACCTAATATAAAACCCCAGAAGCCTGCTAACCCCTCCCATCCCTATACCACCAAGCAGACAGCATGCTCACCCAGCATTCTACAAGCCCTGAAGGGACACTGTAGAAGAGAGCTGCATCACATGTCTCTTGCAGATTATAATTTTATTAAGAAAAATAGAGAAAACATATTTAGTATTGCCACAAATATCTACTGGGTGACAACCTACTGTGTAGCACACGGAACTCTGCTCAATGTTCTGTGGCAGCCTAAATGGGAGGGGAGTTTGGGGCAGAATGGAGGCAAGTGTATGTGCAGCACCTGAGACTATACAAAGTTGTTAATTGGCTATACCCCGACACAAAATAAAGTTTAACAAAAATCAGAAAGTATGCTAGGCCATTATTTTATATTACCACTTAACGTCATGATAATCTTGTAAGTCAAATCCTGTCATCTCCATTTCACACACAAAGGTCACACCGCTAGTAAGCAGAATAGCCAGGGTTCAAGGTCAGAACAAACAGCACCATTCTCTTTCTAGTCTATCATGATGGCATTCACTTTTATATCATGTGGATTTGTTGAGCAGCAACAAGGAACAGAAATTGCACTAACACTGTGTGGGCTGGAAAGAGCCTCTGCTTTAAGAACTGAACTTCAAGTCATTGAAAATAATATTTCTAAAAAGCACTGAAAGGCAGACATCAAGCATCATAGCATGGTGGATGAGGGATTACCAATGGGCTGCATCTCTTGAGGACGACTGAGAATGGTGTGACAGTATCTGGGCTCAAGGCCAAGAAGGCCATAATCAATAAGCTATGTGTGTCATGGCTGGGGACAGGTAGAATAGACATATTTGCTAAGTATTCATCACCCCTGAGGCCATTATAAACCCTGGAACAAACCCTTGGATCCTGGACTAAGAAATAGATCTAACCTGAGACCACATTTGGTTAAATGCCGGTAAAAATCAATGAGTTTTGCTGACCCTGGTTTGGAAGTAGTTAGCATCCCGGGGCCTCATCATCAGACCCAAGACCTTCTCAGGACTCAGAGCAAATCCATGGATGCTGAACTGCCCACTAGGTAGATTCAGCCCCAGACCACTCCTGGTAAACATCTTACCAAAACTTCAGCAAGGCGGGCTTAGTAGTTGACAACAAAATTACATGGCAATTGTAACCTTTTTTTGTAATTTATTATTAAATTACTTGTGTGTAAACTGTTAAATTTACATCAAGGTGAACATTTAGTCATTTTCCATTAATAATTTTGCTGTATTTTAAGAGCCTCAGGATAAAAGTACTTCTTTCAGGTTATATAAGCACACATGGGTTTCACACAGTAAAGAATTTGTGTGCAATGCAGGAAACACAGGAGACATGGGTTCAGTCCCTGGGTCAGGAAGATCCCCTGGAACAGGGCACGGCAATCTTCTTGTCTGAAGAATCCTGTGGACAGAGGAGCCTGGCAGGATACAGCCCATAGGGTAGTGAAGAGTCGGGCACGACTGAAGAGACTGAGCGTGCGAGCACAAACGCCTGGGCAAGCAGAGCCAACAGGCATCTCCTCCTAACGCCAAGGCCCCTAATGGGCGGACCTCACCGCAGGTCAGCAGTGTCTACGTGGGATACCGAACTGGGGACAAACTAGGCTACCAGCGCCATTTCTCTCCTTAGGGACAGACTGGTACCTACATCACACATCCCTCCAAGCCTGAGGAGGACTTCCAAAGACCAGAGGAATCACACATAACACAACAGCACAGCCTGTGCAGCTCAGGCTCCTTCCCCATCCTCCCTAATCCCGGAAAATGGTTATATTACCTTCCAACAGAGACCACCTCAAAATCTTCTCCTACCTCGCCAACCTAAACCCTGATATTACAGTGTTTTCCACAACAGTCAGTCACAGGGAACGTGAAAATCTCCCTCCCTTCCGATCATGGCACAGTCACAGGAGAACATAATCTTTGGATGAGCAAACTTCCTCTTCAAACAAAGGCGTACTTCTCCGTGTGCGGCGGGAGACATTTAGCCCCTCTAATATCCCCTGTTGTGGAAGGTGAGCCTTCCAGGCTTCGGTGATGGGGATAATTATAAGGGGATTTGCCATCAGGACCTGCAGGTGGGAAGGAGGGAGGGCAGGAGGAGAAGAAGCAAAAATCCAGACAGTTTTTTCATGTCAGGGAGACACCTTTGTGCTCAAAATGAGCGCAGCTTCTTGATTACTGACCTCCTCCTCACAGAAAAGAGTCTCCTTATTTGTGAAAAGGTGCTTGTAACTATGGTTCCCAAAGCCTGAAATGTTGGAACGTCTGAGAGACGGTACCACTTCTCAGCCCAGGCCACAGCAGTGTGATGCCAGGCAGGCATTCTCACAGCCTCTGCTATCTTTTACTTCACATTGTCATGCAAACAGCCAAGGTGCATGCTGACAGTCACTTTACATGTAAAGATATTTACACATGCAAAGAAAAGCAGAAAGCCTACTGCTTGGAGCGTCCAGGCACCCACCAGTCCATCAGCTTCAACTACCGAGCCACTCAGAAGCCTGCTTTCAAGGGCGAAGTATCAGAGCAGAGGAGAGATGTAAAAGACAAGAAGGCATCTGACTGCCGTCTAAGGTGAAAGTCTCCGTGGACAGGCACATTTTCGGTTCAGTGATCTGAGCTGGAAACCAGGGCATGGGCTGTTCTGAAGAGCTTGTACAGAGCCATATGCTCCAGTGAGCAAAGGGACACCATGCCCTTGTCTCAGTGCGTGGCGAGATCTTGTCAGCCTCTCCACCACCTGGAACTTTTGCAGCACCTGGGTAGATGGTGGGGCACCACTCCCCATGAGGAAAATAGTGAGACTCTATTCATGGAACATAACACTGGATGCATTTCAAAATGTACTCAGTATCTCTATATTCCTTTATTTTGGTTGATTGGTTGGTTAATTTAACTTACCCTCTTTATACCTCCTTGTAACCAGATGTCAAGCCCCTCAGTGGGAAAAAGCAAAAAGGAAAGATGATTCTTCAAAGGATAGTAGGTTAAGGTATGTTATTTCTTAAGGAGAGCAATCTGGAATAATAACTTGCAATGGTTTTGTCTATGGTACTCAGAATAAAAATACATTTGGCCTCTGTTCTCAGAAGAACCACTTCCCTGAGCCCTGCATCTCAAGAAAGGGATTGAACTTCACACTTTTCCCTGCATGTCCAGACTACTCTGCTTCCAAGATGTTAGCTGAGCAATGAAGTGATCAGGAAGGAAGGAGAACCACTACCATCATTAAACTTTTGCTATTTTATTACATACTTTGAAATACATTCAATTTCCTGTAGTTCTGTTTTTCAAAGATTACTCACAAATGCACAGTATTTAGCAGCATAAAGAATGTGAACTCGCAGTTCCCTTTCCCTGGTGTGCACAGCCTAAAGGACAGAGTGTTCCAGGGCACAGGGGACTTGGTCCCCTGTGCAGATGGGGGGCTGCAGAAGCACAGTGTGGCGAGACATGCCCGAAGTCAAACAGGCAGTTCTGACACTGGAGCTAAACTTCACCGAAATGCGTGAACTCAAAAGTAAAGGAAAGAAGAAACAAAGGCAGCTTCAAAAGACAGAAAGGAGGGGATGGAGCAAAGGGGAGAAAGATCCTAGAGGCTTTGAATTTTTTCCTTTCTCTTGCTTGAGGCTTTCTCTTGCTTGAGCCACTGGGAAAGTAAGCGGGGGGAGGACACAGGACAGACTGACATCCTCCCCCTTCTGCTACATCACCCTCCTTGACACAAGTGTCCTTCCTGCCAAACCTTTCTTTCTTCATCTCTCCTTCCCTCCATCTTCCTCTTATTCTGAAAAGTTTCCTGTGTCTACAGTCCTCTTGTTTCTCTCCACATCTGCTCTTATCCAGTTTTCCTTCAAATTCCATTTCAAAATTAGTTGCTCTTTTCAAAACTGAATGTGAGCCTTAACCCAGAATAATCTTCGGAACTATCCACTCCTCCGCACTATTCCTGCTTTACAGCCAGTGTTCCCCGACATGGGTCCCATTCCCCGCCAGCAAGGGCTTCTCTAGTCTCTAGATTGAAAGTCCACTGCTTCCTGGCCAAGATTTTCCAAAAGGGCCCCACCACCAATTAGAATAGATGCTCCCCCCAGACAGGTATAACAAACACATGCTGGGATCAAAGACACTATTAATAATAATACCATTAAACAGGCCCTGGCAGGCTGGGGTTAATCTGGAAACACGCATGCTCATCACACATGAAGCCCATAATACACTATGAGGGAGAATCTTAATTCTCCAACTCACTAGCCTTCATTTATATTCCAAAGTCTCCACCTCTCTCCCAAAGGAATCATTCAGCACAGTAGGATTTTCTCTGCTCAAACTCACCTTCACTTTAAAAGAATAGAAAAGGCTGGGTTTAGCTCTTGTCGCAGGCATCAAGGCTTTTTCTCTCTGACAACTAGCCCGGGGATCTGCAGCTTCATCTCTTCATCTTTTTTTTTTTCCTGTACACACATATGCAAAACCCACAGCATTTTTATCGGAAGCAACATGTAAGTGATATACATAAGAGTTCACATTGACCTAGCACTGGGTAATTGTGCAAGCTAGAATAATAAGATATTAATTTTTGACCAATATGGATTAAAATGAGCTGGCCCATAAGTCCAAAAGAGAAAGACAAATATTGTATATTAATGCATATATATGGAATCTAGAAAAATGGTACTGATGAACCTATTTGCAGGGCAGCAGTAGAGATGCAGATATAGAAAACAGACTTGTGGACACAGTGGCTGAAGGGTGGGACAAATTGAGAGAATAGCACTGAAAGATGCACATTCCCATATGTAAAATAGAGAGCTAGTGGGAATTTGCTGCATGACACAGGAAGATGAATCCGGTGTTCGTGACAACTGAGAGCGATGGGATGGGGTGAGCAGTGGGTGGGAGGTTCAAGAGGGAGGAGACATGTATACCGATGGCCAGTTCATGGTGATGTATGGCAGAAACCAACGCAACACTGTAAAACAATTATTCCCCTATTTATAAAATTAATAAACTGAAAAAAATGTTTTGCTTTTGAAAAAAAAATGAAAAATACTGAGCTGGCCGCTCCCTGACAAGAAACCCAGAGGCTGTCTGTCTTACCTCTCGTTTGACTTTAATAGACTCTTCCCCACAAAGAAATCAGGCTGGTGACAAAAGCTTGGCTCCACAGCTGCCACCCCTGAAAGCAGCTGCTCTTACCATCCCTTCCAGCCAGAAGCAGCAGGGTCTGTATGTAATGTCAATGGGAAGCAAAAATACACACCAGCCCACCAACCAACCTGGAGCTGAATCCGCGGAGTCTGCTCTGTCGCCTGCAGTTAGCAAATCACACCTGGAATTTCCCTGAACCCAGGCAGGAACCATCTGGGTCAGCCAAAGGGTCCATCTGTTTTCTCCAAGAAACCATCACCTGTTTGTTTGTTTGTTTGTTTGTTTGTTTAAAAAAAAACCCTACATGGAGTGTCCTGCACCACCCCTAGATTATCTAGAAACGTGCCGCTCCTGACTCCGTTGTCTTCCAATCCTGATTGTGCAAAACTGCAGGTGGCTCCCCTTATCTCCAACTATGCTGAGAAATTCTTAGATTCAATTCTCAGGACAAAATTCATTCCATTCCCTTTCATTTTTGAAAGCAAATTAAAGTTAAGCAAAGGACTACTAAAACTCTTGTATCCCTCAAAATAATGATACTATTAAATGTATTACATGCAGGACAAAAATATTCAAGTCATCTGATTCACTGCAGACATTTTAACTTTAAAGAAGTACTGAATCCAGAGGGTTTTAAGCAGCTCTTTTGCTTTGTGTATAGAGGTGAACTATGGCGCAAACTATATTTTCCCATCCAGCCACTCCTTCACAGATATGACCTCAGATTGGTAATGATCTGCACTACTGCCTTCTGTTCTCCTTTCCCCAAACTAGCTTCACATGAAATACAATCATAGACACAGATTTGCTCTCACTGTATGAAACAGTGGCCATTTCTGCAGATAAAATATAATTTAAGGTACTGTATTCTTAGGCACATCAATCTTTTTATTCATTCACTCACTCATTCATTCATTCATCATTCAACAAGTAAGAATGGAGCCTCTATTCTCTACCAGATCCAATGTTAGGTGACTGGGATACAGAAATGAAAAAGAATAACCTATCCTTCTCCCATGAAGCTGATATTAACAATATGTGACTAAAATGAAATTAAAAGATGCTTGCTCCTTGGAAGAAAAGCTATGACCAACCTAGACAGTATATTAAAAAGCAGAGGCATTACTTTGCCAACAAAGGTCCGTCTAGTCAAGGCTATGGTTTTTCCAGTAGTCATGTATGGATGTGACAGTTGGACCATAAAGAAAGCTGAAGACAGAAGAATTAATGCTTTTGAACGGTGGTGTTAGAGAAGATTCTTGAGTCCCTTGGACTGCAAGGAGATCCAACCAGTCCATCCTGAAGGAAATCAGTCCTGAATTTTCACTGGAAGGACTGATGCTGAAGCTGAAACTCCAATACTTTGGCCACCTGATGCTGGGAAAGATTGAAGGCAAGAAGAGAAGGGGACAACAGAAGATGAGATAGTTGGACGGCACCACCGACTCAGTGGACATGAGTTTGAGCAAGCT
The DNA here is from genome assembly GCF_016772045.2 of Ovis aries. Lineage (NCBI taxonomy): Eukaryota > Metazoa > Chordata > Mammalia > Artiodactyla > Bovidae > Ovis > Ovis aries. The sequence continues at coordinate 42,524,427 of NC_056056.1, forward strand.
CTGGGAGTTGATGATGGACAGGGAAGCCTGGCATGCTGCAGTCCACGGGGTCGCAAAGAGTCAGACACAACTGAGCAACTGAACTGACCTGAACTGAAAATAACTGCAGATTAGAGCAAGTGACATTGAGAAGATAAACAAGATCTAAGAGACTAACAGTTCAAGTAGTCTTGAACTACATTTAAGGAGGTGGCATTTAAGCAGAGATTGACTAAAAGAATGAGAAGGAACTAAATGCCAGGCTAATTCTGGGCATTGCCTTTTAATTACATTCTAGGGGAGGAGGAGCAAGCATAAAGACCCTGAGGTTGGAAAGAACTTGGTGAGTGCAGGGATTAAAAGCACCATTTGCCTGGAGCATAGTAACCAACTGGAGAATGGTTATAGAAGGAGACAATGCCCACTACTCTGTTACAGGTGTGCCCAACTCTCTGCCTGCTCCTGCTTCTGAGGGAAATATGTCAGAATGCAGTCAGGAAGAAAGATGACATAGAGATGGCCTTGAATCTGCTTTAATTTCTAAAAAAAAAAAAAAAAAGCCATCACAAACATTGAGACTTTAAACAGCAAGGGTAATAATACAGTTTGTGGCATACCTCAGTCCTGAGCATATCGCACCATCATCTTGGAACATCATGTTTGAAAATCTGGAGTCCCACAATCCTGGTTGCTAATCCTGGTCCACTCAGGCTCCAGCTGACACATGCTGAGATCTGCTAACAGGACTGATTAAGAAACCACGTCTTCGCTAAATGCTGCACTAAGTAGCAGTCCTTTGGATATTTACTTAAAACTCATTAACTGATTGATACTTTACCTAACAAACAACTTTGGCTTAATCCACTCTTAGAGTCCATTTGCCCAGCAACACAAAAATGAATGTTCTATAGTAGGGCTTTTCAATAAAAATATAATGTAAGCCCCAAGTATGAGCCACCTGTACAATTTTAAATTTTCTAGAAGTCAAATTAGAAAAAAGGTTTTTAAACACAGAGAAATTAGTTTAGTAATATATTTAACCAACATATCCAAATCATTATAATTTTAACATATAGTCAATGCTTTTAAAAGTATTAATGAGACATTTTACACTCCCTTTTTGTACTGTCCTGGAAATTGGGTATATATTCCACTCTCACAGCACATATCAATTCAAACTAGTCACATTTCAAGTGCTTAACAGCCACATGAAGCTCCTGGCTACTATAATGGATAGTACACCTCTACAAGGATAATCGAGGGCTTCTCTGGTGGCTCAGTTGTAAAGAATCCACCTGCAAGGCAGGAGACTCAGGCTCAGTCCCTGGGTTGGGAAGACTATAGAGAAGGAAGTGACTACCCACTCCAGTATTCTTGCCTAAGAAATTCACTGGACAGAGGAGGCTGGTGGGCTACAGTCCATGGTGTCACAAAAACAATCAGACAGAACTTAGCGACTAAACAATAACAGAGATAATCAGACTTTCAGACATTTGTGCTTTATGAGTTGTCTTAAACATAATTGCAAGACAGATGAATTGCAAGGTTAAGAAAAAATAAACAAGGCAATAAAGAGAAAGCCAGTCCCATGCTTAAAAATCCATCCTGGTTTCTGAGTGTTGATGAAACTTTTAGCTTTCCTGGCTTCCTGAACTATTTTTCATGAAGCATTCATTTAATCATCTATGTATTCACTCACTCAACAAACAGTAACTAAGCACTTTCTATTGTCTAAGTACCAGGTGCCAGGGATGCAGACATGAACAAGCAGAATTCTTGCCCACAAGATGCTCACTATGTAGGTAGGAATCTTTGAACCCAATAAGTAGTCAGCTCCCCAGGTCAATTCCTCAAGACTTCTCCCTCCCCAGCTAGAATCTTGGAGAAACAGATTCTAGCTTTGACTCTTCTACTAAGAAACGCTAAATCCCAGAGAAGCATTTTCCCTATCAGAGCCTTTGCAAATTGTGTGAGTTGATCTGAATAACCACTAAGTGTCCTTTCAGGCTGAGATGGCAGCTTCAGCCTGAACCCCATTACCCTGTTTCTTATCCTAATGATGTTTGGGAACACAGGAGAGCAAGCTGAAGAAAGCCCCCTCCCCTAACCCTACCCCCAGGAGAAGATGCAGCTTGGATTTCTTCTGAATCCTTCCCCTCCTGGGCCTTCTGTGGTTGCCAGGGGTCTAGCTTTGTTTCACTTTGCTTTGTTTTAATTACACTCAAAATTAGCAAAACAATCCCCATGATCCACCTAGAAGAGTAATTGGCCCATTTGGTACATCTGACTGTGTGGCAAGACCCCCTTGTCATTATACCAGAGCCCCACATATATTCTGCTCCCAGGTAGATGATGGCTAAGTAACCCAGAGAGCTCATTCAGCCCATCATTAACCTCATTTTGAGACAGCCCCAGAGGCAGTCCTTTAGCCACTGGCACAGCCGGCTGTCAATTGTGTCAAGCCAGTAACATACTAGTTAGCAGGGGAGCAATCCAAAGAGGTAGCCATACATCCAAATGCCTAAAAGATATTCTGGAATGCAGTAATTATGTCCTGCAGCTGCCAAGGGTGTCCTCTGTGAGTTCACAGATACGAGTTGTACCATGGAAGGAAGAGAATGGATAGCAGCCAAGCTGTTAATAACAAACAACAGGTCTTGGTTCGAACTCACCAAACAGTCCTCAACACTTCAGTCATGAACCATCTTCAGGTTCACACAACTACTCCCAGGAGACTCTGGTCCCCTTAATGTGGGTACTGTGTATTCTGTCCCTGAACACCAGAGATAAGGTGCAAGGGAAAAGGAGAGTAAAGTTAAGAATAAATAATAGGAGAGTTCAGAGGAGAATATTCTTGGTGTTACCATGGATTCTATAGCTCTATTCTTATAAGTGAAATTTCCTAATTTCTATGTTTTTTTAAAAAAATGGGCAATTTTCATACTTTTTAATAGCTCATTTGCTTGTATTACTAAGCAGTATTCCATTGTACATATACCAAAATTTTTTATCCACTCACTTGTTGATGAACATCGAGTTGTTTACAGGTTTGTGCTATTACAAACACTGTGAACATTTGTGTGCAAGAGAGAATGTGGCAAATGTCAGTTAACATTTGGTGAATTTAGGTGACAGGTATTTGGGTTCACTGCTCTATTGCTGCAACCCCCTCTATGTTTGAAACTGTTTCAACATGAAAACATGCGAAATGAAGTACAATTCTTCCCAAATCTGATTAAAACACACTTAAAACGTTTTTAAACAATTATAATAAGGCAAAGTTGACTTTTACTGTACAGCTCAATGAATTTTAAGACACATAAAAATATGTAACCACTACCACAACTGAATATTCCCATCGCTCCAAACAGAAACCCCTCTGCTATGCCTCTATACTTACACCGTCTCCCTAAACCTAACCCCTGGCAACCACTGATCTCACACTTTTCTCTTTTCAAGAATGTCACATACATGGAATCACACAATAGTTAACCTTTGAGACTGGCTGCAGCATAACGTCTTTAAGATGCTGCATAGCATCCACCTGTTGGACACTTGGGTTAGTTCCCATTTGGGGCCATTAAAGCTAGAGCTTATATAAACATTTGTATATAGGTTTTTGTGTGAGCACAAGTTTCATTTCTCTAGGAAAAATATACAGGAGCATGATTGCCAGGTCTTTAGTAAGTATATGTCTAACTTCACAAGAAATTGTCAAACTTTTTTTGAATACCTGCCAGAAGGGACGTGTGTTCCCAGTTGCCCCACATCTTAATCAGCAATTTGGTGTTGTCTGGTTTTGGTGTGTACTGGTATAGGATTGTGATTTTTTAAAACTGAGGCATAGCTGACTTATAATATTATATTAATTTTAAATATAGTGGATAGCTATATTAGGTGTTGTTTTCACTCTTTGGGATTTCCCTAATAGCTCAGTTGGTAAAGAATCCACCTGCAATGCAGGAGACCCCAGTTCAATTTCTGGGTCAGGAAGATCTGCTGGAGAAGGGATAGGCTACCCATTCCAGTATTCTTGGGATTCGCTTGTGGCTCAGCTGGTAAAGAATCTGCCTGCAAATGTGGGAGACCTGGGTTTAACCCCTGGGTTGGGAAGATACCCTGGAGAAGGGAAAGGCTACCCACTCCAGTGTTCTGGCCTGGAGAATTCCATGGACTGTATAGACCATGGGGTCGCAAAGAGTTAGACATGACAGCGACTTTCACTTTACTTTGCTCTTTAGTCGCTAAGTTTTGTCTCTTTTGTGACCCCGTGGACTGTAGCCAAGCAGGTTCTTCTATGCATGGAATTTCCCAGGCAAGAATACTCAAGTCAGTTTCCTTGCAGCTTATTTATTTTATACATATCACCTTGTACTTCTTAATCCCCTACCCCTATCTGAGACCCAATTCCCTTCCTCTCCCCATGGGCAACCACTGGTTTGTTTCATGTTATGAGTTTGTTGCTTTCTCTTTTGTTGTATTCACTTGTTATTTTTTTACATTCCATATACAAGTGATGGAAAGAAAGTGTTAGTCACTCAGTCATGTCCAACTGTTTGTGACACCAGGGACTGTAGCCCATGAGGTTCCTCTGTCCATGGGATTTTCCAGGCAAGAATACTAGAATGGGTTGCCATTTCCTTCTTCAGGAGATCTTCCTGACCCAGGAATCGAACCTGGGTCTCCGACACTGCACGCAGATTCTTTACTCTGTGAGCTACCAGGGAAGCCCAATGTAAGTGATAACAAACAGTATTTGTCTTTCTCTGACTTAGTTAACTTAGCATAATAGTCTCCAAGTCCATCTATGATGTTGCAAATGGTAAAATTCCATTCCTTTTATGACTAATTAATATTCCATTATGTTTTGTGTGTATATATAACAAAGAATGCTCAAACTATCGCACAACTGCACTCATCTCACACGCTAGTAAAGTAATGCTCAAAATTCTCCAAGCCAGGCTTCAGCAATACGTGAACCATTAAATTCCAGCTGGTTTTAGAAAAGGAAGAGGAACTAGAGATCAAATTGCCAACATCTGCTGGATCATGGGAAAAGCAAGAGAGTTCCAGAAAAACATCTATTTCTGCTTTATTGACTATGCCAAAGCCTTTGACTGTGTGGATCACAATCAACTCTGGAAAATTCTGAAAGAGATGGGAATACCAGAGCACCTGACCTGCCTCTTGAGAAACCTATATGCAGGTCAGGAAGCAACAGTTAGAACTGGACATGGAACAGACTGGTTCCAAATAGGAAAAGGAGTACGTCAAGGCTGTATATTGTCACCCTGCTTATTTAACTTCTATGCAGAGTACATCATGAGGAACGCTGGGCTGGAAGAAACACAAGCTGGAATCAAGATTGCTGGGAGAAATATTAGCAATCTCAGATATGCAGATGACACCACCCTTATGGCAGAAAGTGAAGAGGAACTAAAAAGCCTCTTGATGAAAGTGAAAGAGGAGAGTGAAAAAGTTGGCTTAAAGCTCAACATTCGGAAAATGAAGATCAGGGCATCTGGTCCCATCACTTCATGGGAATAGATGGGGAAACAGTGGAAACGGTGTCAGACTTTATTTGGGGGGGGGCTCCAAAATCACTGTAGATGGTGACTGCAGCCATGAAATTAAAAGATGCTTACTCCTTGGAAGGAAAGTTATGATCAACTTAGATAGCATATTCAAAAGCAGAGACATTACTTTCCCAACAAAGGTCCGTCTAGTCAAGGCTATGGTTTTCCAGTGGTCATGTATGGATGTGAGAGTTGGACTGTGAAGAAGGCTGAGCGCTGAAGAATTGATGCTTTTGAACTGTGGTGTTGGAGAAGACTCTTGAGATTCCCTTGGACTACAAGGAGATCCAACCAGTCCATTCTGAAGGAGGTCAGCCCTGGGATTTCTTTGGAGGGAATGATGCTAAAGCTGAAACTCCAGTACTTTGGCCAACTCATGCGAAGAGTTGACTCACTGGAAAAGACCCTGATGCTGGGAGGGATTGGGGGCAGGAGGAGAAGGGGACGACAGAGGATGAGATGGCTGGATGGCATCACTGACTCGATGGACATTGAGTTTGAGTGAACTCCGGGAGTTGTTGATGGACAGGGAGGCCTGGCGTGCTGTGATTCATGGGGTCGCAAAGAGTCGGACACAACTAAGCGACTGAACTGAACTGAACATATACACATCCACATACTATATAATATATATATGTATATATACACATCTTCTTTATCCATTCAGCAACTGATGGAAACAGATTGCTTCCACATCCTGGCTATTCCATAATGCTGCTATGAACAGTAGGGTGCATGTACCTTTTCAAATTAGTATTTTTCATTTTCTTCAGATATATAACCAGAAGTGGAATTTCCAGACCATATGCTAGTTCTTAGTTTTTTGAGCAAATTCCATACTGTTTCTCATAGGGGTTACACGAACAATGTACAAGGTTCCCTTTTCTCCACATCCTCCTAAACATTTGTTATTTGTAGTCTTTTTTTATGATAGCCCTTCTGACCGATGTATGGTGGGTATCTCATGTGGTTTTGACTTACATTTCCCTGATGATTAGTGATGAACATCTTTTCATGTGCCTATTAACCATCTGTATGACTTCTTTGGAAAAAATGTCTATTCATTTCTTCTATTCACTTTTAGTCAGGCTGTTTGGGGGTTCTTTCTGGTATTGAGATGTATGAGCTGTTTATATATTTTGAATATTAACTCCTTATTGCTCATATCATTTAGAAATATTTTCTCCCAGTCAGTAGGTTTTCTTTTCAATTTGTTGATGGTTTCCTTTGTAATGCAAAAGCTTTTAAGCTTAACTAGGTCTCAATTTATCTTTGCTTTTATTGTCTTTGCCTTTTCTTGTTGTTGAGTCGCTAAGTCATCTTTGACTCTTTTGGGACCCCATGGGTGGTACCCTGCCAGGATCCTCTGTCCATGGTATTTCCCAGGCAAGAATATTGGAGTGGGTTGCCATTTTCTTCTCCAGAGGATCTTCCTGACCCAGGGATCGAACCTGCATCTTCTGCATTGCAAGTGTATTCTTTTTACCACTGAGCCACCAGGGAAGCCCTGTCTTTCTTTCCCTTAGGAGACAGATCTAAGAAGATATTGCTAAGACTTGTGTCAAAGAATGTTCTGCCTGTTTCTTTCTAGGAGTTTTTATGATTTCTGGTCTTACATTTAGGTCTTTAAGCTATTTTTAGTTTATTTTTACATATGGTGTGAGAAAAGTGTCTAATTTCATTCATAGTCATCCAGTTTTTCCAGCACTACTTATTAAAGAGACTCTCTTTTCTCCACTGTATATTCTTGCCACCTTTGTCATAGATTAACTATCCATAAGTGCATGGATTTATTTCTGGGCTCTTTATTCTGTTTCATTGATCTGTGTATCTGTTTTTACGCCAGCACCATACTATTTTGACTGCTGTAGCTTTGCAGTATACTCTGAAGTCAGAGAGTATGATACCTCCAGCTCTATTCTTCTTCCTCAAGGCTGTTTTGGCTAGTCAGGGTCTTTTGTTCTTCTATACAAACTTTAAAATTATTTGTTCTAGTTCTGTGAAAAATGCCATTGGTATTTTGACAGAGATTGTATTGCTAGACTGCCTTGGGTGGTATAGTCATTTAACAATACTATTTCTTGCAATTCATTGATGCAGTGTATCTTTCCATCTGTTTGTGTTGCCTTCAATTGCTTTCATCAATGTCTTCTAGTGTTCTGCGTTTTTGTTTTCTGTTTTTGTTTTCTTTAACCTCTTTCCATCTATCCATCACATGCTCAGTTGGTCTGACTCTTTGTGACCCAAGGACTGTAGCCTGCCAGGTTCCTCTGTTCGTGGGACTCTTCTGGCAAGAACACTGGATTGGTTGCCATTTCCCCCCACCGGGGGATCTTGTCAACCCAGAGACTGAACCTGTGTCGCTTGCCTTGCAGGCGGATTCTTTACAGTTTGAGCCATCTGGGAAGCCTTTTTACCTCTTTAAATAGGGTTACTCCTAGGGATTCTATTCCTTTTGATGCAATTTCAAATAAGATTATTGCTCTAACGTCTCTTTCTGATAGTTCATTGATAGTGTATAGAAAAGCAACAGATTTCTTTATATTAATTTTGTATCCTACAACTTTATACTGAATGCACTGGTGAGCTCTAGCAGTTTTTGGTGGCATCTCTAGGTTATTCTTTGAACAGTATATTGCCATCTTCAGTGATAGTTTTAATCTTTCTTTCCAATTTGGATTCCTTTTATTTCTTTTCCTTGTCTGCAATGTGGCTTCCAATAATATGCTGAATAGAAACAGTGAGAGTGGGCGTACTTGTCTTGTTCCTGATCTTAGAGGACACATTTTTAGCTTTCCACCATTGAATATGATGTTAGCTGTGGGTTTAATACATATGAACTTTATTATGTTGAGGTATATTCCTCTATACACACTTTCTGCACAGCTTTTTTCATAAATAAATGTTTAAATTTGTCGAAAGCTTTTTCTGCATCTATTGAGATCATCATATGGTTTTTATTCTTCAATATGTTAATGTGGTATATCATGTTGACTGACTTGCAAATACTGAACCATCTTTCATCCCTGGGATAAACACAACTTGATCGTGGTGTATGATCCCTTTAACATATTGTTGAGTATGGTTTGCTAATATTGGTGGAGGATTTTTGCATCTGTGTTCATCAGTGATATTGACCTGTATTTTTCTTTTTTGTGTGTAATAACTTTGTCTTGGTATCAGAGTGATGGTGGCCTTCTAGAATGAGTTCAGAAGCATTTCTTACTGTGTCATTTAAAGTCAGTATTTCCTTATTGATTTTCTGTCTGGACAACCTGCCCACTGATGTAAGTGTTGTGTTACAGTTCTTGACTACTGTTTTGTTACTGTCAATTTCTCCCTTTATGTCTGTTAGTATTTGCTTTATGTATTTAGATGCTCCAATGTTGGGTGAATACATATTTATAATCATTATATCTCTCCTTAGATTGGTTCCTTTATCATTATGTAATGTCCTTCTTTGTCTCTTATTACAGTCTTTGTTTTAAGTCTGTTTTGTTCAATATAACTACTGCTCCCTGGCTTTGATTTTCATTTACATGGAATACCTTTTTCTATATCCTCACTTTCAGTCTCTGTGTATCTTTAGATCTGAAGTAAGTCTTTTGTATGCAGCATATATGTGGGTCTCGTATCCATTCAGCCACTCTATATCTTTCACTGGAATATTAACTCCATTTACATTTAAAGTAATTACTGTCATTTTGTTCATTGTTTTGGGGTTGCTTTGTGGTTATTTATTTCCTTTCTTTTGTTCTTTTCCCTTGTTATTTCATGACTATCTTTAATGTTACATTTGAATTCCTTTCTCTTTTTCGTGCATTTATGACCAAGCTAGACAGCATATTCAAAAGCAGAGACTACTTTGCCAACAAAGGTCCATCTAGTCAAGGTTATGGTTTTTCCAGTAGTCATGTATGGATGTGAGAGTTGGACTATAAAGAAAGCTGAGTGCTGAAGAATTGATGCTTTTGAACTGTGTTGTTGGAGAAGACTCTTCAGAGTCCCTTGGACTGCAAGGAGATCCAGCCAGTCCGTCCTAAAGGAGATCAGTCCTGGGTGTTCATTGGAAGGACTGATGTTGAGGCTGTAACTCCAATACTTTGGCCACCTCATGCGAAGATCTGACTCATTGGAAAAGACCCTGATGCTGGGAAAGATTGAGGGCAGGATGAGAAGAGGACGACAGAGGATGAGATGGCTGGATGGCATCATCGACTTGATAGACATGGGTTTGGGTGACTCTGGGAGTTGGTGATGGACAGGGAGGCCTGGCACGCTGCAGTTCATGGGGTCGCAAAGAGTCGGACACGACTGAGTGACTGAACTGAACTAAACTGATTAGAGATTTTTGGTTTGTGGTTACCATTAGATTTATATATTATAGTCAACATATATACATGACTGTTTTAAGTTGCTGATCTCTTAATGTCAAGCACATTTTAACAACCCTGCGTTTGTACTCTCTTCCCCTCACCATTACTGTTTTTGACATTACATTGTACATCTAATTGTTTTATGTATCCCTTAACTGCTTATTGCGGTTATGAATGATTTTACTACTTTTGTCTTTTAACCTTCCTACTAGCTTTACATATGAATCATTTATACCTCTGCAGCATATTTGCCTTTACCAATAAATTTTTCCTTTCATAATTTTATTTCCAGCTGTTGCTTTTTCTTTTTCACTTAGAGAAGGCCCTTTATTTTTTATAGCACTGGTTTGGTGATACTGAACACTTAAGTTTTTACATATGTGTAAATCTTTTTCTCTCTCCATCAGATCTGAATGAGAAAGAATCTTGTCAGGTAGAGGATTCTTTGTTGCTCTTTAGTCTCTAAGCCGTGTCCAATTCTTCAACACCCCATGGACTAGAGCATGCCAGGCTCCTCTGTTCTCCACTGTCTCCTGGAGTTTGATCAAATCAGTGATGCTATCCAACCATCTCATCCTCTGCCGTGCCCTTTTCCTCTTGCCTTCAATCTTTCCCAGCATCAGGGTCTTTTCCAATGAGTCAGCTCTTCACATCAAATGGCCAAAGTATCGGAGCTTCTGCATCAGTCCTTCCAATGAATATTCAGGATTGCTTTCCTTTAGGATTGACTCGTTTGATCTTTTTGCAGTCCAAGGAACTCTCAGGAGTCTTCTTCAGTACCACAATTTGAAAGCATCAATTCTCAGCCTTCTTTATGGTTCAACTCTCATATTTGTACATGACTACTGGAAAAGCCATAGCTTTAAATAGATGAATCTTTGTCAGCAAAGTAGTGCCTCTGCTTTTTAATATGTCTTATAGGTTTATCATAGCTTTTCTTCCAAGGAGCAAGCACCTTTTAATTTCACTTATGTAGTCACTGTTCACACTGATTTTGGAGCCCCCAAAATAAAATCTGTCACTTTTTCTACTTTTTCCCCATCTGCCATGAAACAATGGGACCAGATGCCATGATCTTAGTTTTTTGAATGTTGAGTTTCAAGCCAGCTTTTTCACCATCCTTTTTCACCCTCATCAAGAGGTTCTTTAGTTCCTCTTCACTTTCTGCCATTAGAGTGGTATCATCTGCATTTCTGAGGTTGTTGACATTTTCCCCCAGCAATCTTGTTTCCAGTTTGTGATTCAGCCAGCCCCGCATTTTATATAATGTACACCAGGGAACCCCAAAGTATTCTTGGTTGTAGGCTTTTCCTTTGCATCACTTTAAACATACTCCCTTCTGTCCTGCAGAGCTTCTGCTGAGAAGTTAGCTGATAGCCTTATGGGAATTCCCTTGCATATGACTTGTTGCTTTTTCCTTGCTACTTTTATTTTTCTAATTAATTTACCTGGCTGCACTGGGCTATAGTTGTGGCACTCAGGATCTTTAGTTGCGGCATGCAGGCTATTAGTCACGGCATTCAGGATCTAGTTCCCATACCAGTGATCAAACCCAGACCCCCTGCATTAGGAGCACAGTGTCTTAACCACTGGACCACCAGGGAAGTCCACTCAGGCTGCTTTCAGTATTCTCTCTCTTTAATTTCTGACATTTTAATGTGAATGTGTCTTGGTGTGGTCCTCTTTGGCGTTATCCTATTTGGGACCCTGTAATTCCTGAACTTGGATGTCTGTTTCCTCTCTCAGGTTAGGAAGATATTTAAATATTATGTCATCAAATATGTTATTTGCTTCTTTCTCACTTCTCCTTCTGGGACCCATATAATGCAAATGTCAGTGCACTTAACATTGCCCCGTATGTCTCTCAAACTGCCCCCACTTCTTTTTATTCTTTTTTCTGTTCAGTGTCCATGATTTCCACAATTCTATCTTCCAGCTTGCTGATCTGTTCCTTTATGTCAGCCTATTGTTTGCTTCTTGTGTGTTTTTCACTTCAGTTATTGTATTCTTCACCTCTGGTTGTTCTCTATATTTTCTAAGTTTTTGTTAAACTTCTTAACTTCTTACTCTGTTCATCCATTCTTTTCCTGAGCTCTTTGTTCATCTTACAAACATTAACTTGAACTCTTTCTCAGGTAGCTTGCCTAAATCCACTTCACTTGTTCTTCTTCTGGTGTTTTATCTTCGTCCTTCACTTGGAACTTATTCCTCTGTCATCTTATTTTGTCTAACTTCCTGTTTTTTGTTTCTCTGTATAGGGTAGTGTGTGTTAGTTGCTCAGCCATGTCTGACTCTTTGCGAGCCCATGGACTGTAGCCCACCAGGCTCCTCTGTCCATGGAATTCTCCAGCAAAAATAATGGAGTGGGCTGTCATTTCCTTTTCCACTGTATAGGATAGGTTGGTTACATCTCTCAACCTTGGAGAGAGATGTGGCCTTTCATAGGAGATGTCCTAGTATTCCAGCAGCACACTGCCCTTATCACCAAAGCTACATGCTCTAAGCGTGATCCCTGTGTGGGCTACTTGGGTCCTTCTGTTGTGGTGGGCTGACTACTGTGGGTAGTCTGGGATGTGTTACTGATCCCTGGTCTGGTTGATTGCCAGGCTGCCTTCTGCAAAGGCTGCCAGCCACTGGGTGCACACGATGACTGGCTGCAGAATCCGGCAGTAGGAGGAGGATAATGCTAACATACTGGTTGGTATAGTCAAGGTCCAGATAATCCCAGGGCTTGTTTCCTCTTACCAGTGGGTTAAGTCAGTTCCAAGGGCTAGAACAGGTCCACTAGCAGGCAAAGCTGGGTCCTAGAGTCTGGCTGCAGAGCCCAGGGGTCCCAGAGCTGGTGTGGAATTGCTGGTAAGTGGGGTCAGTTTCTGATGTATCTGGCTATGGGCCTGGGATGTCTCAAAACTTCTGTTGGCCTGCTAGTGGGCAGGGCCAGGGCCCTGTCAATCCCAGGGCTAATGCTAGCCTGGATAAGTGGTTGGGTCTGCAGGTAAATGGGTTGGGCCTACAGGCTATGGGCTGGTTGTCTTGGGGCTGATGTCCACCCACTGTTGGGTCAGGCTAGTCCCAAGGCTAGAGCACGGTCACTGGTGGGCAGGGCTGTGGGTTCTCAGGCTGGTGCCTGTGGGTTCTGAGTATAACAACTAAAACTGAGAAGCTTGATCCACCCAAATTTCCAGTTATTAATGAACAACAGTGATCCTTCAACCAAACTTAGAAACAAAATATGTATTTGGAACAATCAGTTCATGTAGTCCACTAAGATACACCATCAAAAAGCCAAAATAATTTTCTACCTGCAGAGCATTAAGTTGGACTTGTCCTTTTGTCTGGTCTTCTAGATGTGTACCAGCTAGAGAGAAAGATGGATAGAGAGAAAGAAAGAGATGCAGCCTTATAAAAATTAGTTATAATTGCCCCTTTAATGCAAGGCATTTGAAAACTAAATTGTCACTGAATCACAACTGAATATCCTCTCTTTGGGGGCTTCAGTAACTATATGACAATTTGCCAGGACCTAAGGCAAGAAAGATGCAGCTCTTACTATGCTCCTCTCTTGTTTAGCTTTTTATTAAGATTCCCACTTTTATTACATGTAATGGAGGTTGGTTTCATTACTGCCAATCTGTAAGCTGCTACAGTCACTCTGGGAGACATTAGCCTGTCACCGCTGAACTAGCTGGGTCACGGAATTCTGCAATACGTCTCACTTTTTAGCTTTAAGAACACACAAAAAATTAACCACAGAGAGAAAACAGCATTACCTGACTTTCAACATCACCTCAGGACAACAGCAGTGAAAAATTGACGTGATCCAGTGCCTGCAGAGGTCCAATACCATGACCAGAGGCCATATCCACTTGGCAGATCTAAAGAAACTTTCCAAAGAAACTACCACTTGAACTTGAAGCTGGTCAGAAGTGCCCTCTAAGAAGACATATGCTGAACAAGACTATTATGACATGAAAAGTCATTATTCCACTGTGGAAAAATGATGCCGCTGTTGCTTAATATGAGTATAATTAGAAAGAAAGAAAGAAAAACACCAAAATATTGATGATTATTAGCTCAGGGATACTATATTACAGTTACTTTTTAATTATTTATTTTTTGCTTGTCTGTGTTTTCTAAATTTTCTGTAATGAACAGATTAAAACATTACTTTTATAAGGTTAAAAATTTTAATAATGATAATAGCCACTGGAACTCATTTTGGCAACAAGCTAACCAAGTCACATATGAGCCTTGAGTAAATTAAAGAGGCAAGATTGTGTCTGAGCTTGTGTAAGCATAGCTAAAAACTTCTTCTTCTTCTTTTTTTTTTTTTTTTTTTTTTTTTTTTTTGAGCTATATGTATCAGGCATGTAGTAAAGGGCAGAAGGGTTTCCCAGGTGGCTCACTGGTAAAGCATTCTCCTGCTGAGCAGGAGATGTGGGTTCAATCCCTGGGTTGGAAAGATCCCCTGGAAAAGAAAATGCAACCCACTCTAGTATTCTTGCCTGAGAAATTCCAAGGGCAGAGAAGCCTGACAGGCTACAGTCCGTGGGGTCACAAAGAGCTGGACATGACGCAGTGACTCAACAACAAGAGCTACTGCTCCTAGTGGTGAGAATACAATATTAAACAAGGTAAGCAAGGTCCCTTGTGGGAGCAGAGGAAAGACAATAAAATACACTATCTAGATGTCAGGTAGTTCTAAGTGCAATGGTAAAGACAAGGCAGGTGCTGGGATAGAGAGTGACTAGAGGCCTCTTTATGGTGGATGGCTGGAGAAGGTAACTCTGAAGAGGGAATATCTGAGCTGAGACCTGAATGAGAAAAAAAGGAGTTGGCCCTAAGAAAAAGCAGGAAGAGCATTTCAGGCATAGGGAACAGTTAGAGGAAAAGCCCCTCTGAGGAGACAAGCCAGATGAGTCCATGGACAGGAAGAAGGGTCAGTGTGACCAGAGCTTTCTGAACAAGGAAGTAGATGGAACAACATGAGTTCAGAGAGGCAAGCAGCAGCGAGGTCACAGAGGGCCCTGTAACTGTTTCAAATATGGTGGGGGAAGAAGATTGTATCAAAAGCTGTTGAGAGGACCAGGAAGCTGAAAATAAAATGTTGACCATAGAATTTAAAAACATAAAGGTCATCAGTGACCCTGATAGAGCAGTATCAATAAAAAGGCAGAATTGGGAGTAGATCAGAGGAGAATGTGAAGGAAGTAGAGAGAAAAACTATAAATGACAATTATCAAGATGTTCTGCTGTGGTTAGGGGCAGAAAAATGAATGTAGTACAAGTAGCTAACGTGTGTGTTTAAAGATAGAAAATACTGGAACATGTGTAGATGTTCATGGGAGGAACCATCCTAGAGGAATGGTGAGACAGAAAACAGAGGAGAAGACTGCAGCACAAACTTCTTGAGAAAGGATGGGACCGGATCTAGAACACAAGCAGACGGGCTGCATTTAAATAAGGACAGAACACTGTAACAAGAGGGAAGGTGGAAAGGGCGGGGACGGGTACAGATTCGGGTGGTGGGAAGCACGGAGAGTTCGTAGCTAATTGATTTTCTTGTCTTAATAATGCGCAAACAAAGCTGCTCAACTGGGAGTGAATCGAGAGAGAGAGTGAGACATTTTAGGAAGAAGGGGTTAAGGAACATGGTGAGAAAGTACTTGCTTACTAGGCAAATGCAGTAGCAATGCCATGTAGATAAGACTTCATTTGAGGTTTGCAGTCCAGATTTTAATATGAGATTCAGTTCAGTCGCTGTCATGTCCGACTCTTTGCGACTCCGTGAATCACAGCACGCCAGGCCTCCCTGTCCATCACCAATGCCCAGAGTTCACTCAAACTCATGTCCATCGAGTCAGTGATGTCATCCAGCCATCTCATCCTCTGTCGTCCCCTTCTCCCCCTGTCCCTAATCCCTCCCAGCATCGGAGTCTTTTCCAATGAGTCAACTCTTCACATGATGTGGCCAAAGTACTGGAGTTTCAGCTTCAGCATCAGTCCTTCCAATGAACACCCAGGACTGATCTCCTTTAGGACAGACTGGTTGGATCTCCTTGCAGGCCAAGGGACTCTCAAGGGTCTTCTCCAACACCACACGTCAAAAGCATCAATTCTTCAGCACTCAGCTTTCTTCATAGTCCAACTCTCACATCCATACATGACCACTGGAAAAACCATAGCCTTGACTAGAAGGACTTTGTTGGCAAATATCTCTGCTTTTAAATACACTATCTAGGTTGGTCATAACTTTCCTTCCAAGGAGTAAGCGTCTTTTAATTTCATGGCTGCAGTCACCATCTGCAGTGATTTTGGAGCCCAAAAAAATAAAGTCAGCTACTGTTTCCACTGTTTCCCCATCTATTTCCCATGAAGTGATGGGACCAGATGCCATGATCTTCGTTTTCTGAATGTTGAGCTTTAAGCCAACTTTTTCACTCTCCTCTTTCACTTTCATCAAGAGACTTTTTAGTTCCTCTTCACTTTCTGCCATAAGGGTGGTAGATTAGCTGGCCCAATTATGTTTTCTCCAACAAGTTTCAGCTACTCAAGTACAGACATGGAAGAGACAGTTCGATGGTGTTTAACCAGAACTGGGTCTTTCAGGAGACCCAGAGTGGGACACAGGAGGCAGGAATGATCCTAACCAGCAAGGGGATTCTAACTGGTAAGGGTGAAAAGTGTGGAGCTGAGGACAAGAAAGGATAGGAAATGGGGGAAGTACCCTAGCCAGAAATCTCAATATAATGATACGGTCATGAGTGTATCAGAGGGAGTGGGCAGAGGAGTTGGGAGGAGAAGATTCTGGAGGTGAAGGTAAAGGGATAGAACAACTGAGAAGCTACAATACTCATGAATCAAATACCTGAATATGAGAGTCCTCGTCACCAACAACAGAGAAAGGACTAGCACGAGAAGAACAGCAGGGAGCTGAACACTAAATGCATCAAAGAGTTTGGCACACAGACTAGATAGTTTCCAGCCCACCCTATTATCTCCACCCTGCACTGTATGGACATATGCACAGGTTCCCTGGCCCTCTGGCTTCCAAATGGAAAAGCGGAGAAAAAGAGAAGAGTGACCTGGAAACTTGACCTCCTTTGCTTCACTGTTTTCAGGATTGCTGTAGACCAGCCTTATCTGGTTAACAGAAAGACTCCACTCCAGTTAACAGTATCCTCAAACAGCCTTCTTCACACTCACACCCCCACCCCTAACCCCTCCTTCTGTCTGTAACAAAGGAACGCTACTGTTACTAGCCCCAGGCACACCCTGCTTGGGATTTCCCTCACCCTAACCACACTTTTGTAAATAGTCCCTTTATTAAACTCCTCTAAAATTATCCTAATTTGAGTGAGCCATCTGTTTCCTTCTGGGAGCCTATGATACAGTGGATGACAGCAAAGTGAATACCTACCTAGTAGGGTTCTTGTAAAGATGAGAGAAAATATATGCAAGGCATCCAGCACACTGTCTGGCACATCAAACACTTAATGAATAGTGTGTGGGGGGAGGGGGGGTTGAGGGTGGGGCAGATAGTTGTTTAGTTATTGTTAATATAAAAGTATATACTCAGGTCCAAGCAGGTCCTGTAATATGTAACTAGTCGTTACTTCAATGCACAGTGAACCACCTGGCTTCTGCTACTACCAAGGTACTCTCAGGTCTAGCAGTAGCCCGCCAAGTCATTCAAAGCAATGGTGTGAACAAGTGTATTCAAAGAAAAAGGAAGATTTGAAGAAAGATTTCAACAAAGCAGTTGACCTCCAGATCACTATAGACAGGCTGCCTGGCAAGATGGTAAATAAGAATCTATTCTGGGCATGTGAGGGAAGTCGCTGGAGAATCAGAGCAGGGGACACACCCACATCTTACACCTTGAACACACTTCCCTTCTACTACACACTCAACTGAAATCTCCTTTAAGGGCCCAAAAGAAGAATCGACATCTTAACACCATTTAGTTATAGATTTCATTTTTTAATCATAATACATTGTAAATGAAATTATTTATTTACAAACGAACAAAGTTTACCTAAATGTTGTTAGCATGGGGGACCCAGGCCCCAGACCAGAGCTGGACGTTTCACCAAGGTTCATAGCCAGGATTAGCTGGAGCCACAGAGGTTGTCCAAAGGCTGACTTTACAGGGGAACAGCTTCCCACTTCAAAGCCAGACCCCTTCTCTGGAATGGAAAATACAGAAACCACAGATGAAAACCCCAAATTTAGAGCCTCCTTATATTGGTGACAAATTTGGACAAGTTTGAGGGGAAAAAAATATCAAGGAGGCAAGAATAAACTCAGAAAGGATTCAACTCATCTGTCCATTTTGCAATACAAAAAGGAAACACATGTGTGCACCCAACAATGCTCAGTGGAAACCAAATCAGATAAGACTGCTCTCTTTTGTGGCCCATTGCCATATCCCCCTGCTTAAAACTCTCAGTGCTTTCCACTGGCCTCTCAGTAGAAACCAAAATCCCTCACACTGTCTCAATCTGAATGACTACTTACAACCCACCATTGACTCCATCTGGCTCTTGCATTGCTCACTGTACTATGCTCTTCTAACATCAGAGCCCAGCAGTGAGCATGCATTCTCCCCCCTTACTGCCCTCCTCTCCTACCATACTACTCAGCACTAAGTAACTCTTATTTATACTTTAGGGCTCAATATATATTATGTCCTCCAGAAAGCATTCCACGCTGTCCCAGCAGTTACATCAGCCTGTATTAGCCTTGTCTAGCTCTCTGTTCTTAAAAAATTCAGCAGTTTTTAGATTTTCATGTCTGCCTTCCTCACCAGACAAGGTACTCCGTGAGGGCAAAAAATGCGTCTGTCCTGCCCAAAAAGACTGCTCAAGTATCTAGTACACAGCAGTTTTTCAATAAACATTCATTGAATAAATAGATGGCATGCATAATACATGTAGAAAAATAGTACGCAGAACTGCTAAAAACACACAAATCATATAGCTATGTTTATTACAAAAATGGTATACTGCAGTTCAGTTCAGTTCAATTCAGTCCCTCACTCATGTCTGATTCTTTGGACTGGAGCACGTCAGGCCTTCAGGTCCATCACCAACTCCCAGGGTTTACTCAAACTCATGTCCATTGAGCCGCTGATGCCATCCAACCATCTCATCCTCTATCGACCCCTTCTCCTCCCACCTTCAATCTTGCCCAGCATCAGGGTCTTTTCAAATGAGTTAGCTCTTCACATCAGGTGGCCAAAGTATTGGAGTTTCCGCTTCAGCATCAGTCCTTCCAATGAATATTCAGGACTGATTTCCTTTAGGATGGACTGGTTGGATCTCCTTGCAGTCCAAGGGACCCTCAAGAGTCTTCTCTAACACCACAGTTCAAAAGCATCAAGTCTTTGGGACTCAGCTTTTTCTATGGTCAAACTCTCATATCCATACATGACTACTAAAAAAACCACAGCCTTGACTAGATGGACCTTTGTTGGCAAAGTAATGTCTCTGCTTTTAATATGCTGTCTAGGTTGGTCATAACTTTTCTTCCAAGGAGTAAGTGTCTTTTAATTTCATGGCTGTAGTCACCACCTGAAGTGATTTTGGAGCTCCAAAAAATAAAGTCTGCCACAGTTTCCACTGTTTCCCCATCTATTTGCCATGAAGTGATGGGACTGGATGCCATGATCTTAGTTTTCTGAATGCTGAGTTTTAAGCCAACTTTTTCACTCTCTTCTTTCACTTTCATCAAGAGACTCTTTAGTTCTTCCTCGCTTTCTGTCATAAGGGTGCGGTTATCTGCATCTCTGAGGTTATTGATATTTCTCCTGGTAATCTTGATTCCAGCTTGCGCTTCATCCAGCCCAGCGTTTCTCATGATGTACTCTGCATATAAGTTAAATAAGCAGGGTGACAATATACAGCCTTGACTTACTCCTTTGGAACCAGTCTGTTGTTTCATGTCCAGTTCTAACTGTTGCTTCCTGACCTGCATACAGGTTTCTCAGGAGGCAGGTCAGGTGCTCTGGTATTCCCTTCTCTTTCAGAATTTTCCACAGTTTATGTGATCCACACAGTCAAAGGCTTTGGCACAGAAATAGATGTTTTTTCTGGAACTCTCTTGCTTTTTCAATGATTCAACGGATGTTGGTAATTTGATTTCTGGTTCCTCTGCCTTTTTTAAATCCAGCTTGAACATCTGGAAGTTCATGTTCACATACTGCTGAAGCCTGGCTTAGAGAACTTTGAGCATTACTTTACCAGCATGTGTGATGAGTGCAATTGTGCCATATTTTGAGCATTCTTTGGCATTGTCTTTCTTTGGGATTGGAATGAAAACTGACCTTTTCCAGTCCTGTGGCCACTGCTGAGTTTTACAGATTTGCTGGCATATTAAGTGCAGCACTTTCACAGCATCATCTTTCAGGATTTGAAATAGCTCAACTGGAATTCCATCACCTCTACTAGCTTTGTTTGTAGTGACGCTTGCTAAGGCCCAATTGACTTCGCATTCCAGGATGTCTGGCTCTAGGTGAGTGGTCACACCATCGTGATTATCTGGGTCCTGAAGATCTTTTTTATACAGTTCTTCTGTCTATTCTTGCCACCTCTTCTTAATATCTTCTGCTTCTCTTAGGTTTATACCATTTCTGTCCTTTATCGAGCCCATCTTTGCATGAAATGTTCCTTTGGTATCTCTAATTTTTTTGAACAGATCTCTAGTCTTTCCCATTCTGTTGTTTTCCTCTGTTTCTTTGCCTTGATCACTGAGCAAGACTTTCTTTTCTCTCCTTGCTATTCTTTGGAACTCTGCATTCAAATGAGTATAGCTTTCCTTTTCTTCTTTGCTTTTCACTTCTCTTCTTTTCTCAGTTATTTGTAAGGCCTTCTCAGACAACCATTTTGCTTTTTTGCATTTCTTTTTCTTGGGGATGGTCTTGATCTCTGTCTTCTGTACAACGTCACAAACCTCCATCCATAGTTCTCCAGGCACTCTATCTATCAGTTCTTCAGGCACTCTATCTATCAGATCTAGGCCCTTAAATCTATTTCTCACTTCCACTGTATAATCGTAAGGGATTCGATTTAGGTCATACCTGAATGGTCTAGTGGTTTTCCCTACTTTCTTCAATTTAAGTCTGAATTTAGCAATAAGTAGTTCATGATCTGAGCCATAGTCAGCTCCTGGTCTTGTTTTTGCTGACTGTATAGAGCTTCTCCATCTTTGGCTGCAAAGAATATAATCAATCTGATTTCAGTATTGAACATCTGGTGATAAACATGTGTAGAGTCTTCTCTTGCATTGTTGGAAGAGGGTGTATACTGCAATCTATATATAAAATAGAATATAAAAAACTAGAAATTGCTGGTTTCCAACTTAAAGAAAGTGTGAAAGTGAAAGCTGCTCAATCGTGTCCGACTCTTGGCGACCCCATGGACTATACCGTCCATAGAATTCTGTAGGCCAGAATACTGGAGTGGGTAGTCTTTCCCTTCTCCAGGGATCTTCCCAACCCAGAGATCGATCCCTGGTCTCCAGCACTGCGGGCGGACTCTTTACCAGCTGAGCCACAGGGAAGCCCAAACTTAAAATTTGTCTGTAATAATTTCATTTATAATGTGTTGCAAATAAAAAAATAAAATCATTTACCAAACAATTGTAAGAGAGTCCTTAAGAAAGAACGTGATAAATGCTGGGGGTCTAAAGGATTCGCAGCAAAGAATCATTACACATCAATCCTTTTTTTTTTTTTTTTTTATAAGAAGGAAAGACTGTGATTTTATTTTCAGATTTTTGGAAATAGTTTTCAAAAAAATAAAATGACAAGAACACATACAAAAATTGCAACCATTCACTGAACTATGAGCTCTTAGCAGAGGAAAGGCCTTTTGAAGTATTTGAGTCCCTCTCCTTCTGAAAGCCAGAGTCACTTCTCAAATATCCCTCACGCAACCAGCCTCCTCAAATCTTTCCCAAATTTGATAAACTTCATCTCTTAAAAGTTAACAGGAATCATTTTAAATCATTTAGAACAAAAGAAAGAATAAAATACAGGAGGTATGCCTCTTAAGTTATATGTTTTTAAAGAAAACTCACATCCTTGAAACAGCTTTGCAACATGCAGAGCACAGTACTGGCTTCATAAAAAACAAAATGACTCTGTACTTGCATTCTTTAAATGTGAAGAGCAGCTGTCATCTTCCTCTACAAAAATTAGCAAGCGATATTCATTCAGGTACATTCATTTAACTGTACTTCATATAGTTTTATACTTGGGACGAGGCTAAAACAACACAAAACCCAGCCAGCCCAGAGCTACTAATAAAACAAATAGTAATTACTGAGAGATGTGACCAAGTGAAAAATCAATCCTGAATAACAAAACAAATTTCTGATTACAGAATTAAGCTGACTGAAAATTTCCACACTTGGAAGATTCTGATTACGATAAAGAAATACATAAAGTGGGAACAGTAAGTAAACGTGATGATTTGGTTCCTTCCTGAAGGTCTACTGGTCCAGCTGCCAGCCATACAAGTCTCTGGGTTCTCAACGAAGTGTGACCAGTTCTTCTGAAGAGGTAGGATGAATAGCAACCGTGTTGTCAAAGTCAGATTTTGTTGCTCCCATTTTTACTGCAACTGCAAAGCCCTGCAGCATTTCATCACATCCGATTCCCTGCATATGAATTCCAACCACCTTTTCCTCTTTGTTGGCACAAACCATTTTCATCACACATTTTGTTTTCCTTTTGGTAACTGCATGATACATTGGGGTAAAGGTGGTAGAATAAGTCTTCACATTTTCTTTTCCATATTTATAAATGGCTTCATCTTCTGTGAGTCCCACTGTCCCAATAGGGGGGTGGCTGAAGACCACCGTGGGGATGTTGTCATAGTCTAATTTGGAATCTTCTTTGCACTCAAAAAGTCTATGGGCAAGTTTTCGGCCAGCAGCAATCGCAACTGGAGTAAGAAGAGCTTTTCCACACACATCCCCAACTGCATAGACACCTTTTACGTTAGTATTCTGGAATTCATCTACTATGATGTGACCTTTGTCATCAGTTTGAATCCCCAGTTTGTTTAAATTCAGGCCCCAGGAGTTTGGGTCCCGCCCAATGGCCCAGAGCAGGCAGTCAACATCTGCAATAGTGAAGGTGGGTTTCCTACCAGGAATCGAAGTAACCATGCGGAGTTCCAGGCCAGAAGACGTTTTTTTAACTTCCCTGACCTGGGAGTACTTCAGCACCTCAATGCCAGCGTTCTCCAGCTCTTCGGTACAGTTGGAACTGATTATTGAATCAAAAGTTCTAAGCACCTTATCATGGCGTATCATTATTGATGTCTTAGAACCCAGGGCAGACAGGATGCCAGCTATTTCCACAGCGATGTAACCAGCACCAACAATGACACTGCGGCGAGGCAACTCTTCCAGCTGAAAAAACCCATCGCTGGTTATTCCTAGGCTGGCACCGGGGATCTGGCTCTCCTGAGGAACCGAGGGCACGCCGCCTGTGGCGATCAGGATGTGAGGAGCGGTGTATTTTTTCCCATTGACCTCCACTGTGGGCTGGGGATCGCACGTGAAAGCTGCATGGCCATGGATGATGTCTATGTGAGACTTGGTTAGATTATTTTGATAGATGGTGTTCAGGCGGCTCACATAGGCATCCCGCTTTTCCTTTATAATCCGCCAATTGAATTTACTTTCACAACTTTGAAAGCCATAATCAACGTGGTCATGCATGAACTCAGAGTGGACAGCAGTGTTCCACATTACCTTTTTAGGTACACATCCGACATTCACGCATGTGCCGCCCAACTTGTGTCTCTCCACCACAGCCGCCCGGGCGCCCAGCTCCGCCGCCCGGCGCGCGCTGGCCAGTCCGCCCGAGCCACCGCCGATCACCAGGTAGTCGTAAGAGATCTCGGCGCTGGCGCTGAGTGGCGGGCACGGCGGCTGCGGCTCCTGCTTGCACGCCATGGCGCGGGAGAAGGCGCGGGCTGGCCCGGCCGGAGGTGGCGCGGAGGTGAGGAAGGCGCGCGCCACCCGCAGCCAGCCGTGCCCCTCGCTCGCGATTAGAGTCCGGGCCAGCAGGGCCATGCGCGCGGAAGTGCGCGCCTTGGGGGTGCGGCCCGGGGCGGGCCCAGGGAAGGGCGGCGGGGGCGTGCGGGCCCCGGGGCCCAATCCTTTATTTTTTAATGGGGTTAATGAATGGTATGTCAGAAAAATGTTTCGGAATTCAGAAGGCAGTTTATTCATTCCACACGCTTACTGAGCCTTCACTGTGCATTAGAAGCTAGAAGTATGATACGGCACTGGGCAAGATTCCTGCCTTTATATAGCCCACAAGGGCTCTCCTACATGGGGAAATGAAGGCAGAGAGACATTACATTGAGTTGAGTCAATAATGGTTGATTCGGGAACCAGGAAGTCGTCTTGGCTCTGCCATCACAAATGAAGCTGAAGATCTGTATGATTTGTCACGTTTCTGGTAGAAGTGGCCCTGCATTTTAAAGGGAACTGCATTTCAACATAAAAAGGCTGCTTATTGTTGACCTAGTAATTTGACCCCTACAATTTATACTAGGGATTTACCTTGTGAAAATAATTCAAAAGAGAAAATTATTAAAAATATGCAAAAATATCATTGTTGCAGTGTTTTTATAATGGTTAAATACAGGGGAAAGCCTGATTGTCAAACAATAGAATAAGGTATAGTAGATTATGGCATAACCACAAGACAAAATACTATGCAACTGCTCCACATTTTCATTTTGAGGACTGTAGCAATCTGAAATATACTTAAAAGTGTTATTTTAAAACCAGTCTACAAAATTTTGTTTCATAGAAGGCAACTATGCTCACACTATACCACCAACATTGTACTTGTCTATTGTATGACACAAAGTCATATAGTTTTTTCCTGCATATGAAATAAGAAAAAATAAGGAGAACATTATGATAGTATATTAGGAAAATTATGTGGGGTTTTTTTTTAACTTTAAACATTTTTATTTCCAATTTTGTTAAAATAAAAGTATTTTAATTATTTTATTAGTTGTTCAGTCATTCCATCTTATCCAACCTCTGCAACCCCATGACTGCAGCACACCAGGCTTCCTTATCTTTCACTGTCTCCCAGAATTTCCTCAAACTCATGTCCATTGAGCCAATGATGCCATCCAACCATCTCATCCTCTGTCACTCTCTTCTCCTCCTGCCCTCCATCTTTCCCAGCATCAGGGTCTTTTCCAATGAGTCAGCTCTTCACATAGGTGGCCAAAGTTTTGGAGCTTCAGCTTGAGCATCAGTCTTTCCAATGAATATTCATGTTGATTTTCTTCAGGATTGATTGGTTTGATCTCCTTGCTGTCCAAGGGACTCTCAAGAGTCTTCTCCAGGACCTCACTTTGAAAGCTAAAATTCTTCAGTACTCCTCCTTCTTTATGGTCCAATTCTCATATCCATACATAACAACTGGAAAAATCATAGATAGCTTTGACTCTATGGACATTCGTTAGCAAAGTGGTATCTCTGCTTTTTAATACACTGTCTAGATTTCTCATAGCTTTTCATCCAAGGAGAAAGCGTCTTTTAATTCCATGCTTACCGTCAACATCTGCAGTGATTTTGGAGTCCAAGAAAATAAAGTCTGTCACTGTCTCCATTTTTCCCCATCTACTTGCCATGAAGTGATGGGACCAGATGCCATGATTTTAGCTTTCTAAATGTTGAGTTTTAAGCCAGCTTTTTCACTCTCCTCTTTCACTCTCATCAAGTGGTTCTTTAGTTCCTCTTTGCTTTCTGCCATAAGGGTGGTGTCATCTGCATATCTGAGGTTATTGATATTTCTTCTGGCAATCTTGAATCCAGTTGGGATTAAACCAGCCTGGCATTTTGCATGATGTACTCTGTTTCCCTGGTGGCTCAGAGGAAAAGAATCTGCCTGCAATGTGGAGACCTGGGTTCCATCTCTGGGGTGGGAAGATCCCCTGGAGAGAGGAGCCTGGCAGGCTACAGTCCATAAGGTCGCAAAGAGTCAGACATGACTAAAGCGACTGAGCATGCACATATAAGCTCTGCATATAAAGTTAAATGAATAGGGTGACAATATATAGCCTTGAGGTACCAATTTTGAACCAGTCCTTTGTTCCGTGTTTGGTTTTAACTGTTGCTTTTTTGAACTTCATACAAGTTTCTTGGGAGGCAGGTAAGGTGGTCTGGTATTCCCATTTCTTTAAGAATTTTCTAAAGTTTGTTGTGATCCACACAGTTCAGAAGCATATGTTTTTCTGGAATTCTCTTGCTTTTTCTGTGAACCAACGGATGTTGGCATATTGATCTCTGGTTTCTCTGCCTTTCTAAATCCAGCTTATACATCTGGAAGTTCTCAGTTCACGTACTGCTGAAGCCTAGCTTGGAGGATTTTGAGCATTATATCGCTAGCATGTGAAATGAGAGCAATTGTGTGGTAGTTTGGCATTCTTTGGCATTGCCCTTCTTTGGGACTGGAACAAAAACTGACCTTTTCCAGTCCTGTAACCACTGCTGAGTTTCCCAAATTTGCTGGCATATTGAGTGTAGCACTTTAACAGCATCATCTTTAGGATTTGAAATATCTCAGCTGAAATTCTATCACCTCCACTAGTTTGTTCAGAGTAATGCTTCGTTCATAGGAATGCTTTGTTCATAGGAATGCTTTGTTCGTAGTAATTTTAATTATAAAACCCTTAAAAATGCCATATGGCTTATCATATTTTCATTGGATACATCAGGATTCGGAAAGAAAAATTCATTTGTTAAGGCTTTTTAAGGATTAAGCTCTTATTGAAGCTCAAAGCAACAGTTTTATTAAAAAATAAAAAATAAAAAACCAGACAGGTGACTTCCTGTCACTGACATGAAAAAGACCTGGAAGCTTTCATTCCTGAAGATTTTAGGTCAGCAAACAGTGTAATATGGTTGTTAACAGAAGAAATTCAGAGTGTGCTAATAAAGCAACTTGGGAAGAATCTGTTCCTTACATTCCCTGACAATCAATCAGACTACACTTTGGGAATGTTCCATCTCTCTGCGTCAGCCTTGACTAGATATCTGATAAACCAGATTAAACTCCATAGAGAACTGACCAAGACAATGAGAGGTCTGAAACACCTCCATTTCAATACAAGGGACTGTTGAAGGAACAAGGGATACTAACCCAGGGAAGATGTCAAATTTGTAGGATTCACATCTTGTGGATGAAAGTTTTATTGAATGGTACTTTTTGTCATGTGAAATGCCGGGATGGCTGAAGCATAAGCTGGAATCAAGATTGCCAGGAGAAATATCAGTAACCTCAGATATGCAGATGATATTACCCTTATGGCAGAAAGCAAAGAAGAACTAAAGAGCCTCTTGATGAAAGTGAAACAGGAGAGTGAAAGAGCTGGCTTAAAACTCAACATTCAGAAAACTAATATCATGGAATCTTGTCCCATCACTTCATGGTAAATAGATGTGGAAACAATGGAAACAGTGAGAGACTTTATTTTCTTGGGCTCCAAAATCACTGCAGATGGTGACTGCAGCCATGAAATTAAAAGACACTCGCTCCTTGGAAGAACCTAGATAGCATATTAAAAAGCAGAGACATTACTTTGCCAACAAAGGTCCATCTAGTCAAAGCTATGGTTTTTCGAGTAGTTATGTATGGATGTGAGAGTTGGATCACAAAGAAAGCTGAGCACCAAAGAATTGATGCTTTTGAACTATGGTGTTAGAGAAGACTCTTGAGAGTCCCTTGGACTGTAAGGCGATCCAACCAGTCCATCCTAAAGGAAATCAGTCCTGAATATTCATTGGAAGGACTGACATCAAAGCTGAAACTCCAATACTTTGGCCACCTGATGTGAAGAACTGACTCACTGGAAAAGACCCTGATGCTGGACAAGACTGAAGGCAGGAGAAGAAGGGGTCGACAGAGGATGAGATGGTTGGATGGCATCACCAACTCGATGGAACATGAGTTTGAGCAGACTCTGGGAGTTGGTGATGGACAGGGATGCCTGGGTGCTGCATTCCACGGGGTCGCAAAGAGTCAGACATGACTGAATAACTTAACAGAACTTTTATTTTCATCTAGTAACCAATGTAACTGTGGCACATTTCCACCTCTATCACAATTCAAACTGCCTAATGCTGGACTCTGCCCTCCCTTGCCACAGGCCTCATGCACTCTCTACACTCCACACCTCATCAAGGTGTACCCAAAACCTTGTCTATCCAAACCACTCACAGATCCTCAAATGCACATATTTCCAGGCCTGCTTGCTCTTCCCATTCTCCAGAACTGTCCCACTGCTGTGGTGATTTCGCATTTGTGACTCACTCCCTCTGACCACCCGAGAGAGCTTACCCCTTCCTTCGCTGGGCTCTTATGGCATCTGGCGTGGGCCTCCATTGGGAAATACATTTCACTTTACAATAGAGTGACTTATCCCCATTTACCACTCGCTGTGAGGTTCCTGCAGGCAGGACTTGTGGCTGCACTGTTTCATTCCAAGTGCAGGGTACACTGTCTGACACTGAATAGATGCCCTGTTACTACTAGTCAATAAATGAACCTCTTCTTTCTTTGCAAATACACTTCAGTCATTTTCCCAGTGAGCAGATGTCTCTAATTGCAAAATATCTTGGGCAAATGGTTGGAAAAGCACAGCCTTTGTTAAACAGGTACAAGATGGTTTCTTTCCACTTCCTTGTACTCCCTGAACAAGAGACCCTCCAATGGCGCAGCCCTTGAAACCACTACAAATGTGTGTAAATTCCATCAGCTTAAAACACAAAATATAGGCAAGCACTTTAACTCACTCTATGAACTCTGCCATTGTTGGGTTGTTGGTTTAAAAAAAATTCCATCTGCCATAAATCTACATTTCCCCCCAAATGAAATATAATACCCCCGCTTTCCTCTAGCAGTCAGATAATCATCTCCTTGTTTTACGGAAAATGATTTAGAAGAGAAAAGAATTGGTCTGACAGTCTCATAAGTTTCAGAAAGTGCTTACCCTGACAGTCCCTTTCTTGCTTGTCCTATTTTTTCTCATCCACACACACACACGCATGTACACACTCTCACACACACGCATGCACACACTTGCACATGCTCACGTTGAAATCTGCGTTTCTGTTATATGACGTCAAGACTGGTATCACGTCATTAGTAGCCTTCGTTAGACTTAGCCATATTCTTCTATCTCTAAATCACCTCATGCATATCCTTGGTCTGCTATTTTTCCAGCTCTCCATCAGTGACTCAAGTCCATGAAAATAAAGAGGACCCTCAATATTATGTAGCCCATCAACTCTGACAGGAGAAAACACTCACTTGGTACTTTCAGAATGTCTGAGGAAGAGGGGAACCCACCATCTTACTGTTTGAACCCTGCCTTCAATGTTCCCCCTGAGGCCACAGATTCAGTCATCCAACTGCCTTCCAGCCAGCACAGCACATCTCCAACAAGAGGCAGTCACTTCCTTAAACACTTCCCCCTGCACCCTCTTTCAGCTGATGCTTAGCAATGTTCACCTTGAGCAAGCAGAAGATGATACCATGTAGGTGAAGGGAACATGACAGAGGCCACAGCTACTCATCACTTCCCAAGATGGAAATGCCCTTGGGGTACTCAAGAGAATGAGCAACTTTTTTTCTTTACCACTGATGTTTATTGATTTGTCCAGTTCATAGGGAACATCCCTTAATGTTCTGCTTTCATGTTTCTGCTTTGTTGCATGGGTGCAGAAAAGAATATTGCAAATTGATCTGTCTCCCTGGCCTTTGCTGGGATTGGCCTCCAATTACCTTAGTTTCTCAGGTCTGTCACCACATGTTCACATTCCAGGACCTATATAATCAGCCTAGCTAAACACAGAGTCGAGCTGATTAATTTCTAACATTCTGAGTCCACTGATGGCATGCCTGTTTGATGATCTCGGCAATATGTGGCCACTTCTGATTGTTTGACCTCTGCCCTTCACCTCAGAGCTGTCTCTTCTAGCACAGCTAGAAGTTGACAGCACATACTTTGTGTCTACATCGTGCGTGAAGAAAACCATAATGCCCTGGTGTTATGCAAGTCCAGAAGAAGGGCTTTTAAGAGAAACCCTTTTCCATTACCAGTTGAACGGCATTTGAGAACCAATCATAGATCCATTAAACTAAAAAAAAGACATTATCCATAACCTCCATTATTATGCCTATACTTTAGAACCTACCCATTCATTCTGATTTAGCTTATGTGCTAATTATGATCAATGGATTTCCATAAGAACATAAAACCGTATCACAGCTTTTAATTTCTCATTCCACCCTTTCCCAGAATTCTGTTATTTTAATTACATTATATTCTAACTCATTTCTAATAGCTCAGAACAAAAGGGTCATCATCACCATCACCAATATATCTCTCTCTTTATATACATATACATATATATATATATATATAATTTTAGGCATGTCATCCCATTTCTAATGTAACCCTAATATGAGGTTAGATGAGTTTTATTTTTAGTTTCATTATAGAAGGGGAGCCTCTTTAACAATTTCAGAGATGTATTTCACTTATCCTAAAATACCTTTGGTTGTAAGATAGGTTGGGGTCTATTTATAGAACTAAGTTCTCAAAAATGCACATGACTTACATCCTAACTCACCAAGAACCTAGTTAGAGAGCTAATGCAGGTGCACTTGGCAGCCATGGTTTTAGGTCACACCAATGCTCATCCACCCCACAGGGAAACGGAGAATTATGAGAACACCAAGGTCACCAAAGGACAAAACACATGTGCCTTTAGTTTAATGAATCATACACGTCCTGTATCAAGCACACACTGAACAGCAGACTGAAGTGAGGAACAGCTTGAGCAGAAAGGTAAACACACTGAATATTCAACACAGTCCTAGAGATCAGCCTGTAGAGGTGGGCACATAATTGTACCAAACTATGTCTCCTTTTGGAGAAGGCAATGGCACCCCGCTCCAGTATTCTTCCCTGGAAAATCCCATGGATGGAGGAGCCTGGTAGGCTGCAGTCCATGGGGTCGTGAAGAGTCGGACACGACCGAGTGACTTCCCTTTCAATTTTCACTTTCCACTTTCATGCGTTGGAGAAGGAAATGGCAACCCACT
The DNA here is from genome assembly GCF_016772045.2 of Ovis aries. NCBI lineage: Eukaryota > Metazoa > Chordata > Mammalia > Artiodactyla > Bovidae > Ovis > Ovis aries. The sequence continues at coordinate 42,555,518 of NC_056056.1, forward strand.
CCAGTGTTCTTGCCTGGAGAGTCCCAGGGACAGGGGAGCCTGGTGGGCTGCCGTCTATGGGGTCGCACAGAGTCGGACACAACTGAAGTGACTTAGCAGCAGCAGCACGTCTCCTTTTGAAAACGGCACAGAAAATGAGCACGTGCTGTGTTAGTGAAATCACAGAAGTTAACAGCTTCGAGGGAATCCTCCATTGGTGGGACACAGTGGGAAGAGCGAAATGGGACTGGACTCCGCACTTCCTGACACCAGCACAGTGTTCCTGTCACTGCGCAGTGCCATTACCCTTTCACTCCCAGGCTCCCGAGCCCCTTCTCTCTTACTCCCGCTCGCTTCATAATTCTTTTCCCATATATCAACTTGCAAATACTAAATACTGCGCGTGAGTTTATAATACTTTGTTCAAGCTACCTCCTTGAGAGACAACAAACATGGCTGGCTTAGTTTCATTGAAACATATATATTTTCTTTCAGTTTGTGATCAACATGAGTAGTAAGATTCACTAATTATACTTAAAAAATTAATGACTCAAAGTAAGGAAAAATGCTTTAACAGTCAGTTGTTAACTTCATTCTATGTCATGTAAAGTCACATATGAGCTGAACATACTGTTAGTGTAGAGAACTAAACTCTAACATACCTGTTTGTGTCATTTAGACATTAGTTCAGTTCAGTTCAGTCGCTCAGTCGTGTCCGACTCTTTGTGACCCCATGAATCACAGCACGCCAGGCCTCCCTGTCCATCACCATCTCCCGGAGTTCACTCAGACTCACGTCCATCGAGTCCGTGATGCCATCCAGCCATCTCATCCTCGGTCGTCCCCTTCTCCTCCTGCCCCCAATCCCTCCCAGCATCACAGTCTTTTCCAATGAGCCAATTCTTCGCATCAGGTGGCCAAAGTACTGGAGCTTTAGCTTGAGCATCATTCCTTCCAAAAAAATCCCAGGGTTGAAGGTATGCTATAAATTTTAAAATAGAGGATCTTCAAAAATAAATGGGCATGTATATATACATATTTGTGTGAATCTCAATTTTTTTCTTTTTTTACTTTATGAAATATTTTAAACACACAGGAAAACTCAGAGAACAATAGCATAGCTCTCATCCCTCAACTTCGGAGAAGGCGATGGCACCCCACTCCAGTACTCTTGCCTGGAAAATCCCATGGACGAGGAGACTGGCAGGCTGCAGTCCATAGGGTCGCTAAGAGTCAGACACGACTGAGCGACTTCACTTTCTCTTTTCACTTTCCTGCATTGGAGAAGGAAATGGCAACCCACTCCAGTGTTCTTGCCTAGAGAATCCCAGGGACGGGAGGGCCTGGTGCGCTTCCATCTATGGGGTCGCACAGAGTCGGACACGACTGAAGCGACGCAGCAGCAGCAGCAACAGCATCCCTCAACTTGAATAAATGCTTACACTTTGCCATATTTGTTTCAGATTTTTTCATATAAATTCAAAAAAACAAAAAATTACAGATACACTTCAAATTGCCTGTGTTCAGTTCACTTATATCCCAATCCAGTCCTTTCTTGCTCATCTCAGTGAAAGCCAATTTCTTGAACTTGGTGTTTATCATTCTCATAAGCTTGTTTTACTCTTACTACTTATGAATGTATCCATAAATAATGTATAATATTGTTTTGCATGTTTAAAAATTTTACACAAATAGTATCTAAAATGTATGTTATCTTTGTTTTTTTTTTAAAGAAAGAAGAAAAAAAGTTAGTCACTCAGTCATGTCTGACTCGTTGCAACCCCATGGATTGTAGCCCACCAGGCCCCTCTGTTCATGGAATTCTCAACAGAAGACCACTGGAGTGGGTTGCCATTTCCTTCTCCAGGGGATCTTCCCAACCCAAGGATCAAACCCAGGTCCCCTGCATTGAAAGCAAATTCTTTACCATCTGAGCCATTAAACCCATCTTTAAATACTGAGGCTTATCATGAGATAAATGTAGCAATACTTAAGTGAAGAATTCTGTATTTCATTTTTTATATGAATACACAACAATGTATTTATCTATTCCCATCTTAGTGGATACTTAAGTTGCTTCCAATTCTTCACTGTTACCAGCAAGACTTCAGTAAATGTTCTTATCCACATGTCCTTGTACACATTTTCAAGGGCTTTCCTATAATGCATTCGATGCAATGGAAGCTCTGGGTATTTTCAGAATAACTAAATATCACCAAATTGTTCTCTCAAAGGGTAACAGCAGTTCTGAACATTACACTCACACCAACAGTGTATGAGAGTTCACATGGTTTCACACACCTGCAATGTCAGACTTCTGGATTTTTGTCAATCTGATGGGTATAAACTTATACATCTTTTTATATACTTTTTATATAGCTATATAAAAAGCCCTATTTACATATAATATGTATTTGCCGTACAGAATTCTTCTACTGTTATTTCATATTCATTGCTGGCTTTTCTATTAGACTGTTAGTCTCACTGACTTAAGAGTAATTTTATATATCCTGAATATTAGTAATAATAAGTAACATTTAGGGAGTGCTTACTAAATGTAAGACATTAGTCTTAGGGTTTTACACATATTAACTGATTAAATCTTCACAATAACCCCACAACTTGTCAGGTAAGATTATTATATTTAAGAATAAAAAAAATTGAAGTCAAAAGAGGTTAAGTAATTTGCATAAGGTTATATACAGTTAGTAAGTGTTGGAGCCAAGATTCAGGCCCAGGAATCTGTTGCAGGCTGTCATAGTCTTCTGCCTCTCTTTCTTTCAAAGGATGCAAATTCTTCATCAGCTTTCTGCATTGCAAATACCTTCCTCCAGTCTGAAGCTTATCTTTTCAATTCATTCACTGTTGTTCAGAAGTATACACACATAGGTATATACATGTATGTGTGTGTATGTCCACATATAATACATATGTTATATACGTGTTAAATCGTGCTTTTTGTGTCCACCTTAGGAGACACCTCTAAACCTCAAATCCACAAAGATATTGTCAAATACTTTCTTTCAAATTTTTTGAGATTTTCACTTTTTTGTGTACAGAATAAAAGATTTAATTTTACTTTTTACAATGCAGAAAACCACTCGCCCCAGGCATCATTATCTGAATATTTCCTCAGTGACTTGAAATATGACTTCCGTCAAATGCCAAGTAGCTATCTATGTGTCAATCTGTTCTGAGTTCTCTATTCTATTCTACTGATCGATTTGTCCCAATACCAATATCATACTGACTTATTGCTGTAGCTTATAATAATGCATGATATTTGGTAGGCCAAGTGTCTCTACTTGAGGGCTTCCGTGGTGGCTCAGAGATAAAGCATCCGCCTGCAGTGCAAGAGTACAATGCAGGAGATGCAGATTCGATCCCTGGGTTGGGAAGACTCCCCAGAGAAGGAAATGGCAACCCACTCCAGTATTCTTGCCTGGGAAATCCCACGGACAGAGGAGCATGGAGGGCTACAGTCCCTGGGATCACAAGAGTCAGACACTACTTAGTGACTGACCCGTTACCATCAACACTTCACATTCTTCTCTTTTTTAAAATCATCTTTAACAGATGTAGGAGCACATTATCAAGTTCTATCAAAAATCCTGACAGAATTTTTATTATAATAGCTTTCAATTTATACATTCAGAATAAGTTAAGATCTTTATTAAACCTTCCCACCTTGGAACATAGTATAATTCTATGTTTATTCAAGTCTTTTAATAATGTCTGGTAAAGTCCTTCTTAAAAGCCATTTTTGTTTATTCATATATACTTACATTTATTCTTAATTCACTGATGTTGTTGCTTTTGTGGCTAGGAGCTTTTTGTTATTATACTCTGTAATTGGTACTATTTGACAACTTCTACAATAAAAGACTTCTGACAGTTTGACTTTGGCCCTTTACTCCAGGACTGACTCAAAGACTTCTTTAGGTTTACAGCACTTGCATTGCTTCTACAATATAGTAAAAGAATTCTTTTAAACATATTTGTTTAAAATATGTATCTTTGCTTGATGAAACCTCAAGAAAGGATGGAATTTGGGAACACTTTTGATTTTGTGTATTGATCTGTGATTCAACAACTTTAACTCTTATTATTTCTAAAAATTGTTTGTATATTGTCTTGAATTTTCAATCTATGCAATTACATGCCTGGAAATTACAGTTTTGTTTCTTCTTTTTCAGCTTTTTTTTCTTGTTTTATTGCATTGGCTATGACTCCAAGGTTATCAGAAAAGAAAGCAGACATCACTGCCTTGCTCCTGACTCTGATGGAGATATTTCTAATGTTTTACCATTGATATTAAGTTTACTGTGAGAGTTTAAAGATAGTCCTTATGAGGTTAAGGAGGATTCTCTCTTTTCCTAATTTTCTTAGAATTATCATAAATGAATATTGAATTAACTGAATAATTCTGTATCACTGTTGCTCAGTCACTCAGTCATGTCTGACTCTTTGCTACCCCATGGACTGCAGCACACCAGGCTTCCTGTTCTTCACCATCTCCTGGAGCTTGCTCAGACTCATGTCAATTGAGTTGATGATGCCATCCAACCATCTCATCCTCTGTCATCTGTATCTATGGAACAGACTAGATGGCATTTCTCTTTTTATCTGATAAGAGAAAATGTTACATTAATAGATTCTCTGATGATTATTTTCAAACCAAAGATAAATCTTACTTAGTTATAATGAACAATCCTTTTTATAGATTGTTAAATTTGAAAAAAAAGTTTCTATATTATTTTTTTAAAAATAGTCTATGTTCTACAATTTTCTATTCTTGTTATGCCTTTGTCCTTTTGGCTAACAATGAGCTCCAAATGCATTCAGTAGCATTTCCTCTTTTATTTTCCTCTGAAATATTCACATAAGATAAAAAAGATTATCCAGTCTTCAGAGTTATGCAAAAACTCACCTCTGACACTATCTGGGCCTTGTACCAGTTAAGAAGAGATATTTGTGATAATGGCCTATGTGGTTTATTTTTTTCATTTACATTTTTCTAAGAAATTACTCATTTTTCTAAGTCTATAATTTACTACCATAATACGTTATTCACAGTAGTCCCTTACTTTAAATCTTTACTACATCTACAGTAATAATCTGTTAACTATCTTACGATTTTTAATCTTTTTTTTTCCCCAAAAGTTTGACAAAGGTTTGTGGGTACCACTGAGCTTAGTCTTCCCTCTGAATAATGATCTCTTATTTCCAATCTGTTAACTATCTTACAATTTTTAATCTTTTCTTTTTCCAAAAAGTTTGACAAAGGTTTGTGGGTACCACTGAGCTTAGTCTCCCCTCTGAATAATGATCTCTTATTTCCAATTAGGACTTCCCTGGTGGTTCAGAGGTTAAAGCATCTGCCTGGAATGCGGGAGACCCGGGTTCAATTCCTGGGTCAGGAAGATCCCCTAGAGAAGGAAATGACAACCCACTCCAGTACTCTTACCTGGAGAATCCCATGGAGGGAGGAGCCTGGCGGGCTACAGTCCAAGGGGTCGCAAAGAGTGGGACATGACTGAGCGACCTCACTTTTTCACTTTCACTTTTCACTTATTTCCAATTACATCAATTTGCTCATACCTTTATTATACCACTAACTCTACTTTCTTTAACTTCACTCTTGTTCTTTTTTTTTTTAAGTTTACTCTTGTTCTTTATTGAGCTTTTAGAGTTGATCACTTTATCTTACATATTTCAACACTCCTTGATGGCTCACATATTGAAAGCTCTAAATTTATCTATCTACAAATATTACTATGGCCTACAAATGTCACATATAGTACTTTCCTGTCCTTCTTATACATTATTGCTGCGATTATAATCGCTGCTCTGAAACAGGAGATGTTAAGAAGGAGTTTGTTGCTATATTTACTATATTCATGTAACTTCTAATTTAATTTTGTCAGAAAACATGATTTACATCATATTAACTCCTTGAAATTTGTTGAAGGTTTCCTTAGAAATCAATTTTTGTACATACTTGATATGTACTTGAAAACAATGCATGTTCTCTGTTGGACATAAACAAAATTCCTTTCTATATTCATGTTAATATTACACACTCAAGAGATAAATGTATAATAAAATGTGTAAACATTTCCTACAAGATATCAGATTTATCAAATTTATCTCATAGGTGTGCTAAATTTTGCTTCCTATGTTCTTTGTTAGGTAACACAAAGTCATATTTATGATGACTTCTTGGTGGATTGTTCCTTTTATTATCATGCAGTGTTTATGATTATACCTATTGGTGTTTCTCAAATTTTACTTTTTATTAATATTTCTAGACAGTATTTCTTTTGCTAGTATTTGCATATATACTTTTCCCCATCTATTTGTGACAATTTGTATAGCTTTACTTTAGGTTTCTAACAACTGAATATTAATTTTGTTTCATTAGATTTTTATTCCAAGCTCACATATAACTATGAAATTTTCTAATGAATTTATTCTTCTCAAATACATAGATGTTTGCTTGTTGAATTACCTATTGAAACAACCCTGACATTTGTTGTCTAGTGTTCTACTCTGACTTATTTTAAACATACACTTACACAAAATTAAAATTTTGATTTAACAGTTAAATAAAGTTACCAATATATTTTGTCAAGTTCTGTATTAATCAATGTTTCTTCTATCCTATATCTTTCCTCTGGGTTACTTTTTGTCTTACTAAAACATAGCCTTTAAAAATTCTGTGAGAATCAAATTTTCTTAGCCTTGGTATATCTGAAAATGTCCTTGTTTTATTATCACTTTGAATGATATTTTAGCTGATGGACAGATATTTTCCCTGAACACTTTCAGTATAACAAATGTCCTCTGGTGCCTAATTTTTCTGATAAGAAATGTCCTTTTTAGTCTAATTATCCTTCCTTCAAATTTAATATTTCCTCTCTTCACTGTAGTTTCTAAAATTTTCTTTAAATTCTTGATGTTCTGTACACTTAACAAAACTGTGCCTCAATGTGAATTAATGTTATTTATATAGCTCCATTCCTAGAATATATTTTGATCTGAGTACTCTGGTCTTTATTCAGTACTGAAAATTATCAGCTATTATCTCTTGACATATTTCTTGTCTACCTTTCCTTCCTCTTCTAATAATCAGATTAGATGTGTGTTAAGCTTCTTAATCCATTCTTCATGTCTCTTCTCTGCTTTAATATTCTTAATTTTTTATTTATCTTGCCTACATTCTGGGTGACCATCTCATTTCAGTTCAGTTCAGTTCAATTCAGTCACTCCATCGTGTCCTGCTCTTTGCAACCCCATGGACTGCAGCATTCCAGGCCCCCTGTCCATCATCAGCTCCTAGAGTTTACTCAAACTCATGTCCATTGAGTCAGTGATGCCATCCAACTATCTCATCCTCTGTTGTCCCCTTCTCCTCCCACCTTCAATCTTGCCCAGCATAAGGGTCTTTTTAAAAGAGTCAGTTCTTCACATCAGGTGGCCGAAGTACTGGAGTTTCAGCTTCAACATCAGTCCTTCCAATAAACACCCAGGACTGATTTCCTTTAGGACAGACTGGTTGGATCTCCTTGCAGTCCAAGAGACTCTCAAGAGTCTTCTCTAACACCACAATTCAAAAGCATCAGTTCTTCCACACTCAACTTTCTTTACAGTCCAACTCTCACATCCATACATGACTACTGGAAAAAACATAGCTTTGACTAGACGGACGTTTGTTGGCAAAGTAGTATCTCTGCATTTTAATATGCTGTCTAGGTTGATCATAGCTTTTCTTCCAAGGAGCAAGCGTCTTTTAATTTCATGGCTGCAATCACCATCTGCAGTGACTTTGGAGCCCCCCAAAATAAAGTCTGACACTGTTTCCATTGTTTCCCCATCTATTTACCATGAAGCAATGGGACCAGATGCCATGATCTTAGTTTTCTGAATGTTGAGCTTTAAGTCAAATTTTTCACTCTCTTCTTTCACTTTCATCAAGAGGCTCTTTAGTTCTTCTTTGCTTTCTGCCATAAGAGTGGTGTAATCTGCACATCTGAGGTTGATATTTCTCTGAGCAATCTCGATTCCAGCTTGTGCTTCATCTACCCCAGCATTTCTCATGATGTACACAGCATATAAGTTAAATAAGCAGGGTGACAATATACAGCCTTGACGGACTCCTTTTCCTATTTGGAACCAGTCTGTTGTTCCATGGCCAGTTCTAACTGTTGCTTCCCTGACCTGCATATAGGTTTCTCAAGAGCCAGGTCAGATGGTCTGGTATTCCCATCTCTCTCAGAATTTTCTACAGTTTATTGTGATCCACATCGTCAAAGGCTTTGGCATAGTCAATAAAGCAGAAATAGATGTTTTTCTGGAACTCTCTTGCTTTTTCCATGATCCAGCGGATGTTGGCAATTTGATCTCTGGTTCCTCTGCCTTTTCTAAAACCAGCTTGAACATCTGGAAGTTCACGGTTCATATGTTGTTGAAGCCTGGCTTGGAGAATTTTAAGCATTACTTTACTAGCGTGTGAGATGAGTACAATTGTTCTGTCGTTTGAACATTCTTCAGCATTGCCTTTCTTTGGGATTGGAATGAAAACTGACCTTTTCCAGTCCTGTGGCCACTGCTGAGTTTTTGCTGGCATACTGAGTGCAGCACTCTCACAGCATCATCTTTTAGGATTTGAAATAGTTCAACTGGAATTCCATCACCATCTCCTTTATTGAATTCCAATATAGTCAGCTTTCTTGGTGGCTCAGCAGTAAAGAATTCACCTGCAATACAGGATACTCAGGCTTGACTGGTGGGTCAGGAAGATCCCATGAAGAAGGAAATGGCAATCCACTCCAGCTTTCTTGTCTGGGAAATCCCATGGATGGAGAAGCCTGTCAGGCCACAATACATGAGATCGCAGTGTCAGGCTATAGTCCATGGGGTTGCAAAAGAGTAGGGCATCACTTAGTGAGTAAATAACTAAACAACCACAATAATAACAACAACAATAACAAAACAATCCTCCCATCACCTGTTTTACCTAGAGTTTATCTCATCTACTGAGTGCCTTACTCTGATGATAATAGTTACACTTCTCATTTTGGAATCAATTTTTTCTCACACTCAACCTTTCTTATTTTCTTTCTGCCTAATCTTGTGTAAAATCTTTTTCTTTTTATGGCTAATTATATCATCCCTAGTTAGCATAAACTCTCTAAAATTATTTCTTTAAAGAGTTTTACTGGCTATAGCATAAAAATAATTTATTTGAATAAATTAATTTTCTGATTGTTGGTTTGCTTCTATCTTCCCTGCTGCTGCTGCTGCTGCTGCTGCTAAGTCGCTTCAGTCGTGTCCAAATCTGTGCGACCCCATAGATGGCAGCTCATCAGGCTCCCCCGTCCCTGGGATTCTCCAGGCAAGAAAACTGGAGCGGGTTGCCATTTAGCCTTCACTTTCTTAGTGTGGTTTAAAATTTAGCTCTTGAGCTTTTAAGTGAGAGGATTTTAGCGTAATTGCTTTGTCTTTACTCCCCTCCTCTGGGTTCACTGCTTTCTGTGTTATCTGCATTCTGGTTTTCTATAGCCACAGTTCAGAATCTGGTTTGACAAAATCAGTTTGAGGCTCCTACCCCTTAGTGATTTGGGGGCATTAAAGACAAAAATATCAGTCCAAAAGGAAAAGATTGCGGGCAGGAGGAGAAGAGGACAACAGAGGATGAGATGGTTGGATGGCATCACCGACTCAATGGACATAAGTCTGAGTACATTCCGAGAGTTGGTGATGGACAGGGAGGCCTGGCGTGCTGCAGTCCATGGGGTCTCAAATAGTCGGACAACACTGAGTGACTGAACTGAACTGTAAAAGGAGCCTAATTTAGTTCAAGATCTCAAGGCTCTAAGTCCTCTATCTTTCCTAAGCTGCAGTCCTAAAGACAGCTGGAAGCATTTTTTTTTTTTTTAGTCTTCTTTCACAGGTGGATGTTTGAGTAAAGGGAACCACACCCTTGGCTTTGGCTTCCAGCAGTAAGCCTGGATCCACCTCCCCATCCCCATGCTTCCACTGAGCACTTTAGTCCTGGTTGAAGTCAAATTCCCAGCCAACACTAGTTGCTTCTCATCCTGGAGCCTAAGAGGCATGAGTTTCATTCATCTCTACAGACCAATTTAGGGAGCTGTTCTATAACTTGAGCCACAGATTGTTTGCTTGTTTTAAGATTAGTTAACATCATTTTGGTTTTGTCTTTTATAGCTTACGTATAAGGGTTAAGTGTATAAGGATAGGCCACAGCATGACTGTACTTTGCCATCTTGGCCTGCAGTCCCAGCTTCATATTTATAATTCACTAGGAACATGAGGGCCAGGCCCCATGCAGGCTGATTCACTGTTGTATCCCTCATAGTAGGTGTCAATAAAGATGTGTTGAATAAAAGAATAAATACAAATTTTTCAGTTTCAGTTTTCTCAGTAGAGTGCAAGATCTCAAGGGTAGAACCCTATTGCCTAGTTTAGCACCCTGCATATGGTGATTGGTCCATATTTCAAAGAGTCAATACATTTTTCCTGTTGATTTTCTATGTGGCAAGAAGGAGTGATCTCCAGATACATGTAGTGTTGCTTTAAAGGATTAAAATCATCTTCTAAGTTGTTTTACAAGATGTTTACAAGACATTGGTTTTAAACTATACTTTAAAAAAATGAATGCTCATTAATGAAAAAGGTTTCATCCAAGAGTAGAGTCACATGGAAGTGGGATATTTTCACTAGAATAATATAAAAGTGGGACATGTCTGACTTTAATTAATCAAGAAATCAAATGAAAAACCTTTTCCTGCTGTCTTACAACAATATCAGGGACCAAATGCAGAGAAAATGCTAAGTGAACACAATTCCTCTAGCCGAAAAAAACATTTTTCATACCATAGACCAAAGGACAAGGGAACAAAGAAAATGTCCTTGTTGATTAATTACCTTTGGAACCAGGCCCAGCACGAAGAAGGAATATATGTTAGTGATAAAGCTACGAGTCTACTCTTTGTCCCCTCTGCCCTCCCAAGAAACAATTCTCTGGTTTTCTGAGAGGCAAAGGCACTTAGGTGCTTTAAACCACGATATCCATAAAGAGACATTTCCAAGTATTTTCAAAATTAATTCCAGCCTCCCAGTTGACAACCATTTCATATCTATATATACTGAGTGCCTACTGTATGCCAAGCACTATGGCAGTTCCAGGAGAATTAGAAAACAGTCCACTGAGGGGAACAATACTCAGACAAACCTTCCCACTCAGGTGATACTGTTTAAGTGCTGCAGGTAAGGGAGGAGAAGGTTCAGGGGCAGAATAATGCCCAAGACTTCATGAGAAGGCTAGAAATTCAAAGCCCTCCAGGGTTGGGTAGGATTCCAATGGAAGACACTTAACATTTTTAGGCCTTGGTTTTCTTTAGTGAGGGATTTGGGTTAAATCATTTTATTACAGTCCTCTCCAGTTGAAACAGTAACAGGATCTCCTCTGTACTCCCCATAGCAACTGACACCTTTGGGGCATTTGTAACCTAGCAAACAACCTACACTGCCTAGACACTGGTTAGAACAAGTGAGAAACTTCAGAGACATTGGCCTCCAAGAAAAGAGAAACTTCTCTCCTTCTTGAGAAGGTCTCCTGCCTAGAAGCCACATATGAAAGAAAAGTAGGATTATCCAGAACTCCTTGAAGGACTAAGGATGGGACCCCAAGGGGCTGAAGAGAGAAAGTAAATCAACCCAGAGCAGCACAAAGACAAGACACACTTTCAAGTGTTCAGGCTGAACACTTGCTTCAAACCTCTGGCTCTGATACGGCTGCAAGGAAGGGGCCATCTGAAGAAAAATGGCATTCAAGATTGACAACTGATTAATACACAAGCTTGATTATATGCAAATCATCACTTTCCGTTGACTTAATTGTGATCTGATGTAACGTATAATTAACACACATATTTAAAATAAATGTATATTTAATTGAGATGTGTATTTATAAAATGCATATTTACATGTATATGTTGTCTTTTTTGGGGGGGGAGTGATTTTTTTTTCCTTACAGAAGGGAGATGTTCGGGGGCCCCATCATGAACTAAGACAGCAAACAGAAACAAAGGAATGAGAAGTTGCCTTTGATACATGTCGTAAAGAAAGCAAGGAGCCGGCAGTCAGAAAGCCTAATTCCAGGCCTGGCCCTGCCCCATACCATGTGAAATTCATCTCTGGACCTCAGTTTCTACATCTGTAACAGAAAGGTTGAACAGACAATTTCTATTAATAAGTCACTGTCTAATTCTACAATTCTATTATAAGCTCACAGAACAACTCCCACCTTCAGGTTAGTTTGTCAAAATAACTGGACCACAAACACTGATGGCCCAGAGTTTCTCTGATGGAAACTAATGTGCCTAAAAATTGTGCTCAGAAGATTTCAGAAGAATTCTGGAGCCTGAGCCTGAGGGGCCCCATCCAAGCCCAGAGCACTCAGAGACCAGCAATCCTGAGAACTGTTTATAAACACACCTATGGAACAAGAAGGACATGAAGATTCATCATCAGAGGGTGGGACTCTCAAGGAGTGGGCTCCAGGCTGGTCCATTTTTGAAGGAAGAGAAAAGAAAGAATTAGATAATATGTAGACATTATCAGGGCTTCCCCTGATACATTAGTTGGTAAAGAATCCGCCTGCAATGCAGGAGACCCCGGTTCGATTCCTGGGTCAGGAAGACTGCTGGAGAAGGGATAGACTACCTATTCCAGTATTCTTGGGCTTCCCTTGTGGCTCAGCTGGTAAAGAATCTGCCCACAATGTGGGAGACCTGGGTTTGTTCCCTGGGTTGGGAGGATCCCCTGGAGAAGGAAAAGGCTATCCACTCCAGTATTCTGGCCTAGAGAATGCCATGGACTGTATAGACCATGGGGTCACAAAGAATCGAACACAGCTGAGTAACTTGCACTTCACTTCAAACATTGTCCTAGAGACACTCTCTAAGTAGAAATGGCTCTATGAAGAATAGTTTAAGAAAATACAGTGGGCATATATATCACCTCCAGTGCCCTTTGGCAGACAAAACTACACAGGAAAAAAAAAAAAAAGAACTCCATGTTCATCATTAAATCTTTCTCGGTTTTTCACAGAAAAAGCAACTTGTCCTAAAATATTCTATGAGCCAACCAATTAAGAAGACTGCTATCCCCCCAAAAGCTCTCAGTATGCTATGGTTCTGGATATTTCTTTGCAGCATGGTAGAGTGAAAAGAGCCAAAAGACCTGGGTGTGCCCGCCCTGTTCCATTCCCAGCTAGGCAGCAACCTTGAATAAACTGCCTTTTTCCTTCCTGACCCGTTTTCCTTCCTTCAACTACTTTCCTTTTTGGAAAAAGTAACTTAGCCCTCATCAAACAGATGAATGCAAAAACTGTCCCAAATTCAATGCAAGAATTTCAAGCCTGAATAAAACATGATATCCAAGAAGATTACAACCCAATGAAGGAGACCATGGTATATACAACTAAGCACAACACAAAGAGAAAATAGCCCCCTTAGTAGTATGGATGAGGCTTAAGGAGAGAGAGGGAGAAAGCTGAGTCTTTAAGAATGAGTATCTTTTCAAAGATGCTAAGGGGAAAATATGTCAATATGGTGCAAGAAGTCGCTATCTGTTGTTTGTTTTCTAGACGTCACTTATCTGCCCACAATGCTTCGGTCCACTGATGGGCAGGGGGCAACTTCCCTCTGCTCCTGGGTGTATCTAAAAACAACTGAACTAGGCCTCTAAAGCCATCCTTCCCTGTACACCACCCCCTGGTCTAAAGGGATTCAACTTTCACCCCCGTTCTTTCCTTGCTTGCTAAAATGCATCAGACTCACTAGGTATAGAAACTGCTTTCATACTAAATGCCTGCACACGATGAAATTTACAGTTTAGCCACAGAGCCAGGCAACCCACAGACCCACTGCCCGTGTTATGGAAACGGGGCTCACAAATAAAAAGAACCTTAATAACAAATGTTATTGACCAGTTGAAACCTACATAACTGGCATGGCCTCCAGAAAAGTACCACACCCAACTTCGCACACACAGCATTTTACTCTATGTTGCCACACATGCGTTTCATCTGGGTAACTGTCTTGTGCAAGCAGATGGGGGAGAAATACTTAAAAAGATGGACTCCTATTGTTCCACCAAACAACTTAAAACTGATCGAAGCCTCAGAGGAGAGAAAAACAAAGCCAGCTCTCTGAGGCTTTCTGTCTACCCCTTCAGAAAATCATTCGCGTCCCGGGCAACACTCAGAAAAGAATTAAAATTTGAGCAACACTGGTTTACTTGTTTATATGCATCCCCATAGAATCCCCCACCACATCTACAAAGCTTCAAAGGCTCCGCGACGAGACCCGTCAGGATGTGGGGAGAGCGAGAGAGAAAGACACTCTCGAGCGTTTGGAGACCCCAGCCTGGGCATGCAGGCTCTCAGGCATCTGGTTATCCCTGCCTGACACCGCGCCTGCGATTTCAGACTGTTTAATTAATTCTGATAATACTGCATCGCAGGTGCTGCAGGAAGTATGTTAATTTAAGATCACGTCTTACCAATTCCCACAGGTTTCATTTGAACCTAATAAATGAAATAATCTCCACCATGAGCGCCTTGCTTACCTAATTAGGCGTGGGGCGACGAAGCAGTCACACTTGGGGTACATCAGTGCCACTGGTCATCTTCAAAAGCATAGCTGTGACCTGCCTACGGGCTCCTTCCCTGGGCTTCTATTAGATACAGATCAAAGCCAAGCAAATAAGGAACCACATTGCTCTTTCTCTACCAGCAACCCTGTTTTATTTTTCCCCTCTCAGTTTCTTTTCTTGTCTTCTTAAACGTTTCTATCTGCTGGATCCTATGAAATCTCACCATATTTATACCAAACTTTAATTCTAATTTCATATTAATTCAGTTAACAAATGCTATAAGAGTCAGACTATTTTTAACCAATGGGTAATTTCTAACTAGTAAGTTCCTTCCTTACTGATGAGGCATTAAAGGGAATGGTCTAATTCTACCTGAACAAGTAGCAACATAAAGCCATTATGCCTTCCCTCATCTCTCACTCCCCAACACAGTCATCATCAGAAACTAGCCTTCCTTGTGGGGTACAAAGCAATCTAGAATATCCTCACCCCCATTTACTTCATGTCCATGCTCAAGAAGCACCTTATCATCAAGGCCTTTCCTGACCAGCCAAGTATTAATAAAAGAGTATTATTAATGAAAAAGAGTAGCATTAATAAAAGGGCTTCCCAGGGGGTGCTAGAGGTAAAGAGCCCACCTACCAATGCAGGAGATGTAAGAGACGTGGGTTCGATTCCTAGGTAAGGAAGATCCCCTGGGGGAGGGCACAGCAACCAATCCAGTATTCTTGCCTGGAGAATCCTAGGGACAGAGGAGCCTGGTTGGCTACAGTCCATGGGTTCGCACAGAGTCAGGCACGACTGAAGCAACTTAACACAGTACAGCAACCCCATCTCTACAAACTGCACCCTGGCCTCTTGACACAAAATGAAGACTTGGCTACTACAGTATCTGGCTGACCTAAATAGCATAGACCAAGACTTATTTATTAACCCTGCTTATGAGATTCAGCTGAGCAATTCTGCAGTAAATGTCCAGCCCCCAAGAGCCGAAATTCAGTTGGTCCAGTGTGGGCTCTGGACATCATCGTGTGTTAAATCTCCCCCAGACAAGAGTGGAATTCTCTGACACCCAGGATTAAGCGGACTTAGGCCTGAGGAGTCACTTAATAGAGGACGGTGCATTATGAGTATCTACCTGGTCAAACAGATCAATTATTTCCCTAATCCTCAGTGGACCGAAGCAAAGGTTACATTCACTTCATTTTGTTCTACATAGACTCCAGTGTCAGAGCCTCCAGATCGAAAGGATTTAACTGAATTCCCAGGTCCTAGCTTGGCTTCCCCGGGATCAGGGAACCTCTAGCCAATGGGTATTTTCCCTGCCCTCAAAGTCAAAACTCACTCAGACTGAATAAACGTAGACAAGATAGAAACACATGGCCTCTGGCCCTCAGAGGCCTTGCTGCGGAGATAAAATACAGAAAAGGAAAAGCCGCTCTAAAGACTTTTTGGGTAACCTCAGGTTTTTGAGGTGCTCCTCTCTCACTACTGGGATCTGGCTCTCTCCCACCACGGCTCAAATTCAGATTCTCCCTGCTCCTCTCCCCCCAGCACACTTACAGTGGGATCTGACAGAGAAAGGCAGCCTTCACTTGACATAGGACCCCAAACACTGGTTTCCCACCGAGTAGAAGGCTGTGAGGGAGCCGCACTCGGCAGCATCCGTCTTGAGGGAGCTGCGTCCTCCAGGAGGGCGATGAACTGGGCCCCATGTGGCCCCCTTTCCACTCAGCTCACGGAAACACTGCCCAGCACTGCCCTGCTCGCAAGTCTCTAGATTCAGTTGGCTTCTCCCATTTTCCATTTTCTGAGCTTAGCTTTGAACAAAAATTGAACAGATCTCCAAAACTCAGAGGGGAAACCCAGAAAACACTGCCAGGTTTTTCTAACCCCTGCTTGAAATCATCAAACCCCCAGTGTATGCCCAAACTCAGCCAATGCTGGCTCAACCACCAGTCCCAGCCTCGCTAAAAAATTCATAAACCACAGAACAGCTGGGCCACAGTCTGCTTTCAGAGCAAAGCATCCTCTATCAGGTTTTCATCTAGGCTCTGCTGAAGAACTAAGTGTTTATTCCTAACAGAGACTTGAAAGGGGAACTCTTACTGGGTGTCTGCTCAGAGTCACATGAGGACAGATTTGATGGGAATCCCATGCATATTCCAACTAGATAAAAGATATTATTCATTCCTAAAATGTCTTCAGAGACACCATTAATGGAGAAATTCCAAGTGACAGAAATAACCAAAAAAAAAAAAAAAAAAAATCCCCTAATATCAACATGCAACTGCTCTAAGATGGATCAGGGAAAGGAATGCTTAATATTTAGGCCCTCCCCAAAATCATGTTTCTTTCCTTTTCATCACAAAATATAAGAACTGGCTGGGGGAAGTAACAGGGGGAAAAGATACCCCCTGGAAAACATATGGGACCAGTTAAACACTCTTTTTCCCTAAAAGGAGAGATTTCATTTGGAAGTTGCCGTATTTTGCCAATTTCTATGGCAACTTGTCTTCCAATGAATTTCCCTGATCATGACAGGCTGTGGTAAACAGAAAAGACCTCTTGCTATTAGTCCATCAATATTCTATGTGTAGGTAATAAAGTTTAACAAGGCAATTTTTTAAATCTTTTAACTTCATCGTTTCTCCAACGACTATATCTAAGGAAGACTATAGAGAAGTTAAACACCTGAAATCCTATGGGAATCCTAAATGAAAATTCTCAGATTCAGGAAAGCCATTTTTTCTGGTAAGACCTTTTTAAAAAAAAAAAAAAAAAAAGAAAGAAAGCGAGTTTTCTTGCCCTCAAACTTATCACTACTCTGTTAACTAGCACATCCACACATCTGTAGTACTGGGTTGGCCAAAAAGTTAGTTTGGGTTTTCTGTAATGGAAGGACCCACACGAACTTTTTGGCCAATCCTATACAATAATGACTGCTTATAATGGTACTCTTTAAGTCCTTCAAGACTCTTCATTAACTGTAACAGTAAGATAATGTTCCGTGTTGTGTTCTCAGTCTTCAAAGGCAAATTATTTAACAATAATATACAATGCATTCCTAAGCCAATTTCCTTTAGCTGCATTTTACTTATTAAATAATGTGTCCAATGCAACAAATAGCAAATGAATGGATGAATGGATAAATGAACAGGAGGAAAGGAGAGAGGAAGGGAGTTTTCTACAACCTAGAAATACACTTCCTGCCTTAGATACACTGGCTGAGGGACAGACTGATTAATTCATGAATCAGAGGTTCCATTCCCCATTTGCATATTTCTAGTAACCCACACAAATTCACTGTTCTCACAATCTACAGAACAGGTCTAATAGAAGTTAAAGATGAACTGAGCAGGGCACAAGATTTAAATGAGACCATTTAAGTGAATGCCTTTCATTCACTCTGTGAGAGCTACATCTCTCTCAGATAATAGAGATAATACTTTGATAATAATATCAGATAATAGATAATACTTTGCATTGTATCAGACTTTGTGTTTGATTCAAAACAGCTTCACCAAACTCCTCTAGATCCTCACCACGGTACTGTGAGACAGATGAGGCCAGTAAATCTTTGCCATGTTCAGATGAGGCAGCCAAGGCCGGGAGAAGTTAAATGCCTCACCAAGTACACGGCAGGTGTGGTGGGATCAGGATTGGATGCAAGAATTGTTTCAGCCCAGTAGTTTTCATCCTGAGGAAGTTTTCATGTTAATTGGAGAGTGTGTCCTCTGGCCAGGAATAAAAATAGTGGCTTTTGAGCACCAGCTGAGAAGTCTATACAATCCAAGGCACACAGAAAGCCAATCAATTTTCCAGAATTAGGATAACACCCATTTCCTTGCTTTTACTCCTCCCCAAGCCATTGCTTTCATCCTTTCCCAGCTGCTGCCCTCTTCCTTTATCTTTCACCATCTTCCCAAATTCTTTTATGAAGTATTCCCAGTTACTCTAATCCGGTCACTTCTTCCTCCTTCGAGCTCTTACAACTTGTACCTCTTCTGGCGCTTGTCTCATATAATTTGGTCAGGTCTCTCACCTAGCTACCCTGAATTTTCCTTTACACCTTGAACTGTCACTTATATACTCATAGGTATGCCCACAAATAGACTGCACTTCCTCCAGGACAGGGAGGTCATGGAGCGGACAGATGCTTTTCCAGCCCACAACTGATGACTTCCATCTTGACTAGCCCCCAAGTCCCCTTAACCTCATAACTGCATTACTGACAATCCTCTCTTCTCCACTGTCACTGTGGCTTGGGGGTAGCCAAAACCTTTATCCTGCCCCAAGGATATATACACGATCGAACCAACCTATGCGGCTCAATTCTGAGATCTGTGATGACAATGGAAAGAAGAGGATGGATTGCCACTGAGATTGCCAACAAGAAAAACAATGTAAGCCTGAAGGTGCTCGGAGTGCCATGTGGAGCCAGAGTCTGAATCCAGCCTGGAGAAGGAAGAAGCAAGGGATGAGCAGCTCCAGGTCTGATGAGAACATCTGAGTCACTGGATCTAGCTAGACCTAACCCCTGACCTTCTAGGGGTACACAAGCCATCTGTTTCCCTTAAGTCCATTGGAATTGGATTTATTTAGGGTCCTCTCATTTCTCTACTGGAGAATCTTTTCTGGGCAATTTGATAAGGAAAGAGACTATGGAACTTTCTGGGAACTGAATATGCATAGCAATCTTGTTTATTACAGCTCAATAAAAACAGGAATATTTTTTAAATGGTTTTAGTCACACTTTAAAAAGACTGAGAAACATTCCACTGTTCACAACAAAGCCAAAAAATATAAAATATGTTAATGTTAGTCGTGAAAATCATTAGTATGACTTTTCTTCATCAATTCTTAGATGCACAATATTCTCAGACTGTAACATTCCTGAAATCAGAACAAATCATATAATCAAACAGGTCACACAATCCCTGGGCTTCAGTTAAAGCTGAATCCTTCCACAGAAGATACATGTTTCTTTCTGTCAATGAGAATTATCTGAGCCTGCAGACAGGCAGGCTCAGTCACTCAGTCGAATCTGACTCTTTGAGATGCCAAGGACTGTAGCACGCCAGGCTCCTCTATCCATGGGATTCTCCAGGCAAGAATACTGGAGTGGGTTGCCATTTCCTTCTCCAGGTGATCTTCCCAACCCAGGGATCAAACCCATATCTCTTGCATCTCCTGCAGTGGCAGGCAGATTCTTTACCACCGCATCACCTGGGAAGCCCTATCTGAGCTTACTGAGAATTAATTTCTCTAATTTGAGCTGTACCACCAGTACATGTAACTCAAATTCTCAGAGAGATTTGGGTTTTATTCCCTCTGCAGAAGCTCAAAGCTGAACATGCAAGTTTCCTTGGTGACCCTTCTGGAGAATTTTCATTTGCCCTCTCACTGAGTGAGTAGCTCTTTGGTATCCTGCCTTTTTGTAGGGGTCACCTGTTAAACTTCCTATCTTGGATACATTTTCTTTATGCAAATTGTACATAAAATGATGCTACTTTTTACAATAGATGGTGTCTTGACTTTTGTGAATTACAACTGTATTATTAATATTAGATTTGGCTTGTGAGAGTGATGGTGATTATGAAGTCCCTGAGTTACTTCCTGGATGATTCCACTGGATGTCTTCCTCCCACTGGAAACCAGAATCTGAACTAATGAAGACAGTGTTTAAACATCTTCCTAAACCTTTCTGAGTCTAGAATAAACGCTAGGAACATAGAGGCTGCTCAATACATAATTGGTTAATTTCTGAATTAACTAAATTAATGACTGGTGAAGTCAAACAGTTGTCTGATGAGGCCTTACAAATAGCTGAGAAAAGAGAAGCTAAAAGCAAAGGAGAAAAGGAAAGATATACCCATTTGTATGCAGAGTTCCAAAGAATAGCAAGGAGAGATAAGAGAGCCTTCCTCAGCAATCAATGCAAAGAAATAGAGGAAAACAACAGAAAGGGAAAGAAAGAGATCTAGAGAAAGATAAAGAATAACCCTAACCCTAAGAGAAAGGGAAAGAAAGAAGAGATCTAGAGATCTCTTCAAGAAAATTAGAGATACCCGGGGAACATTTCATGCAAAGATGGGCACAATAAAGGACAGAAATGGTATAGACCTAACAGAAATAGAAGATATAAAGAAGAGGTGGCAAGAATACACAGAAGAACTATACAGAAAAGATCTTCATGACCCAGATAACCACGATGATGTGATCACTCACCTACAGCCAGACATTCTGAAATGTGAAGTCGTGTGTGCCTTAGGAAGCATCACTACGAACAAAGCCAGTGGAGGTGATGAAATTCCAGTTGAATTATTTCAAATCCTAAAAGATGATGCTGTGAAAATGCTGCACTCAATATGTCAGCAAATCTGGAAAACTCAGCAGTGGCCACAGGACTGGAAGAGGTCAGTTTCCATTCCAATCCCAAACAAAGGCAATGCCAAAGAATGTTCAAACTACTGCACAATTGCACTCATCTCACATGCTAGCGAAGTAATGCTCAAAAGTTTCCAAGCTTGGCTTTAAGTGTACATGAACATGAACTTCCAGATGTTCAAGCTGGATTTAGAAAAGGCAGAGGAACCAGAAATCGAATTGCCAACATCTGTTGGATTATCGAAAAAGAGAGTTTCAGAAAAACATCTATTTTTGCTTTACTGACTATGCCAAAGCCTTTGACTATGTGGACCACAATAAACTGTGGAAAATTCTGAAAGAGATGGGAATACAAGACCACCTGACTTGCCTCTTGAGAAACCTATATGCAGGTCAGGAAGCAATAGCTAGAACTGGACATGGAACAACAGACTGGTTCCAAATAGGAAAAGGAGTACGTCAAGGCTGTATATCGTCACTCTGCTTATTTAACTTCTATGCAGAGTAGATCAAGAGAAACGCTAGGCTAGGAGAAGCACAAGCTGGAATCAAGATTGCCGGGAAAAATACCAATAACCTCAGATATGCAGATGACACCACCCTTATGGCAGAAAGAGAAGAACTAAAGAGCCTCTTGATAAAAGTGAAAGAGGAGAGTGAAAAAATGGCTTAAAGCTCAACATTCAGAAAACTCAGATCATGGCATCTGGTCCCATCACTTCATGGCAAATAGATGGGGAAACAATGCAAACAGTAAGAGACTTTATTTTGGGGGGCTCCAAAATCACTACAGATAGTGACTGCAGCCATGAAATTAAAAAACACTTGCTCTTTGGAAGAAAAGCTATGACCAACTTGAACAGCATATTAAAAAGCATTACTTTGCCAACAAAGGTCCATCTAGTCAAAGCTATGGTTTTTCGAGTAGTTATGTATGGATGTGAGAGTTGGACCACAAAGAAAGCTGAGCGCCAAAGAATTGATGCTTTTGAACTGTGGTATTAGAGAAGACTCTTGACAGTCCCTTGGACTGCAAGGAGATCCAACCCATCCATCCTAAAGGAAATCAGTCCTGAATATTCACTGGAAGGACTGATGCTGAAGGTGAAACTCCAATACTTTGGCCACCTGATGTGAAGAACCGACTCATTGGAAAAGACCCCGATGTTGGGCAAGATTGACGGTGGGAGGAGAAGGGGATGACAGAGGATGAGATGGTTGGATGGCATCACCAACTCAATTGACAGGCGTTAGGTAGGCTCCACAAATTGGTGATGAACAGGGAAGCCCAGCTTTCGGCAGTCCATGAGGTCACAAAGAGTTGGACACAACTGAGTGATTGAACTGAACTGAACTGAAATGCAACTGAAGAGGCAGAGGAAAATGCACCAGGGAAGCTCTTGGGCTGGAGAAGACCTTCTAAATATGAGCTCAAGATGTGGACCTATTAAAGGGAGGTCTCCTTTCAGAAAAGCCCAATTAAACACCCCTCCATATGATGTCACACTGCTGGGAACATGAGTACCCACATGTCTGGAGGCACTAGATGTTGCAATTAAAATTGTTTTCTGCCATTTCATTTGAACTTTCCTGAATACTTGGGTGGTTTTCTAAGTACCCACTTTGGTAACAGTAATTTAAGTACCAAATGAGATTTCTTTTCATTCAATTGAGCTTCCAGAAATGCCACAAAATTACTCTCCAGCATTACAGAAAATGATTCCTGAGAAGGTTGAACAAGATGTAACCTTTCACCCTCTAACTCTATTACCACTGGGGTGAAACCTTTGTTAAATCCAGATTTATAACCCTTCTCGGTTCATATTGCCTGGTGGGTCTGCAAGCACGGAGCCTGCATTTGTTGCCAGAGAGAAAACATTTGCTCAGTGAATTCTCTTGGTCTTTATCTCCTTTCTCTTGAGGATTGTTAGAAAATATAGCATTGACTCCCGATCTCTTTCTTTCTCTCTCTTTCCCCTGAGAGCCTCATGCCGTGTAACAAGATTGTTAAAGACAAATTGCTAACCATCCCTCTTACACACACACCTCATTAAACTGGTTGCACAATTTTCTTTCATTCTTTCTCCAGGGTTGCTGTAGGAATATAGCCATTTATAATAACCGCCACTGTTGAATGTAACTGCCGGGTTCAGGTGAGAGTATGTATACACTCTTTGTTTTGCAAAAGGCTTTCTCTTTCAGGTACGAGTAATTTAGTTCTGTTTCCTTAGATGAATGGCCAGTGTATTGGAAGACCTTAGGTCACCTTGGGTTCAGGTTGGTTTTTAATGAATTCTGCTGAAATGCCAGAAACTACATGAGAGACTTCTGAATGGGCACATCTTACAAGTGATTTGTCATCATCACCCTCATCTTCAGCGTTATTGAAAAACTAATGTAAAATGACATGAGTAGGCCTCCCTGACCACCTCAGCTCACCCAATGGAGAAGCCAAAAAAGAGAGCACATGTGTTAGACAGGACACGTGACCACAAGTCAGGAGGTCTCCAGAGAGACTTACATCTGCTGCCTTCCTGTTTTATGGTCTTTGAGCCTCAATTTCCCCATTATGAAATGAAAACAAAAATTCCCTCCAGTCTATCTAAAAAGGGATTTTAAAACCATTCCAAATAATAATTGGTATGATTTGAAATATACAAAGCAATAAACATGTGGAAGGTATTACTGTGGTCATATTAAGGGGCTCTCACACAATTAGGCCAACAGCATTTTCTCTGTGACTTGGGGCTCACTCAGGGATCAGATAAAAAAATGACTAGAAAGAGAAGAAATCCAGTAGCAGTATCCTTGCTTGGACTCTTTGGAGGCTCCAGAACCCAGTTTTGAACATCCCAGCCCATAACACTCAGGGCTCACTGCAGAGCTCAGAGCCTATTAAAAATATCAGGTCATCAGCTAAGCCACTTGCCAGGACGGCCATAGAACCAAAAACAGTAACTGCAGTATACAAGAGGAAATAATCTCAAAACACAAGCATGGTAAATGCAGGGACCCTGACTGATGAACACTGCAATTAAAAAAAAAAGGAGGTTCAGCCCATAACTAGGACCCTTGGCGTCCCCTGGCCCTGCCCACTGGCCAGCCCTGAAGCCCTTCAGTCACCCTCTCAGCTCTGCCCTGGGCTTGAGCCAGTGTCCGCATGTCTGACAGCAATGTCAGAGCCCTGCCTGACTAGTTGGTGAGGCTGCAGTTAGCTTGGCCATCCTGGACCCCCAGATAACCACATACTCACCCAACAGCAGCCCTCCCCAAATCTCAACACAGTTATCTTCCACATGTTTGTTAGTGAAGCCACCCACACCATGAGCCTAACCCAACCAACATCAAGTTTGCTACATTCTCTGGACATTCCTATCAAGGCCAGCCTTAAGGTTGTTAGCCCACATGGTGGAGCTCACCTTTTCCAAGCCCGCTGCCCTTGCCTTCCTCAGTTCACCAGTAAGATGGCCTTGGCTCATCATCAGCACAGTCTAGGCCTGGAAGAGCCCACAGCCACTTCTCCTGGACAATGTCATTTTATAAGCAGCTGTATCCGTGTGGAAAAACTCTGTTCTTAGAGACAGAACGCCTGGGTTCAAATTTCAAATCTCACCATTTACAAATTGGTGGGAATGCGGCTGAGTGCCTCTACAAACTTCATTATCTTCCCTTGAAAAAGTAGATTAACAGAACCTTTCAAGTGAGTTATTCTCAGCTGAGTGAAAATACTATGTAAAATATAAGATACTTTAAAACTTAATGGTTGGGGTTTTTTTCAGTTGTCCAGAAGTAAAAGACGTAGAAATTACACTATTGGAATCTAGGCTCTCAATAAAAAAAAACTTGTCAAATGATTATCAATGAATAAAACCTATATTTCACATTTTTTAAATAAAAGCTATAGTGTCTGTGTTAGTCGCTCTGTCACGTCCGACTCTTTGCAACCCCATGGACTGTAGCCCGCCAGGCTCCTCTGTCCATGAATTTCTCCAGGCAGGAACACTGGGGTGGGTTACCATTTCCTATGCCAGGGGGTCTTCCTGACCCAGGGATCAAACTTGCATCTCCCACATTGAAGACAGATTCTTTACTGTTTGAGCCACCAGGGAAGTCCAGGTTGTCTTTATTCAGACTTAATAATACAGTTTAGTCATCTCCCTGCTTGCCGGCTCTCTTGCTTCCCACTTCTTGCTATAAATAGAAGTTATAAATCAGATTAAAATACACATTAATCTTAAAAGACATCTCTAGAAATCTAAGATCCTCAGTCAGTTCAGTCGCTCAGTCGAGTCTGACCCTTTGCAACCCCATAGACTGCAGCTGGCCAGGCCTCCCTGTCCATCACCAACTCCCAGAGTTCATTCAAACTCATGTCCGAGTTGGTGATGCCATCCAGCCATCTCATCCTCTGTTGTCCCCTTCTCCTCCTACCCTCAATCCCTCCCAGCATCAGAGTCTTTACCAATGAGTCAACTCTTCACATGAGGTGTCCAAAATACTGGAGTTTCAGCTTTAGCATCAGTGCTTCCAATGAATATTCAGGACTGATCTCCTTTAGAATGGACTGGTTGGATCTCCTTGCAGTCCATGGGACTCTCAAGAGTCTTCTCCAACACCACACTTCAAAAGCATCAATTCTTCAGTGCTCAGCCTTCTTCACAGTCCAACTCTCACATCCATACATGACCACAGGAAAAACCATAGCCTTGACTAGACAGACCTTAGTTGGCAAAGTAATGTCTCTGCTTTTGAATATGCTGTCTAGGTTGGTCATAACTTTCCTTCCAAGGAGTAAGCATCTTTTAATTTCATGGCTGCAATCACCATCTGCAGTGATTTTGGAGCCCAAAAAAATTAAGTCAGCTACTGTTTCCACTGTTTCCCCATCTATTTCCCATGAAGTGATGGGACCAGATGCCATGATCTTAGTTTTCTGAACTAAGTTAGCTTTAAGCCAACTTTTTCACTCTCCTCTTCCACTTTCATCAAAAGGCTTTTTAGTTCTTCTTCACTTTCTGCCATAAGGGTGGTGTTATCTGCATATCTGAGATTATTGATATTTCTCCTGGCAATCTTGATTCCGGCTTGGGCTTCTTCCAGCCCAGCGTTTCTTATCTCCTCTGAATATCTATAGCCCCAACCCTGTGTTAGCAGTTTGGAATAAATTCTTGCATGATGATGCTGCACTGTTACATTTTATCATTTCTATTATTTATTTTTTTGCTTATATATTATTAGTGAAAATCTTGTCATTTTTTTGTATTCCCAATTACCTAAAAATGCTGCTTCAATTACGGGAAGCCTTTAATAAATATGTACTTATTGTTTTATTGAAACTGTTGGCTTTAAGCTTACTCTAAAGGCTTCCTTCTATCTGTCCTCAGAAAGCTAATTCTAAGACTAGCAGTCTCATTTAGTACTAACATAGGTGTTTTATAAAAGCAAAGTGGCATAAGGCAAACTTTCAAAAAAAAGGGGAGAGGGGACACCTGCAGTGATAATTACCCTACTCTTGACACCAACTCGGACATGAGCTTGAGTGAACTGTGGGAGTTGGTGATGGACAGGGAGGCCTGGCCTGATGCAGATCATCAGGATTTGAATCCTGGTGGGGCCCCTTACCAACTATGTAACTTCAGGATATTAAATAACCTCTCTATACTTAAACCAGCCCATTCTGAAGGAGATCAGCCCTGGGATTTCTTTGGAAGGAATGATGCTAAAGCTGAAACTCCAGTACTTTGGCCACCTCATGCGAAGAGTTGACTCTTTGGAAAAGACTCTGATGCTGGGAGGGATTGGGGGCAGGAGGAGAAGGGGACGACAGAGGATGAGATGGCTGGATGGCATCACTGACTCGATGGATGTGAGTCTGAGTGAACCCGGGAGTTGGTGATGGACAGGGAGGCCTGGCGTGCTGCGATTCATGGGGTCACAAAGAGTCGGACATGACTGAGCAACTGAACTGAACTGAACTGATATTTAAACTTCAGTATTCTTGCCTGGAAAATCCCACAGACAGAGGAGCCTGGGCTACAGTCCATGGAGTCACAAAGAGGCAGATACGACTGAGCGACTAACACACACACACACACACACACACACACACACACACACCAGTGCAGGAGATGCAGAGACATGGGTTTGATCCTGGGATCGAGAAGACCTGCAGGAGGAAATGGCAACCCACTCCAGTATTCTAGCCTGGGAAATCCCATGGACAGAGGAGCCTGGCAGGCTACAGTCCATGGGGTCACAAAAGAGTCAGACACTACTGAGCAACTAAACAACAACTATTATTAAAGTAAAGGTCAAAAATACATTTGATGATTGTAAGTTTTATATCTTCTATTGGACTCATGAGCTAAGAGAACTATAAAATGTGAATAATTCAATTTAATATGTTTCCTTGAATGCCTAAGTTAACTCAAAATGTTTCCCCTGCATATGGACTGATGTTCTGTAACTTCGTGAAGGTCATTAAACATATTCTGGTTGACTCACCAGGATTTGAGTTTGCATTTTGCAGTCTTGGGAGAATCTTTAAAGGAACGAATAAAGCCCTCTGGTTCAACAAAAGAAGCTGGAGCAAGAGAGAGAGACAAGGAGGAAAAACAGTCTGCCATCATACTATCCTTCAACTGTTCTCATTCCTCGAAATGGTGCTTGATTATTTTTAATAGAGAAAATGTTACCATAGACCGATTCAAAATCGATTTATTAAAACTGACAGATTATCCAATCCTTTACCATAAGAGTATGCACCCACACCCTCTGCAAGCTTTTCTCCAAGAAACCTGGGGTTACACGCGCTTTCCTAGAATGCTATCAATTTAAATGATTGAAAAAAACAACACATAATAAGTGACAGATTTTTCAAATCAGATAAAGATGGGAACCAGATTATCTGTCTAGGGGTGATAGATTGCAGCAATAATAAATTCACTTGAAGACACCGGATCAATTTTTAATCAAGCCAAGAATTATTATTGCAGAAAGATAAAATGACCCATGAGAAGATGCCTTAATTTTCCACCAATCAAATTATAGCCTTTCTAAATAAGATGTAATGAGATCCATGGAATATCCAGGTTACACATCCCACCTAATTACCCGTGTTCCCTGTCATGTAGTGATATACTAGTGGTAAACTGACCTCTGAATTTGCCCAGATGAAAAGGTAATTAGTTTTTCCACCAAGCTGCAGTGAAAATAACAGCAG
Organism: Ovis aries; assembly: GCF_016772045.2. Classification (NCBI taxonomy): domain Eukaryota; kingdom Metazoa; phylum Chordata; class Mammalia; order Artiodactyla; family Bovidae; genus Ovis; species Ovis aries. The sequence continues at coordinate 42,583,794 of NC_056056.1, forward strand.
TGACACTTGTCATCTCCTTCCACCAAGGCACAGTCTCTGAGGTGTTTGTTCTTAAAATATACAGGATATGACCTACTGGGTAATAAACTACACAGTCATTAAGTGAAGCTTGTGTCTGACAGAAAAACAGCCACCATCTCTAAATTGAGAAAAAAGGGCCTGAAGGTAAAGCAAATCAGTCTACACTTGACATTAAACTTCATCAGCAGGGAACAATGCCCCCTCCCCCAGGAACCACCAATCAGGAGATGGAACGTGTAATTACTGACAATTGTGAAGATGCTACAGAGAGATTCGTATGCTCCATATGCTCCACGTGGTCCCATCTCTCCTTTCAGGACTGGGGATCTCTCCCAACTCAGGTTCCTTCCCGTTCCTTTTGCCATCTTCCAAAAGTGGCAGATAAGAAACAGTATCAGCATAAATCTAGGTGTCCCCCTGAGCTAATCCCAGTCCACATCCCTTCATCATCATTCATTCAACAAACATCTACACACACACACAACCCTCCCGTTCTCCAATTCTTGAAACAGATAATCCCACTTACTTGAATTAGTCTTCTTCATCAAATCTATTTGTTCTTCATCCCTATTGTTGGACACATACCTGAGCTCCTCCAGCATCAGAATTTCCTGTATTTACTGCAAGTTCCTTCAATTTATCACTTATTTCAGCCCACTCTTTATCTCCTACTAATGATTTATATGTGCTTATAAAAAATTATTAGCAAATTAGCAACCCTAGGTCATGTTTAGGCTTCCAGTGTTAATGATTATCAGTTGTTGATTTGAAATTAAGTTTCTTTAAATTTGTCCCTGTCATTAAATCATTTGAAGAACTGTTTACATTTTACCAAGAGTATGAGAATTGCAAAGATCTTGTATTTTCAAACAGTACTGAGCCAACCCAGAGTTTTCCATCTGATAGCTCTCAGAAAGGTAGAATCCTCTAAGCTAATGAATAGCAATCCATGATGAAGCTTACATCTGGAGCTCAATGAATGCATTTACTACAAAAGTTTTTTTACCTACTAATGATGTTTGCACAGTTTTTCTTTTTAATCATTTCATATACATTTAACCCACTTCTGGTAATGTGTGATCCTTCAAATGATCATATTCAAGGCATTTTCACAGTAAGGGCAAAATAATGTCCAAAAAATTGCCAACTATTCTAGTGTAACACCCAGATGGCATTTCATTCAGTTGCAGATTCCAACACTGATACTCCCAAAATTTATTTAATAATAACTAACAAATATTAGCTGTTTTGTTATTTTGGAGATCAGTCCTGGGTGTTCATTGGAAGGACTGATGTTAAAACTGAAACTCCCATACTTTGGCCACCCCATGTGAAGAGTTGACTCATTGGAAAAGACCCTGATGCTGGGAGGGACTGGGGGGAGGAGAAGGGGACAGCGGAGGATGAGATGGCTGGATGGCATCACCGACTTGATGGACGTGAGTTTGAGTGAACTCCAGGAGTTGGTGATGGACAGGGAGGCCTGGCGTGCTGCGATTCATGGGGTCACAAAAAGTCGGACATGACTGAGCGACTGAACTGAACTGAACTGATACTTTATATATAAAGTATAAAAAAGTTTTAGTATACTATATATGTAATGGACTGAATATTTATAGCCCCCTGAAAATGAAGTCCTAACGTGTGATGATATTTGAAAATGGGACCTTTGGGAGGTTCAGAGGGGGTCATGAGGGTAGAGCACCCATGATGAAATTCCCTTATAAGAGGAAGAGACCCCAGAGCCTTCTCTTCCTATCACATAAGAAAACAGCAAGATGGCAGCTGTCTTCAAGTCAGGAAGAGAACCTGGGACACCCGAATTGAATTGGGGCATCTTGACCTAGAATTGAATCTGGGAAATCCTGACCTTGGACTTTTCAGCCTCCAGAACTGTGAGAAATAAAGGCACTCAAAGTATGGTGGCTGAGCTAAGGTAGTCTACAAACATATTATGTAGTAATTGTTACAGTATGTATATTAATATATAATAATATGCAATGCATGAAATAATATCAAGTAACACTCTTTCAAGCAGTCTATTAACAGTTTTACATTCACAGTCTCAACCCACCAACACAAGAGATAACGCCTTCACTTCAGTTTTACCAATGGAAAAAAATCAAGGCTTGAAGAGGGTAGCTAACTTGATAAGGCCCCATAACGGATGAAACCTAGGCAATTCATCTACATATGTACCCATTAAAATACAAGGTGAGGTTTCTGGGAAATGAGTCAAATTCATTTTCATTTGCTCTTTAACTAGAATTATAATACCTAAACAATGTCCAATGCTATGATGTCCCACTAGACATTCTTCCCCATTTTTATGATATCTTGGCACTGCTGCCTCTGTGTACTCTTAGAAATAACTGGCTCATGCACAAAAAGTTACCCTCAATTTAATGAATTCCAGAAATTCATTTTTTGTTATTCCCTTACTAATTTATTAATAACAATTACAACAAAATTGGCATGCTGTATAAATTCTTACATATTCTCTTCTTATAAATTCTTATATATTCTTATATATTCTTATATATTCTCTTCACCTTAATATATTGTCCTGGATAGTCTTAAAAAGGTGATGTGTTAAAATTTATGACTTATTACCAGCAACAAAGCTATAGCCAATTGACCATAAGAGCCAGCCATTCTTAAGTAATTTAAAATGCCCACTATAGTAAATGGAATATTTGTTTGAATATGTCTTTGGAATATTAGTATTTCAAATATCCCTTTGCCTTCTCATATTTGGTCAAACCAATGCCTACACATTGGCTGAATAAACGTTACTCTCTATATATGGGTTTTAATGGATGACACCAGATCATCATATAAATACAATTGTTCAGAGATTTATAATACTTGTCTGTATTAAATATCTGAATACTAGCTCATGGATTCAACAATAAATATTTCACAAACCTGTATCGATGAAAACTACTGCATTAAAAATCCACTGCTTCTCAGAGTCTAAGCAAGTTAATATGACTATAATATTGTCACTTTTATGTGTTGATATGGCCAAAAAGATCTGATGTTAACCAACAGATTTTCTGCTTATCACTTTCATTGACTTACTTCCTGTTACTACACAGTATTGAGAATACATATCCCTTTACAAGGTAACCAGCTACCCCAGTTTACCTGGAGTTGTCCTGGTTCAGTACTGAAAGTTCCGTATCCTGGGAAACTTCACAGACCTAGGTTCTTCCTGAACCTTCCTGCAGCCACCCTCCCCAGAGCTTAAACCATTCTGACACCAAAAAGCCTACTCTTGAAATGTGTTGAAAGCATTGAGGATACACACTGTAAATGGCTTTTTCTAAAAACGTATGATTTTCAATATGCATAGCTCTTAAGAAATTGCTTCCAGCCCACAGACCAACACAATGGGACCTGCTAGCCAAGACTTTGGGTGCTGCATTCCTTCCACTTGAAAACAAGACAGGACGTAGCAATGGAAAGAATTCAAATCTGTTCAAATATATTCTTCCCTCTCTTTTGCTTAAGAAAGTCCAATGAATGAAGAAGGTAAAAATAGAAACTAAAAATATAAAGATACCAAAATTTGGGGTAAGAAACAATAATTCATTTAACTTTAAGGTGAATTTGAGCTGCATTGAGGACAGTCAAACAGATAAGTCCAGTAGATATTCAGATATAAGTACCAGAATCTGAGATAAGAGATTGAGCTGCAAAGACAGGTTTAGAAGCTATTGAGTTATAGGCCGAAGTTGAAATGTATGAGATGAAGTGGGGTGGATGAGAGGACCTGCGGAGAATGAGTAAGAAAAGAGGAGGTAGGTGATGAGTATCTTGCCTGATCCCCTGAATCATACTGATTCTTAAAGTGCCCTGCTCTAGACTTCACTCATCTGATTTCCTGTGTCTTCAGCTTGTGGAATTTGAACTGGCCAGTTATTCTTTTGCTGGATGGAAATTTTCCTGAACTCCTCAAGGCATCTTCTCTATAAGCAACTCTAAGGTTTGTCCTAGGAACCTGAGGTAGTTAAAGCTCTTATATGAGCAATTCATTTCCCTTTCTGCTTTCTCCTCACCCCCACTTCTCTCTCTCCTTTCTTTCTTTTGCACAAATATTTATGGAACACTAATCATGTGCTAGGCATTTCTCCAGACACTGGAAGAAATGAATGAACATGTATAGTATTCCTATACCGTATACTCAAAGGCTATATTTAAAAGAAGCTAGAAAGTTATTTTTACTGATTTTTAAAATGTTTCTCTGTTAAGAAAACAGCAGCAGAACCTTGAAGTCTCTTGAACTTGGTCTTCTAAATGGAAGCAAAAGAGTGCCATACAGTTACTGAAGTAGAGATGTTCTTTCTAAGTCACTAAGCACTGGATAAACATGGAATATGTTATTAACTGGAGACACACGGACAGAGGAGCCTGGTGGGCTACAGTCAATGGGGTCACAAAGAGTCGGACACAACTGAGAACACACACAGAACAGAGTTTACAGCAAGGCTCAGAACTAGATATATGGACACAGCTCTCAGTCCTTACCCCTCTAATACAACCATCCACCCATTCAGCATTCCACAGAACAAATCCATATCATCCCTTATAATATCTATTCCCTAATTAGTGGTTTGAAATGTTATGTCTAGTGGCAATAGTATTCCTGCGGGCTATTGTGTCAAGGTCATTGGGATGCTTTCTGAAATGCCTCTACTTATTAATGGAAAGTTTCAATGAAATAATAGAAGGCATAAGGGTTAGCTCTTTTTGAGAAAACTGGGCCATTCAAATCATATACTAAAATGTCATCCTAACTTCCAAAAGGCAAGAAAAATGATTCTTAATTAAATGTTTAATGTTTATTATAGTTAGAATATTAGTTTTAGGTCAAATTTATGATGCACTAGATCTGTACTTTTTATGTGATTATATGGACTTTATAGTTCATTGAGATTTCTTATATAATCAATGTGTACAGTATATTTGAGCCCATTTATAGGACAGGACATAATTTTATTCTTTAGAATTATTACAGAGGTTTATAGCTGTTGCATCTTTGCTTTTATGACATATTTTTGTCACATCTATGGTTTATTTAATGGCAGGTCCTTGGTCAGGAATGCAATGCCCAATTATGATATCGTTCTTATGGGAAAATGTGACTGCTTTATGATAGAGTTTCCCGGAATGGATTGTGCTCAAAGGCAGAGAATAATTGTGCTTTGAAAGGAACAATTCTTAAGAGTGAGTGTGTGTGAGTGTGTGTGTGTGTGTGTGTGTGTGTGTGTGTGCACGCACTGGTCACATATAAGATACCATGTCTACCCAAGACACATCACTAGGCACTCTTCCACCACTCAGGCTTGGAAAAGACATACAAATCCCTTTGAAAACACTTTCTAGCATGCATACAGGTTTAGTGATGGAGAGGAGAAGGCTGTGTGTGATTGTTCACACGTATATCACACATCAAAAGAATAAAAACCATTTGGCCTCTCAGATACATTTCCCCATTGAAGATAGCAGGACTTCTCAGTAACTTCAAACACTGCCTGACTTCTGACCATTTTATTGAATGAAGACTAAGTTCAGCTGCTTCCTCTGAGATGCGTTAAGGGAAGACCAATGAAACAATATCAAGGAACCCACATGAAAAATCCACAACTCTGAAGTTTAAGTCAGGGACTTCAGTTGACTCTGTATGTCCCTTGATATGCCTCATTTCTAAAATGTCTGTATTTTTTTCACAAAGGTTTCTTATCTTCAGCACATATGTTCAATTCTCCTAAAATGATTCTCTGAAGAAGGCTATTTGATAATACCTGGAAAATTGCACAAATGGAAAATTTTGAAATGAAAAGTGCCCTTTCTGATTCACTTTTTTTTAAAGTACATCTCTTAAATATGGCAGATGAATAAGTGAAAAATTCTAGATGTCTGGAAAAGTTGGGACACCCAATAGGACAGAAGGTGTAGAGAATTTCTGATCAGCTTCCAGTAAGACAATACATTTGAAAAATCAACATATTAGGCCATGAAGCTATGTAAATTCAAAGTCCAGAGTGCTAACCATGACAAGGGCCCACAAACTCATAACTCATCCTTCTACATGCAATGTTTAAGCAGTTTTTTTTTGGTTGCTCAAGCCACAGAACAGACCTTGACTGGCTGTGGTCAGAGCAGAGCTCATGCCAAGGAACATGCCTAGGAGTGAGGGGAGGAAAAGACCCCTGCCAGATTGGGATAACAGGTGCAGGCACTCTGGTGGGCAGATGGTTAGGGTGGCCACGAATAATGTGTGAAAGCTGCAGAGATACATCAGAGAGAATGGCAGGTGCCCAGTCACTATCAGTTAGGATTCAGCTGCAGCCAGCAGAAACCACTCTAGCTGGTTTCAGCCTAGAATGATGCATTGCCAGGCATTACGAGGCTTAAAACACCTATGCAGAACCTGATGGAGTAAGCTCCAGGGCTCTGCCACAGTGAAAAGGGCTACCATCACAAGCTGGTGAGCATGGAACACAGCAGTCTCCAGCCTTATGTGCAGCAGTAAAGTGGATGCCCCACGCCCTGCCTCTCACTCTGTTTCACTCAGCTCTGAAAGCTAGCCTTGCACATGGGCAGAACCAATATAGGACCCAGAAATCAAGCTCTGGGGAACTTTTCTCAAGCAGCTTTTTTTGTTTTCTAGCATCTGCAGCACAGAGGGTAGGAATAGACATTAAGGTCACGATGCAAAAATTGAATACTGAGAAATTAAATCAGTGACTTAATAGGATGCAAGAAAGGAAAAAAATCTGAATTCCTATCCAAAAAAGGCATACTAGGCCCAGAGAAAACAGTTCAAAGATGGGAACTTACCAGGAGTCAAGCCTAGGACCACACTCTTTACAGTCAACAACTTGAATTTCTCCCTAAGAGGAAAACCTTACTAGCAGGATTTGCAGTTGAATGGTTTTTTGTTGTTTGTTTGTTTACCTATATAGCTAAACAAGTATCTAAGAGATTCCTGATAAGATCCTTAGGAGTAGGAGAGATAAGATCCAAGGCTGTAGGAGAGACTGGACAGAAAGGAATGGTCTTCCCTGAGATCCAAGTCAGAGACTTGCTAAATGCACGTCATGCAGCCTTGTTCAGACCTTCACAATCTCCTCTCCCTCTGGGGAAACCTGGGTACTCAGGAGGCAGCCACTGCTTGGCATATAAGAGAAGTTCCCCCATAGTGGAGACGAGGACAAAGTCACTCGTTCATCCAGCCAAGTAAACAGCTTCCACTCACTACAAAGTCGATGGCAGCTGTCATTGCCTCGGGCTTCTCCCAGCAGTATTTCACCTGCTGGACACTGAAAGGAGGTTGCCAGCCCCTCAGATGCATAGATTAGAAACAAAGCGCAGGACTTCCTCATCTGTGTATATGCTTGGCCTTTATTGGCCAATGGCTTTATGACCAATTTTAATAAAACCTCACCAGTCTGAGTGTGGGGAGCAGATTTCTGACACCAGGGCCCTCCAGTGTTCTCTGAAGCCAGCTCTACTCTTGCATTCCAGGGATCTGCCCATGTGCCACTGGTAAACAGTGCTACTATTATTCAAGGCATCTTAAACGGCCCCTCATGACAACACAGGGATACAGACAGGAAAAATGTAAGGATTTCTAGTTATAAAGATGAGGAAACTAAGATTCAGTGTAGATGAAGAATCTGTCCAAGGCACATAATGCTGGTCCCAGGTCAGATACCAGGCCCACAGATTACAGATCCAGGGGTGACACAACTCCAAACTGCCCAGGGCTTCTTCTACTTATTAGCCAGATCCTAGGAGCAAATGTGGAGAAGGCAATGGCACCCCACTCCAGTACTCTTGCCTGGAAAATCCCATGGATGGAGGAGCCTGGTGAGCTGTAGTCCATGGGGTCTCGAAGAGTCGGACACGACTGAGCGCCTTCATTTTCACTTTTCACTTTTCACTTTCATGCATTGGAGAAGGAAATGGCAACCCTCTCCAGTGTTCTTGCCTGGAGAATCCCAGGGATGGCGGAGCCTGGTGGCCTGCCGTCTATGGGGTCGCACAGAGTCGGACACAACTGAAGTGACTTAGCAGCAGCAGCAGAAGCAAATGGGGTGGGGGAGTGGGATCGAGAGGCCCACCTGAGAGCTGGAATAGGTCCTCAGGAATCACAAAATACCGAAATTGCTTCATTGCAAAGAAGCCTTCTAAAGGCACACCAACCTGTCCTCAGTCATACTGAGGCAAATAATTTCACATAATTCTAAAAATAATTACAAAATTGAACTGGAAAGAATGGAATAAAGAAAGATAAGAGAAGGAAAGGGGCAAAGTCTTAGGCCAATTTCTGACTTTCTTCAGTGTCCACAGCCTACTGAAGTCTGATTGACTTTAAGTGCTTCTACTACAGCTCTTTACAAAGTGCTCAATATACAAATCTTTTATTACTAATTTTACTGTCAGGATTTTCCCCACACTCTATTAAAATAACTGAAGATACTTTAGTCAAGGCATATATAATGGGAATGAATTAAAACAGGAAACCCATTTGTCCTCAAACCTACTACTGTCATTTGTTTGTACTTCCAAGGAAAGGAGAAATACACAGAATCAAAAAATTGTAAGTAGAAACATATGACTTTGACCTTTAAGGAAAGAAATTACTTGTTTTATTCCAAGTGGGCTTAATACTTATACCTGGTAACATTTGCTGAGGGCGCACTGTGTGCCAGGCACTACAGCTAAGCCCATGATATACATTTCACTTCACAACAGCCTGGGAAATTAGTATTATTCCCATTTTCAGATGAGGAAAATAAGGGGCAGTAAAACGCCATAAGTGCTTCTTGAATTTAATGTGCAAACAAATGACCCGAGGATCTCTTAACATGCAAATTACGATTTGGGACTTGGTCCTAGGACCAAGACCCAGCACCTGGGCAGGGTGGACACCAGGTTCAAGGTCACTGTGCACACCCCATGCTCTGGTTCTCAAAGTGTGGCCTGGGACACCAACAGCAACAGCCCCTGGCAACACGTTAGAAGTGCAAATTTTAGGGCCTTGCCCCAGAAAGACTGGATCAGAAACTCGCAGAGTGGGGTCCCTGGATCCGGGTTTCAGCAAGTCCTGTCGGGGTCTCCAGTGGCACTCAGCATCTGGAGCCACCACATAACGCCATGCCTTGCTTCCTCCATCTTGGGAAGTCCGTCCTCCCAATCTGCATTTGGGTCTTGGAATGTCTTTATGGTTTTGACATATCACAATCCCTTTGTGCTAATTACTGTCTTACAAAAGGTAGTTTCTTCAGAGAAGCCTGAAAACATTTTACCTCTCACAACTAAAACTACATTGCTTCCATCTTCTTCACATCAGAGAAGAAGGGCAAAACAACTTCCACAGATGATAAGATGGAAGGCAAAGGAGGAACTAAGCTGGCTTTCCAAATCACATTGTTGATACACTCCGGGTCATAAAATATAACTGAGCTGCTGCAGGCATGTGCTTTATACCGAGGAAATGATCATTCTCCTAGGCCTAAGCACAGAGCAGATTTCAGGGAAGGATGAAATGTTTCCCTGGAAAATTCCCCATCCCAGCAACAACAATGATGCAAACATTTATGTTTCACGTTCAAAACCACAGAACTTCAGTGCTCCCCCAAAGCAGGCCTCTGTGGCCCCAGAAATAAATAAATTAAAATATATATATATATATAACACCCTAAAACAGAGACTAAACACAACTCAAAAAATGGAATAAGATGAGCAGAGTAACATTTTTCTATTCACCAAGCTAAAAATAACAGTATCCCATTCTGTTCAATTTACAGTCTAGTTAAGCTCTGCTTCTGTCCTTCCTTTATCTGACCCAATACATTCATCCTCACTAAAGTGCCCACCTCAGACTCGCTCTGGCCAGACTCCAGTCAAGATATTTTATAAGTCAGAAGTGTGATAGGCTCTTGATGACAGCACGTATTTTCCCCCATCTGCACTAAATTCAAACCATTCTTCACAGCCCTATTAGACATGAGCAAAGTCGCTTGTAGCCAGTAGGTGTCCTTTGATTGTATTTTTAGAATAGCCCTTAAATAAAACAGAGTTGGATTACCCAAAGAAAGCTGGTAACTATATATGACAGTCAGAATAATCAGGAGAATTCTAACATTTTATCTGGAGTGCAGTCTCCCCCAGTGTCATTGGAAGTTATGTGTTAGATTCAGATTCCTGATTTCAGATAACCTGAAAGAGTTGCTATAGGTGTTGAAAGCTACTAGAAAGCAACACAAAAGCACAGCAATGCTCATGGTGAAGGAGAAAGCACATATGCACTAATGTGTGTATACACACACATACACACACCATGCAAGGCCAGGAGAGAAGGCTTGTGTAAGAAAACCAGCTTCACAATCTCTTGCCATTTAATCCTCTCTCCCTAAATTTCAGCCTTTTCTCTAAAGCCCAAATTTTCTCCCCTGTTATCTTTAGATATTTAATTAATTTGCACCCAGGCCCCCAGAACTCTGATTCGATAACTTGTCTGAGCCTGGCCCCAGAGAATCAAATACATATTCACACACTCAGAGGCTGGAGATCTTACCATATTTAACAAGAAGCATCTCTGACAGTAATTGGAGTTTCGTATCAAGGTAAATAAATGGTAAGATCATAAGAACATACTCCAGTGGCCCTGTGCATCCTGGAAATGCTAACATCAGAGAGCAGATTTAACATAAGGCCTCAGTGGAGATGAATTTTCTATAAACAAACAATGTGAAGAAGGCTTCACTTTTGTCATGTGTTATTCCCATTGAAGAAAAGATGAATATTCTGTTTCATATGTTTGTTACCAGAAGCTGCCGCTTCATTTATTTAATAGGAAGATTTTCACTTCCTTGCCGTGTGGACCAAGTTATCATCATATCTTGGCCAGCGGTGGACTAGCAATCTTACCCAGCGGTGCCTTTTAAAGCAAATTGTACAAATTGCCAAATGTACTGTGATGTGAACACTTCAGATGAGTCGGTTTAAAGGTAGCTTACCTTTTTCTTTTACCCACAGTGAATGAAGCACCATCTTCCAGGAGTAGGAAGTTTCTCTAGGATAGACTTTCTCACCCTCAGCACTATTCATGTGTGCGGTCAGATAATTTTTTGTTGTAGGAGCTGTAACAAGCAGAATAATGGTCTTTTAAAGATGTTCAAGCTGGTTTTAGAAAAGGCAGAGGAACCAGAGATCAAATTGCCAACATCCGCTGGATCAGGGAAAAAGCAAGAGAGTTCCAGAAAAACATCTATTTCTGCTTTATTGACTATGCCAAAGCCTTTGACTGTGTGGATCACAAGAAACTGTGGAAAATTCTGAAAGAGATGGGAATACCAGACCACCTGACTTGCCTCTTGAGAAACCTATATGCAGGTCAGGAAGCAATAGCTAGAACTGGACATGGAACAACAGACTGGTTCCAAATAGGAAAAGGAGTACGTCAAGGCTGTAAATTGTTACCCTGCTTATTTAACTTCTATGCAGAGTACATCATGAGACACACTGGGCTGGAAGAAGCACAAGCTGGAATCAAGATTGCCAGGAGAAATATCAATAACCTCAGATGTGCAGATGACACCACCCTTATGGCAGAAAGTGAAGAGGAACTAAAAAGCCTCTTGATGAAAGTGAAAGAGGAGAGTGAAAAAGTTGGCTTAAAGCTCAACATTCAGAAAACTAGGATCATGGCATCTGGTCCCATCACTTCATGGCAAATAGACGGGGAAACAGTGGAAACAGTGTTAAACTTTATTTTGGGGGGCTCCAAAATCATTGTAGATGGTGACTGCAGCCATGAAATTAAGACGCTTACTCCTTGGAAGGAAAGTTATGACCAACCTAGATAGCATATTCAAAAGCAGAGACATTACTTTGCCAACAAAGGTCCGTCTAGTCAAGGTTATGGTTTTTCCAGTGGTCATGTATGGATGTGAGAGCTGGACTGTCAAGAAAGCTGAGCACCAAAGAATTGATGCTTTTGAACTGTGGTGTTGGAGAAGACTCTTGAGAGTCCCTTGGACTGCAAGGAGATCCAACCAGTCCATTCTAAAGGAGATCAGTCCTGAGTGTTCATTGGAAGGACTGATGCTAAAGCTGAAACTCCAGTACTTTGGCCACCCCATGCAAAGAATTGACTCATTGGAAAAGACTCTGATGCTGGGAGGGATTGCGGGCAGGAGGAGAAGGGGATGACAGAGGATGAGATGGCTGGATGGCATCACTGACTTGATGGACATGAGTTTGAGTGAACTCCGGGAGTTGGTGAACTCCATGCTGCAATTCATGGGGTCACAAAGAGTTGGACACTACTGAGCGACTGAACTGAACTGAAAGATGTTCATGTCCTAATCCCTGGAATCTGTGAATTTTTACATTATATGGCAAAGAGAAATTAAATTTACAGATAAAATTGAGGTTGCTAGTCAGTGGAACTTAAAATGGGGAGATTACCTGCATAGGTCCACCAGGAAAGCCGCAATGTAATCATAGGAGCCCTTAAAAGTGAAAGATGGAAGCAAAACAGTTGGTCCAAAGAGATGTGATGATGGAAGAGGCAGGAGAAATTTGAAACTTGAAAGGGACTTGACCTGCCACTGTTGGCTTTGAATACAGGGGAGGGGGGCCACAAGTCAAGAAATGCAGATAACATCTAGAAGTTAAAAAAGGCAAAAGAGTGAATTCTCACCAAGAGCATCCAGAGAGGAACTGAATTCTGATGACACCTTAATTTTAACCCTGGGAGCCATATGAAAGACCTTTGACCTATAGAACTGTAAGTTAAATCTATGTTGTGATAATAAAGCTAGCCATTAAATTAATGGTAATCTGTTTCATCTGTTTTGTTACACAGCCCTTTTAGTAAATCACTAATACAGTGGTGCTAGTGGTAAAGAACCTGCCTGCCAGTGCAGGAGACATAAGAAATGTGGGTTCAATCTCTGGATGGGAAGGATCCCCTGGAGGAGGAAATGGCAACCCACTCTAGTATTCTTCCCTGGAGAATCCCATGGACAGAGAAGCCTGGAAGGCCACAGTCCAAAGGGGTTGCAAAGAGTCGGACACGACTGAAGTGACTTAGCGCGCGCACACACAGAGACTGTCTTGCGCGTAGAATGTTCAGCAGCATCCACGATCCCTATCTGCTACATGCCAAAAGGGCTCTCCCCCAAGTTATGACATTCAAAAATGCCTCCAAACATTGCCAAATGTCTTCTGGGGGGCAAAATCACCACTGCCCTAGCATTACCAGACTGATTTATTTCTAGAAGAGCAACTGTCTTCTCACTAATACGGCATAAATACATATTCAGCCTCAAACCTTTGGGCTAAACTATTTCAATATCCCAGTATAGTGGGAAAAAGTTATTTTTATATTTTAAAAAATTAATCAAACAGAAAAAATATCCCATGACTCATTATTGTAGCCTCACAATATAGGAAGCAAATGAGGTGTGAGAGATACAGGTTAATGTCAGACCCATGAAGGGAGTTGGTCCATCAACAAAAATGATTTGAAAAAATAGTTAACAGCAATCAAAATAACAAAGGGTGTCCAAGTGGCTCAGGTGGTAAGGAATCCATCTGCAATGTGGGAGATCCAGGTTCAATCCCTGAGTTAGAAAGATCCACTGGGAGAAGGGAGTGGCTACCCACTCCGGTATTCTTGCGTGGAGAATTCCATGGACAGAGGAGCCTGGCAGGCTTACAGTTCATGGTGTCACAGAGAGTCAGACACAACTGAGCAACTAACACACAAGGGCTTTATAGCTATTACTGCATTTACTCTCCCAAACTATTAGTATCTCCACTGTGAGCCATAACTTGGGAGTGTTGGGACATCCTTATTGTCATCTATGAGTTATTACAGCTTACACTTCAAAGGTGGAGATGGCGTGAACTTTTATTCAGGGACAGATGAAGAGAGTAGAGGGCCTCCTGGGAAAAGAGTTCTACCCCAGCCCTGGTATGTACCACCTGTTCTACAGATGTTTGGAGGTTTGATTGGAGCGTGGTGATGTCCACAGATAAAAGCATTAGAAAGCAGTACTTTGTCTATTCAAATCCTGAGACCCCCATCCCCTTTAACTGGGTGTTCATAGCCACTGCTGATAGAAATAAACACAAACACAGACTTTAGGGAAATGTTTAAATAATCAACTATTAAAACTCATAGTAATTCCTTACACAAAGTTGGAGCTATCTCGCCCCTAAAACTCCCTAGTTCTCGGTCACTGTTTTCTCTGAATACAACCCCCATTGTTGTTGTTGCTGTCCTTTAGTCACTAAGTCGTGTCCAGCTCTTTTGTGACTCCATGGACTGTAGCCCACTAGCTCCTACGTCCATGGGATTTCCCAGGCTAGAATACTGGAGTGTGTTGCCATTTCCTTCTCCAGAGGATCTTACCAGATCAGGGATTGAATCTGTGTCTCCTGCATTGGCAGACAGGTTCTTTACCACTGTGCCATGAGGAAAGTCCACAACCCCAGTAGCTTTAAAAAAATTCTGTGTCTCAGGGAAATACAAGCAGCATGTCTAGAGGAAACCTCCACCCCATGTGTTCCCTGGCACTGGACGGTCCTCAGTTTCTCAGGCTATGTGTTGCTTTGGTTTTCCATCGTCATTCTTTTAATACTGAACAAATTATTTACCTCAGATCCACTTTGAAACCTGGCTGCATTCTCAGCTGCTCTGGAAGCTTCCTAAATGACAAAGCAGCCATCACTACCACCAGGCACCACCCCCTCGTGTGGCCAAATGGCCATGCTCATATTGGGACCAGTTCTGTCGTGGGTTCTCTAGGAACATGATCCATGTCCATGGAGCCACCTCATTAAAGCACTGGATATTAAACAAATTGCAAATTCTAAGTCTGGCTGATACTGCCTTGTAGAAATGATAGTTATGATGTTATGTTTCTTATATTTATGCAAGATTCAGAAAGGAACTGCATAGGTACACTGGGGGAGGCAGGGAGACAAAGCAGCTCCAAGAACAGTCAGCAACCCTTCCCACAAGAGATGATGACTCTTACTACATCCACGTTATTTATGTTATCAGTATTCCCTGGCGGCTCGGTGGGTATAGAGTCTTCCTGCAATGTGAGAGCTGTGTTCAGATCCCTGGGTCAGGAAGATCCCCTGGAGAAGGAAATGGCAACCCACTCCAGTATTCTTGCTTGGAGAATTCCATGGAGAGGAACTTGATAGGCTACAGTTCATAGGGTCACAAAGAGTCAGACACGACTAAGTGACTGACACTTTCACTTTCATTCTGCTTAGATGGAATTTCTTCTTTTCCAGCTCTGCAATATCTGGCTCACTTGACTATCATCGTTGTTCGGTCACTCAGTCATGTCCGACTCTGGGACCTCATGAACTGCAACCCACCAGGCTTCCCTGTCCTTCACTATTTCTTGGAGTTTGCTCAAACTCATGTCCGTTGGTTTAGTGATGCCATCCAACCATCTTATCTTCTGTTGCTCCCTTCTCCTCCTGCCCTCAATCTTTCCCAGCATCATGGTTTTTTCCAATGAGTAGGCTCTTCATAACAGGTAGCCAAGGTATTGGACCTTCAGCATCAGTCCTTCCAATGAATATTCAGGGTTGATTTCCTTTAGGATTGACGGGTTTCATCTCCTTGCAGTGAAGGGACTCTTGAGTCTGTACTCCAGAACTACAATCTGAAAGAATCAATTCTTTGGCACTCAGCCTTCTTTGTGGTCCAACTCTCATATCTATACATGACTACTGGAAAAACCATAGCTTTGACTAGATGGAACTTTATTGGCAAAGCAATGCCTCTGCTTTTTAACATGCTGTCAATGTTTGTCATAGCTTTTCTTCTAAGGAGCAAGTGTCTTTTAATTTTGTGGCTGCAGTCACTGTCCAGAGATTTTAGAGCCCAAGAAAATAAAATTTGTCACTACTTCCACTTTTTCCCCATCTATTTGCTGTGAAGTGATTAGACCATATGCCATGATGTTAGTTTTCTGACTGTTGAGCTTTAGGACAGCTTTTTCATTCTCCTCTTTCATATTAAACATAAGAAATCAATGCTAGACTTTTTGCCTTTACAGAGTCCAATGTCAGGAATATTTCTTGCTGCTTTACCTAAATTTCCCTTCCCTCTGTTTTTAAATCTTTTTCTTTCATCTTACTCCAGGTGGTAATCAGCCTCAGGGTAAGGAGACAGAAATGCAAGTTTGCATCTGAAAACACCATTTGGATCATATTTTATTAATGTTGTGCTAACAGTACCCCCAAAAATAGACAGTAGTTATTTAAATTGGTTGTATGAGAGAGCTCTTATCACTACACACTGAGAAAGAAAAGAAATGGGGGGGAGGGGCAAAAATTCTAACATTGAGCCAGTAACTAGGGAGAATAAAATATGATGCTTCACCTCTGAACAACAGCACCGAAACTGCTCCTGGGATGCCAGGCTCCCCTTCAATGGCTGGGAGGCAGACTGAAACATAGTCTGGATGCTTTCTGCATGACACCAACCTGGAGGGACTGGCCAGCAGGAACATGTGCTTTAGGCATCAAAATGGGCAGGAAGAAAATGCAGCGCAAGCGGGGCACACTACCTCGCTAAGCAGCAGAACACTGTTAAAAATGGTTTGTTCAATAGCTTTTACCTTTGGGAATCTTCTCAAGCTGGGCTAACTAGGCCCTGAGTGGATCCTACAGGGGTACTTGCTGTAGCTCATTTGGGGTAAAGAAAAAAGGAAAGGATTTAAAGCAAGTGTCCTGTCCCCATTCTAAGGGAAGAAACCCAAACCAATACCAAGAATGGATTGTTGCTTCTTTTCATTCTTTAAACAATGAAGAACTTACGGGACTTCCCTGATGGTCCAGTGGTTAAGAATCTGCCTGCCAAGGCAGGAGACATGGGTTCAATCCCTGATCCAAGAAGACAGGCCACAGAGCTACTAAGCCTGTGTGCCACAACTATTGAGCCAATGCTGTAGAGCCCCCAAGCCACAACTACTGAGCCCACGTACTACAACTACTGAAGCCTGCATGCCTAGAGCTGGTGCTCCGCAGCGAGAGAAGCCACTGCCCATGGGAAGCCCACCCACTGCACCTGCAGAGTAGCCCCAGCTCACCACAACCAGAGGAGAGCCCACACACAGCAACAAAGACACCGCACAGTCAAAAATAAATATGGGAGAACTTTAACAGTTGGGTCAGCTCTTTAGGGGAAATATATTCAACAAACATTTATTTAGTACTTCTCATGTGAAAATAAAGCATGTGTGCTGTCTCTCAGCCGTGTCCAACTCTTTGCGACCCCATGGACTACAGCCCACCAGGTTCCTCTGTCCATGGGATTTTCCAGGCAGAAATACTGGAGTGAGTTGCCATTTCCTTCTCCAGTGGATCTTCCCAACCCAGGGATCAAACCCATGTCTCTTGCATCTCCTGCTTTGGCAGGAGGGTTCTTACCAGCTGAGCCACTGGGGAAGCCCAGAAAATAATGGGCTCTGGCAAAAAAAAATTTAAAAATGTGTAATACGTAAGAAGTGATTCCATTTTTGAAGTAGACAGATATTTATACAAGTAACGATGATGCAATCCAGAAGTAAGTCCTTGCTATAGGAAAGGTACCACCACAGGTTCCCATGCCACCCACAGAGTGGGAGGATCAGGGAAGGTTTCAGGAAAGCCACAGTATTTGAGCTGAGCCTTTTAGTCTGCCAATGGCACTAACAGATGGAGAGGATATGGGAGGGCACTGCAGGCTGGGAGCACAGCTGAGAGCAAAGGCTCAGCGGCCTGGCGTGCAAAGCACATCTGGGAAGCAGCAGTGCTCCCTGTAGACTGGAAGCAAAAAGCTGAAGTAGAAAATGATGCCCCCCACCCTGATATATATATATTTCAAACAACTAGCTTAAACTGTACCAGCACACAGTGTTGGCTGGGGCCAACACACAGACAAAGACCCCAATGTACAGTCTTCTCTCCTGGCATTTTGATGGAACCTATGACTTGCTTCTAACCCACAGACTGTGTCACAAGTGATGGGCTGTCACTCTCTTAATACATTATATGTCACAGGCTGGTTTTCCCATGGCCATGCTGTTACATATGAGACTTTATCTTAGCAAACAGCAGAGAGAGAGGCTCCCTGGCTGGCTTTAAAGAAGTAAACTGTCTTTAAAGTAGGAGGGTCATATAGTAGGCAGCCTGCAGCAGCTGAACAGTACCTCCAGCCAACAGCCAACAAGAAAAGGGGAAGACAACTCATGCCAACTATCAGAGGAAATATGTAAGTACATCTTTCCCCAGTCAAGCCTCAGAACAGACATCTACATTACAGCCTAGGGTGTCTTTATCGTCTAAATAAGCTTTCCTTGGACTTTTAGCCCATGGAAACTGAAATAAGTGGACATCTTTTTAAAGCCACTAGGTTTACGGTAATTTGTTATCCAGCAAAGAAAACTAATATATTGACTTCAATAAACATTGAAAAGGAATGGCATTCAAGACCAGAGCAGGAAAGCCCTTGAATACCTATATTCAGTTCAGTTCAGTCGTTCAGTTGTGTCCGACTCTTTGCAACCCCAGGAACCGTAGCATGCCAGGCCTCCCTGTCCATCACCAACTCCTGGAGTCCACCCAAACACATGTCCATTGAGTCGGTGATGCCATCTAACCATCTCATCCTCTGTCGTCTCCTTCTCCTCCTGCCCTCAATCTTTCCCAGCAGCAGGGTCTTTTCAAATGAGTCAGCTCTTCGCATCAGGTGGCCAAAGTACTGGAGTTTCAGCTTCAACATCAGTCCTTCCAGTGAACACCCAGGACTGATCTCCTTTAGGATGGACTGGTTGGATCTCCTTGCAGTTCCAAGGGACTCTCAAGAGTAGTTCTCCAACACCACAGTTCAAAAGCATCAATTCTTTGACCTATATTCAACATGCCTGTAATTACTCATTATTGCCCAATACCCTGTTTTGTTTTTGTCAATTATAAACATCTTATTAAGTGAACTAACATATGTATAGGGTGCTCAGCACAGTGTCTGGAATGTAATGAATGCTCTAAGTGTTAACCATTATTGATATCATCATTGCTTTAATCATTACTATTTCTTGCTATGAATAAATTTCTTCAAGAGAAATAAGATGCTGTTAAGACAAAGTTCACCTAAGAGATGTTGTTCTCCGAGACTTCCCTGGTGGTCCAGTGGTCAGGACTCCGCACCTCCACTGTGGGGAACTGAGATCCCGAAAGCCATGCAGCTCTGCCAAAAGTTTTAAAAAAGTAAAAGAAACACTATTCTCCTTTAGTCTTCTCCTTTGGGAGCTTCAAGGATCCGAAGAAAACAACATATGAAAGACTACTAAGGAAAATGCACATATTCACACATACACAACCTTCTGCCTACAGTTTCAAGGGGCTCTTAGGTAAGAACCAACATTCTAAAAGAACACTGGGGCACTCCAAGCCAAGTGGGAGAGTCTCCTGAGGGCCCCAAGAGACAATGTTCTCAGATCCTCTGATTTTACCCTCAGCTCTGATGCCAAAACTTTGCAACTATCATCTTTGGCTAGTGCCAGTTTGAAGCGCTGCTCAAAACCAAAAAGGGTGTTGTTTCCAGGATAGAAAGCGTTCTCACTTCCAGCTCTCCTGAGTGGTGGGCCAAGCCTTATACCTTCAGACTGCTAAGTGAGAAGACCCTCCACACACCCTCCACACACTGCCACCTTTCTATGGCTGGCTACTACAAAGCCAGCCATAGAAAGTTCTTCTTGGCCTCCTAGATATCATTTGCACTGTACACAGAATCCAGGCAGGTGACATCAACACTCCCCTGAGCTTCACACTTCTCATGAAGTACTGCTGCCTGTTGATTCCTGCCGTAGGGAGCACGTGGGAAATGAAGGGACTATTCCAATCTCATGAGAGTCCACCATCCACAATACAAACAACTGTGGTCAACGTTGTCCATCCTACACTGAATATTCCATGTAACTAATCCAGATGTAAACGCAGGCTTCAGAGGCTGCCTGATTCAATTTCTCTATTTCAAACTGACAACTGGGTGTTCTAAAGATTGCAAAACATTCAAAACCAGAATTTTAGCTTCCTGCCTGGGGAAAAATTTTTTAAATGGACATGGAAATGTGATGAACAATGTGTGGACCAATGAACAAAATACAGTGTACATGGAATTGGTGAAAAGTGAATCTCATACTTACATCAACACATTCCATTGATTTATTGTGAAATGCATATCTTACAAATATATATGTGTGTGTGAGCATGTGTGTGCATGCATGTGTATATATTACATTTACACAGTGGGTTAAAATTAATAATCAAATTTGCACATCACTTTTAATTAAATCCACATCTTTCCTGTCCCCCAGCTGTTGGCCCGGTGTTTAAGTGGAGTACATCTGGCAGCCCTCAGCATTCTCCACAGTCACCCGTCCTCTCAGTCCCCAGATACACCTGCTTTCTGCAGCTGGTCCCCCAACAGGTGCAACGGAAAGCCTGGTTGATGGGCATTATAAACACCCCTGCTGTTGAGCATCTGGGAGGTAACAAAGGGCCTAATTCCAACTTCAATGTTCCTTCCTCCAGCAGAAGTGAAAACACCCTGTGTGATCTCAACATGCCGGAGTCCCCATCAGTCACTTTCCCACTCCAGGAAGAAATGCTTCAGGTCAACAGGGCGTTAACAGCTGTGCCACCTTCTGGGTTATTAACGAAGGTCCCCACGGGGAGCTGGGCCTTGGTCATTCTTGTTTGTTTGAGCTTCTAAGCCCACGGCCAGCAGCCTGGATGCTCTATCTCCTTGTGCCCTAATGAGCAAGGTACCCATTTCCTCATGGTCCTCCAGTCTGTAACCATTAGCCACCTGGTTTTGATTGGGGCGCCCAGAGACCAGTGCTTCCCACAGTACTGCCAAATGAAAAACATGTGGCAGCACCACATACTGTGGGAATTACTATTCTGCAATTCCTTGTTGATAGAATGGTAGGTATTTCAAAGCAAGAGAGATTCAGGATCATGTGCAGGGTCTTTTTATTTTGTTGTGTTGTGTGTTGGTTCTTATTACCCCAAACCCTGAAGTTTGGGAAAGGGTTCAAATTATTTTTCCTGTGGTGATCTGAAAAATACCTCATTCTATACTGAAAGCATCCATGCAATTAGTCCAGATATAAATACAAGCTCTAAAACTATGCTCCATGGCACCCAGGTTAATGGACTAATGCTATAAAGTAATAGGTTACAACAAGGAATTTCAACACAATTAAAACCATAAAGCTAATGATGATCTGTTCCAAATGAAGCTCTAGATGAAAATAAAGCACTAAAAGTCACTTGTTCATTAAACAGTTTTGGTTCCACTTGCAGAAGTTCACAGGGGGCGTTAGTCATCTAATGTGCAAGATGCACTGGAAATAAAACTCATAAAAATGGCCTTCATTCCGCTATTTATTTTGACACTCTTGCCTCCTGGCCAACAGACTACTCCCCACATGCCTGTAAGGCAGAGTTCAAGTACCACTTCATTTGAATCTTCCTGTAGCTTTTTATGCAATTCCAAGCCACTGTGTACAACCCAGGAATTAAGCTGCTCACCTGAGACGCATGTGAGCCTGAGTCAGGATCCCAGACGACTGTAAGCTGCAGTGATGCCCCTACCTGTTTCAAAGGGTTATCATATCACACTGTGTTCCTTAAAAGACCCTGGCTATCCCCAGGTCGTTTCTGGGTAAATCTAGATCCTGCAGGAAACGACTATTTTGATTTCTTTATTCCTCATTATGTAGTTAAAGAATCCCTTGGGGCTTTCCTTGGTTGCTGAGTGGTGAAGAATGCACCTGCCAATACCGGAGAGAAGGTTCAATCCCTGGGTCATGAAGATCCCCTAGTATTCTTGCCTGGGAAATCCCATGGACAGAGGAGCCTGGCAGGCTACAGACCATGGGGCTGCAAAAAAGTCACACAGGACTTAGCAACTGAACCGCAATGACCACAAAGACCCTCTTTGTCTTCTCCTGGCTTTCCCCTACTCAAAACCTCTAATATTGCTGAAAATAGGAGACAACCTCTGGGCATGACTATACTATCCACCAACAAAACACATGAGCATTATGTCCAAAAAAGCAGAAACGAGATGCTCTCAGATCTGTGTGCTGTATTCCTAAAGGCAGTGTTCCCAGCGGGGGAGGAAATGGTGCTCTACATTCTTAGTGCCTGCTGCTTATGTGCTGTGTGCCCAGAGGATGTGTCTCTAGGCATAAAAGGCCAAAAAGACAACCACATCCAATTGGAGCTTTCAGCAGAACACATCCATTGGCAAGTGAAAGCTCTGTATGTGGTTTTCCTTACACAAAATGACTTGTAACTTCTGTCTCTTACAGATATTATCCACCTAAAATCTTAATGCTTTGACAAGCAAGTCAAGGGTGAAAAAATGCTGCTTTCTCCCTTCTCTGTGGTCTGTGTTATGATTCTAAGACTAAGGACCTGCCAGAACCTGATTCATCCACCCACCCAATAGGGTTGAGGGTAAAAAGACTAGAAAGCAAGAACTGCTTCCATGTTATCCATCACAGTTCTATCCTTTGGCTGGGTGTCTTCCCCTGTGACTCTAGATGCCTTTTCCACTCTTCCCTCCTCACTTCTGTGTGCCAAGAGGCTGACATACATGGGCGACACCAAGGGCTAACCAGTCCTCTGACTTTCAGCTGGCTTAGAGCCACGGAAACCATGAGGAGGAGGCGGAGAGTAAAAGCCAAGCACCTGTTCCTGCCGCCCCTTCCTGCAGGTGGCCCTGGTTTGGCTGAGTTCTTCTCCTGGCCTTCAGCTCCCATCAGCCAGTCCTCTCCATGGACCTGTGTCATGTCCCATAGTGCTCTTCTCTTGCCCCTTAAACCCCAGAGGTAACCAAGCTCCCCACTGCTACTTCCCAGGGTGCCACACTCCCTCTGGCTGGCTTTTGGTAACTCAGCTTGCACCTTTGTGATCCACTTTGTAAATTCCTAGCTTGAAGTTTCCACTATTTCTTGCCAGGATTCTGACTAACATAATCAAAATAATACCTAAAAACAAATGACTAACCCAATAAAACCTGGATTTGGAAGAATCAAACATTTTCTCATCTAACAATAAGCAGTATAGAAACCAACCACTAGAGTACAGATATGCAGGCCACAGGAACCACTGCCCACTTACTCATTCTGTCAATAATATCCACCAAGCTGTGTGTCAGGCGCCATTCTCAGAGGAAATGATGATATCCCAGCTCTTGTGCTATGCTTAGTCGCTCAGTCGTGTCCAACTCTTTGCAATCCCATAGAGCCTGCCAGGCTCCTCTGTTCATGGGGATTCTCCAGGCAAGAATACTGGAGTGGGTTGCCATGCCCTTCTCCAGGGGATTTTCCCAACACAAGGAGCGAACCCAGATCTCCCTCATTGAAGGCGAATTCTTTACCCTCTGAACCACCAGGGAAGCCCATCCCAGCTCTTAGGGATAATCTAGAGAATGATCTCCCTACTGCAAATGTTACATGTCTGTTTTTGGTATAATTATTCAATGTAAGGCAAAAAAGTAATTCAGTAAATTAACATGTGCTGTGGAAAATGGTTGAGAAGCTGGCAGGTCTAACAGTAGCATCGTATTATATATCCATTGTTCTAAAATTTAGTTTTAAACAAGAATCACATGTGAGCTTTCTAAACCTACAGATGATTCATCTCCACCCTCAGAAGGTGCTGGGGCACCTAAATGATTCTTATTTATCAATGTCTGGGTTGCTGCAATCCTGTTAGTCTTGGCACCACAAAATCTTGGTTAGGAAGGTATATTCACCATGGTGTACTTAATCAATTTCCTACTGTTGAATATTTAAATTCTTGTTAATATTTGACTATTATGAATAATAGCTTCCCTGGTGGCTCACTGGTAAAGAATCTGCCTGCCAGTGCAGGAGATGCGGGTTCAATCCTGGATCTGGGAAGATCCCCTGGAGAAGGAAATGGCAACCCACTCCCGAATTCTTGCCTGGGAAATCCCATGGACAGAGGAACCTTGCAGGGTTACAGTCCACAGGATGGCAAAAGAGTCACACACCGCTTAGTGACTAAACAACAACACCATAAATAACAATGCGACAAACATCCTTGGACACATTTATTAGTACAGATTTTTTAATAACTTACTTTATAATATATTTATAAAAGAGAAATTACTGAGTCAAAAAGGATGTGAATTCTTTTTAATTCTTAATACATTTTGCTAAATTGATTTCTATAATGCTTATGTCAATTTACATTTCAAACAGTGATGCCTGCAAATGTATTTCAAGGCACCCTTACCAACACTGAAGAATATCTAATTTTGTCAACTTGATAAGCAGAAATGGTATCGCATTTCAATTTGCATTTCTTTTTTAGTGAAGTTGAACTTTTTATGTTATTAATCGTTTACATTTATTCTCCTATAAAGAGTCTCTGGTCTCTGTTGGACCAGTCTTAAATTACTTCCTTGTCAAATATTTAAACTTAGTCTATCATTGATTTTTCCCCTTTTATGAGTCTACATCTCCAGTTTTATAATTGAAGTAGTAGGGGAAAAATAAAAGCTCCTTTAAAGAAATTCAGTTTATTGCTAAGTTGTGAAAACATATTCCTGTACTAACTTCAAGGAAGTGCTTCCCTGATGCTGTGGACAGAGAGATTCGACCATAAAACTGAAACTGCATACTTTTACTTTGCCGTAACATTTTTGTGTTCCAACTTGTAGCAAGGAAAGGCAAGTGTGTATTTCTTTCTTTGAGGAATGGGTGTTTGCTTGGCAGTTTTTATTAATAAACTAAAAAAAGAAGAAAGAAAGGAAAAGAAATAAAGATAAAACTCTAATCCACATTTCTCTTGACCAGAGTAAAATAACTACACAAATCACAGTGATGTCACAAACACTAATGCTATGGTACCTACTTATGAAATGCTGCAGTCATGGAAATAGTTCAAAGTACAGTAATGGTTTCATACTATGAATGCAAAAGAGTGTATATGCAACATGATACAACTGAGAAATTTAAATCTTCCAATAAATGCACTGTGAACAC
This sequence comes from Ovis aries, assembly GCF_016772045.2. Lineage (NCBI taxonomy): Eukaryota > Metazoa > Chordata > Mammalia > Artiodactyla > Bovidae > Ovis > Ovis aries. The sequence continues at coordinate 42,608,948 of NC_056056.1, forward strand.
TGAACTCAATACTGCAAGTTAAATCAACACAGATTTTATTAAGCACTTACGTGGCTCAGATGGTAAAGCATCTGTCTACAATGCGGGAGACCCGGGTTCGAGCCCTGGGTTGGGAAGATCCCCTGGAGATAGAAATGGCAATCCACTCCAGTACTATTGCCTGGAAAATCCCATGGACAGAGGAGCCTGGTAGGCTACAGTCTATGGGGTCGCAAAGAGTCGGACACGACGGAGCGACTTCCTTTTCACTTTCACTTTCATTCATACATACATATATGTATGTGTATGTGTGTATGTATATTCCTCCATTTACTCCAAGAAATATATGACTTGATTCCTGATATTGGCTGGCTTAGAATCACACTACCCAAACCCATACTTTTTAAGAGTAACTTTTGAGGGCAATGCCATACACTGTCAATAAGAATCTAATTGGGATAATTTCTCATGAAAAGCAATTTTCAATATATATCAAATCCTTAAAATTGCTTATACTTTTAGATTAAATTGCTTATACTTTTAAATTATATTATTTTTAACTTCACTTCTGAGGATTTATCCACAGAAGCCCTAAATATAAGAAGAGTTTTATGCACAAATGTATTCACAGAGGTAACACGTATACAATGAAAGAATGTCAACTTAAATGCAGTCTATAAGCTTGTTCATTCAGAATGATCACCACTGTATAAAGTAAAAAGATAAGTACAGAAGACAAAAAAAAAGCAAAATGTTAACAGGAGTTATTTATGCCTTTTATGTATTTTTCAAAATTTCCTATGTGAAAGCAAGAATACTAAAGTGAGTAGCCATTCCTTTCTCCAGGGGATCTTCCTGATCCAAGGATTGGACCCAGGTTTCCTGCAATGCAGGCAGATTCTTTATCATCTGAGCCACCAGGGAATGGAGTAAAGGCTTTGCTTTCAAAATGAATAAACGTATATAATTCCAAGGCTGTCCCCACTTGTTTTGGTTTTGCTTACCTGGGGCGTTGCAGGAAATGGAAACGGGAGACTTCACTAAGGAACCCTGAGAAACCAGACTTTTCCTCCCAGTTTGAGCCCTCAGGAAGGGACGCATAATGCATCTTCATTTGGCTCTGTGGCCCCCCTCATTTTATTCAATAATTCCTCTGCCTATGTGAGTCTCAGTAAGCGCTGTCTGAAGGAAAGCAGTTAGGGCCCCCAAATCCACAAAGCGTTCACGGTGGACACTGCTGTTTTGAAGGGCCTTATCACAGTGAATCAAGAGTATTCCCACCCAGCCAGCCAACCTTGCCTGGGGGCAGGAATCCCTTTCAAGGAGGAAAATATACATGTCATATGTGTGTATTTACCTGTATATCCTCTACATCTCGATTTCTCAACCTCTCAGTACTATCGGCCAAATAATTCTCTGTGAGGAGGGACTGTACTGTGTACTATAAGGGTGTTTAGCAGCAACCTTGGCCTCAATCCTCTAGAGCCAGTTGTGACAACCAAAAACATCACCAAATACTGACAAACGCCCCTGGAGAGCAAAATCCCCATCTGCTTGAGAACCACTTCTGTACATCTAAGTGTACAGAACACACTCCAAGAAGACAATAGATGCTCAATAAATACTTTCTGACTTGACTAGAAAGAAGAGAGGAGAAGATGGAGGAGAGATTGGCCAGGAAATCAATGGGCAAAAGCCTGAATCCCTGTGTCTTCAGGACAGAGATCTAAATCCAGTCCAGGTCAACCACTTTACCATTTGGGGCGTCAGTCTCTTTGGCTATAAATGCAGGTGTTTACACTAGAATCGTAATGTTCACTTACAGTTCGACAACTCTAACTTTGCACAAAGCCTGGAGCATAGTAGATACTCAATAAATATTTAATAACATTTACTGGACGCCTACTCTGTGCCAGGCTTTGAGCTAAGTATTTTACACACATTCAAAGTGAACTCACTCAGTCATGTCCGACTCTTTGCGACCCCATGGATTGTAGCCTACCAGGCTCCTCTGTCCATGGGATTTTCCAGGCACTAGTACTGGAGTGGATTGCCATCTCCTTCTTCAGGGGATCTTCCCGACCCAGGGATCAAACCTGGGTCTCCTGCATTGTAGACAGACGCTTTACCGTCTGAACCACCAGGGAAGTCTGTTGTTTAATAGTCACCGCATCTCTCTGAGGTAGGAACTAAAATGTTTAAGTCAACTTTACAGATGGGGATCACAAACCCCAGAGAAATTATATAGCAACATTGTCTGGCGATGAGATTGGAGCTGAGATATACTTAACTTTGGAGCCTGCATTCATGACCGTCATACAAGACACATACACATTACCCCAGAACAGGCTGGTGGAAGAAAGATCTTAAAATAAATAAGAACTTAAGCCCTGGAAACACACATCAAGGACGTCAAGAATCTCAGTGTTGGCAATCAACAACCTGAGCCATCTTCTTGTCTGACCTTTACCTGTGGTTTAGCAGACACTGGACAAAGTGGAGGCTTCACACTTCTCTGAAAACGCCAAATTCTACCAGAGTAGCTTCAGATCACACTGTCAGGGCTGGTGGATTTCTTTGTTTCTGGTGTGACATCACACTCAGATGAGTGCTAAATGTGCACCTAATTCCTTGATTCCCTACACCCCACAACAATTCATCAATAAGGCTCAACAGGCCTACCTCTCAAGTCGGGAGCTTCCTTCCCACTTCCTATCATCATCCTACTCCAGGTCACCACCACCTCTTGCCCACATTACCAGAATCCGTGCACTCCCTCTCACTCGTCCCCCAAGCAAAAGGATCCCATCAAAACTTACATTTGATCATGTCACTCACGTGCTTTATACCCTTCAGTGACCTCACCTTGCCCTTAAAATAAAAGTCAAAGCCTGGCAATAGTCTACAAGTCCCTATTTGGCTCCTGCTTCATCTTGTCAACTCTGCCCCTGCCACACAGGACTTTCCACTGCTTCTCAAACGTGCTGTGCCTATCCTCACCTTAGGGCCTCTGCACTCGGTGTCTCCTAAGGCTCTGACAATTTTCCTGTGTCAAGCTCCTTCTTGGTAATTCAGGTCTCAGCTTAAATGGCACCACTAGGGTAAGACCATTCCCAGATCTCACAACAGAAATCCCTATCTCTCCCCACAACCATTATTACATCACTCTGTTGTATCTTCATCATAGCATTTCACTCTACATTAAAATATTTATTTAGTTACTTTTTGATGATCTTTCTCATGTTGGAATACACACCCTAAAGAGTGATGCCTGACATAAAACATGTGCTCAATTATTTGATGAATAAATAAAAGTGGACAAAGACCTTGTTTTATTTATTGATGTATGCCCAGTGACTAGGGCAGTTCTAGCCAATAGAAATATTATATGAGCCACATTCAGTTCAGTTCAGTTGCTCAGTCATGTCCAACTCTTTACGACCCCATGAATCACAGCACGCCAGGCCTCCCTGTTCATCACCATCTCCCGCAGTTGACTCAGACTCACGTCCATCGAGTCCGTGATGCCATCCAGCCATCTCATCCTCGGTCGTCCCCTTCTCCTCCTGCCCCCGATCCGTCCCAGCATCAGAGTCTTTTCCAATGAGTCAACTCTTCTCATGAGGTGGCCAAAGTACTGGAGTTTCAGCTTTAGCATCATTCCTTCCAAAGAAATCCCAGGGTTGATCTCCTTCAGAATGGACTGGTTGGATCTCCTTGCAGTCCAAGGGACCCTCAAGAGTCTTCTCCAACACCACGGTTCAAAAGCATCAATTCTTCAGCGCTCAGCCTTCTTCACAGTCCAACTCTCACATCCATACATGACCACAGGAAAAACCATAGCCTTGACTAGATGGACCTTAGTCGGCAAAGTAATGTCTCTGCTTTTGAATATACTATCTAGGTTGGTCATAACTTTTCTTCCAAAGAGTAAGCGTCTTTTAATTTCATGGCTGCAATCACCATCTGCAGTGATTCTGGAGCCCCCAAAAATAAAGTCTGACACCATTTCCACTGTTTCCCCATCTATTTCCCATGAAGTGATGGGACTGGATGCCATGATCTTCGTTTTCTGAATGTTGAGCTTTAGGCCAACTTTTTCACTCTCCTCTTTCGCTTTCATCAAGATCCACATATACAATTCTAAAGTTTCTAGTAGTCACATTTTAAATATAAACAGGCTAAATTTATTTCAATAATTATTTTATTTTACCAAATATATTCAAAATGTCAATGTATAATTACTATAAAAAATTATTAATGTGATATTTTCCATTCCTTTCTTCACATCAAGCCTTTTAAATATTGTGTGTATTTTATATTTACAGAGCATCTCAATTCAGACCAGCCACATTCCAAGTGTTCAACACCACAGGCAGCTTGTGGCTGCCCTACCGGAAAGCACACCTTTTGAAAAGTGTCTGGCACACAGAAAGTGGTCAATAAGTATTGGCCAAATGAATGAGTGAACTAAAACCTGAGTTAAGAACGTCTGTGAAACTGCATTCGTACTCATATCACTTATTGGGTAGTTGACTGGTTGGTTGGTATTTTGGTTTTGATCATCTAAATACAGGACTTCACCTTTATTACTATCAAGTGTGTTTTTTTTTTTAATTTTTTACATTCAACTCTGGATTTAGTCTTCCAAGATCACTGATGTACCAAATTCTAACATCTTACATACGTCTTAGTCCTCCCAGTTTCATGTCATGTTCAAACATGGTCACCATGCCATTTATACTGAGAAAAGCTTGGCCAGGCCTGGTCTAAGACAGATTTCTGCAGGATGTCTTACACTGATCCATCAGCCATCCATCGTTCAAGTTCTTCTACCCTCTATATAACTAACTACAAAACAACGCCATACCTCTGATTACCCAGTTTTCTCACAAGAACATCATTGCAGATCAGGAATCAAGCAGTGCCTCAAGAAGACCTCAGCTCAGCACAGTACCTTCTCATTTACTTGTTCTATCCTGCAAATATATTGGCATCTCTATGTAACTGATTTTTTTTAAAGCACTGTTTATGACTAAACAATGACACAATTCTCTATCTCTGTGGATTTAATAGTCCTTAGCAATCCATGTGGTGATTCTTTTGTGCAGGCACTAAAAGACCAGTAGATGAAAGGGAATTATTTAGCTGATGAGGAAACCTAGCTGATGCCTTAGCTTCCCCACTTCAAAATTATGTTTTATTTCTCTAATCTTCAACTACAAAGGAACTCTATAATGTTAAACAATAAATATGTGTATGTTGAGAAATTATCTCAAAAAGGAAACTACAACACTGTTGATAAAGGAGAGAAAAAGCAAAAAAAAAAAGAGAGAGAGAGAAATAATGTTCACTAAAAACAAACAAGCAAAGATACAATAAATAAAAAGTGAAATACTAGGTTCAGAAATAACTGAGAGTTATACTACTGAGCATTTACTCTGCGCCAGGCATGGCTCTCTCATTCCTTCACTTCTTCTCTTAAAACCTTTTGATATAAATCTGATTGTCATCATCCCAATTTTAATCCTAATTGAATATCCTAAATAAAATGTGAACCTCCATATACATCTTCCAAGAATACACAAACCTGGCTCCTGTTTCGTCATTTCTCACCACCAATGTGTTTCCCAAACTGTGGTCTTGCAAACCACCCCTATCAAGGTCACTGGACTTCACCTTTAAAGTGGACCATCCCAGGCCTGACAATATTCCTAGTGAATCAAACACTCTGGGGAGAAAACCTGTGAATCTTGTTACTGAACATGTTCCCCAAGTGACCCCAATGCACATTAAAGTCTGTGAACTACTGGCCCAGGGCTCACATTAAAAGAGATGGTAAATAAAGAAGAGCTCTTCTAAAGTGTTTGGTATTCCCACTTAACACAGATCAGAATCACATGAAAAACATTTTCAAAACAAAAACTCCTAGGTCACAGTTCAGGTAGTGCAAATTAGTATCTCTTGGGGTTATACCTGGAAATATGTATTTTTAATACAAAAATACATATTTTTGTATTTTTAATATAAAAATTTCCCTGGCTCTTTTATGTTTTAAAAGTATGTTTATTTTTTATATAAACTTATTTTAATTGGAGGTTAATTACTTTACAATACTGTATTGGTTTCGCCATGCAGCAGGCCAGACTCTGATCAGCTGATGAACATTTGTAATCACCCTAACTAGTTCATGTGGTCAAACTTGAGCACATTTTATGCTATCAGTAAATCAGAATTAGTGATTATATAATTTTACAGAAAAGAGGGAAAGAAAATATAATAGGTGGTAACTTGCTCTTAAAATGTTTACTTTCCTCTATGGGAAAAAATATTTCTTCAACTCAAAACTCTGAAAAATAAATAATAATCAGCAGTTCTGGGAAGACAAGTAGGTATAAATGATATAACCCTAAGTAATCGGTTATTTGGTTAATTCCCTGGATTCCAAAAGGAGAAGGATTTTCATAATTCAATCCCTAACTATTGGACAGGTAATGCCATTTTTGGAATTTTTATTCATGATTCCCATTCATCAAATGTGAGACATCTGCTCTCATATGAGATCTACTCCTACAGTTCCTAGTGTCAATACAATCTGCATGTGAGGTCCCATGTAATTCAACTGAACAGGACATCCAAGCGATAACGAAAATGTGTAAACTTTGGCAATGAGAAACCAGTACTAATCAGCTGCCAACTGACTCATGAGCCAGTCCACAAAATATAAGCACCAGTGCTATTTTTCAAGAAGTCAGCAACCCAGCTGGCAGAAAGAAATAAAGTGCCCTCCTAAGGAGTGTGGATGAAGAAGAAAGTAATGCCTAAACAAGTAATTAAAGCACTTAGAAAGGGATTCTGCTCCACAATCTATCAGTGGGACTGCAGGTCCCTCTGGAAATATCCTAGACATACCATATTCTCTCAGTATTTATTGAAAGCCTTTTATGTAACATCCTAAGGAGAAAACCCAAAAGGAATAACAAGGCAAAATAAGGCTGCAAGTGGTCATAAAATAGCAGCAGGAACTGGGCAGGCCCCAAACACGCAGACCTTATACCAGCTGCCAGGAGAAAGTAGAGCCCAGAGTTGTGGACTCTAAGAACTGGAAGTGTGGGCCCATCAGAACAAGCCCATGCTTTGTGTTTCAACAAGAAGCACAACAAAGGATGCCCAGCTTCTGGAAGAAAGAGTGGTTGACATGAAATCCTCTATACTTGTGAGAGGAAGCCCTTGTGCTTTCAAAATAAGTGTGAGGGCATCAGTTCTCCACATAGCAGAGTCAGGTCAGCTGGGGAAAGTGGGAGATGTGAGCAGAAATGGAGATGTGATGAAAGCAAAATATATACAAAGCAGAAGTCCTTTCAATGGAACCTCACTGAAACAGCTCACCAGACTAACCGAAATCCCCTATGCTTTCTCTAAAACCCAGCCATATGAAGCACATACTAAATACCTAAAGTCAAAGGCTACCCTCTAATATTCTGGATACCTCCACTTCTACCACCTATAAAAGAGGCCCAAACTGTCTATGGCAAGTGAACCTAGTATTATTAGTATGCAGCTGGTTAAATGTATAGAAATATGATGGGAGAACAAAAACAGAGTGGTCTCCATGGAAACTAAATTGCACTGAGAGGACATAATGAGCTATTTTTTTAAATTCACCATGGAATTAGGGGTAGATTGAACAACTGTTAAAGACTGAGAATATTGTAAAAATTTAAAAGGACCCAAATGAAGGAAATGGAGAAAGTCTGGTTTACACAGAAAGATGTCTCAGAATTCTAGTTGTTGCTGGTGGTGGTGTTCTGTCACTAAGTCATGTCCAAGCCTTTGTGACCCCATGGACGGCAGCACACCAGGCTTCTCCGTCCTCCACTGTCCCCCAGAGTTTGCTCAAATTCATGTCCATTCAGTCAGTAATGCTATCTAACCATCTCATCGTCTGCCATTCCCTTCTCCTTTTGCCTTCAATCTTTCCCAATATCAAGGTCTTTGCCAAGAGTCAGCTATTTGTATCAGGTGGCCAAAGTATTGGATCTTCACCTTCAGCATCCATCCTTCTAGTGAATATTCAGGGTTGATTTCCTTTAGGATTGACTGGTTTGATCTCTGTGCAGTCCCAGGGACTCTCAAGAGTCTTCTCCAGCACCACAGCTTGAAAGCATCAATTCTTCAACAGTCAGCCTTCTCTATGGTCCAATCCTTTGGTCTGTACATGACTACTTGAAAAACCATAGCTTTTGTGGTACATATACACAATGGAGTATTACTCAGCTGTTAAAAAGAATTCATTTGAATCAGTTCTGATGAGATGGATGAAACTGGAGCCGATTATACAGAGTGAAGTAAGCCAGAAAGAAAAACACCAATACAGTATACTAACACATATATATGGAATTTAGGAAGATGGCAATGACGACCCTGTATGCAAGACAGGAAAAAAGACACAGATGTGTATAACGGACTTTTGGACTCAGAGGGAGAGGGAGAGGGTGGGATGATTTGGGAGAATGGGAATTCTAACATGTAAACTATCATGTAAGAATTGAATCGCCAGTCCAAGTCTGACATAGGGTGCAGCATGCTTGGGGCTGGTGCATGGGGATGACCCAGAGAGTTGTTGTGGGGAGGGAGGTAGGAGGGGGGGTCATGTTTGGGAATGCATGTAAGAATTAAAGATTTTAAAATTTAAAAAAAAAAGAAAAACCATAGCTTTGACAGTACAGACCTTTGTCAGCAAAGTGATGCCTCTGCTTTTTAATACACTGTCTAAGTTTATCATAGCTTTCCTTCCAAGGAGCAAGCATCTTTTCATTTCATGGCTGCAATTACCATCCACAGTAATTTTGGAGCCCAAGAAAATTAAATCCGCCACTGCTTCCACTTTTTTCCCGTCTATTTGCCATGAAGTGATGGGACTATATGCTATGATCTTAATTTTTTTTAATGTTGACTTTCAATCCTGCTTTTTTCACTCTCCTCTTTCACCCTCATCAAGAAGCTCTTTTATTCCTCTTCACCTTCTGCCATTAGAGTCGTCATCATCTGGGTATCTGAGGTTATTGATATTTCTCCTGGCAATCTTGATTCCAGTCCGTGATTCCTCCAGCCTAGCATTTCACATAATGTACTCTGCATATAAGTTAAATTAACAGGGTGACCATATACAGACTTGTACAGCTTTCCCAATTTTGAGCCAGTCAGTTGTCTCATTTCCAGTTACCCCTGTTGCCTCTTGACCTGCATACAGGTTTCTCAGGAGGGAGGTAAGGTGATCTGATATTTGAATCTCTTTCAGAATTTTCCACAGTTTGTTGTGATCCACACAAAGGCTTTAGCACAGTTAAAGAAGCAAAAATATATGCTTTTCTGGAATTCCCTTGATTTCTCCGTGATCCAAAGAATGATGGCAATTTGATCTCTGGTTCTTTTGCCTCTTTGAAACCCAGCTTGCATCTGGAAGGTCTCAGTTCATGTACTGCTGAAACTGAGCTTGAAGGATTTTCAGCATAACCTTGCTAGCATGTGAAATGAGCACAATTTTCCAGTAGTCTGAACACTCTTTGGCATTGACCTTCTTTGGGATTGGAATGAAAACACCTTTTCCAGTCCAGTGGCCACTGCTGAGCTTTCCAAATTTGCTGACATATTGAATGCAGCACTTTAACAGCATCATCTTTCAGGACTGAAATAGCTCAGCTGGAATTCTATCACCTCCACTAGCTTTGTTCATAGTAATGCTTACTAAGGCCCACTTGACTTTATACTCCAGAATGTCTGGCTCTAGGTGAGTGACCACACTATCGTGGTTATCTGGGTCATTAAGACCTTTATTGTAAGTTCTTCTGGGTAATTTTGCCACAACTTCTTAATCTATCCTGCTTCTGTTAGGTCCTTACCATTTCTGTCCTTTATCATGCCCATCCCTGCATGAAATATTCCCTTGATATCCCATTTCCTGGAAAAGATCCCTAGTCTTCCCCATTCTATTGTTTTCCTCTATTTCCTACTTATCTCTCCTTGCTCTTCTCTGGAACTCTGCATGAAGCTGGATATATCGTTCCTTTTCACCCTTGCCTTTCACTTCTTCTCTTTCCTCAGCTATCTGTAAAGCCTCCTTAGACAACCACTTCCCCTTCTTGCATTTCTTTTTCTTTGGGATGGTTTTGGTTACTGCCTTTTTTGTACAATGTTACAAACCTCCATCCATAGTTCTTTAGGCACTCTGTCTACCAGATCTAACCCCTCAAATCTATTCATCATTTCCACTGTATAATCATAAAGGATTTTATGTAAGTCATACCTGAATGGCCTATTTGTAAGGCCTCCCCAGACAGCCATTTTGCTTTTTTGCATTTCTTTTCCATGGGGATGGTCTTGATCCCTGTCTCCTGTACAATGTCATGAACCTCATTCCATAGTTCATCAGGCACTCTATCTATCAGATCTAGGCCCTTAAATCTATTTCTCACTTCCACTGTGTAATCATAAGGTATTTGATTAAGGTCATACCTGAATGGTCTAGCGGTTTTCCCTACTTTCTTCAATTTAAGTCTGAATTTGGTAATAAGGAGTTCATAATCTGAGCCACAGTCAGCTCCTGGTCTTGTTTTTGTTGACTGTATAGAGCTTCTCCATCTTTGGCTGCAAAGAATATAATCAATCTGATTTCGGTGTTGACCATCTGGTGATGTCCATGTGTAGAGTCTTCTCTTGTGTTGTTGGAAGAGGCTGTTTGCTATGACCAGTGCATTTTCTTGGCAAAACTCTATTAGTCTTTGCCCTGCTTCATTCCTCATTCCAAGGCCAAATTTGCCTGTTACTCCAGGTGTTTCTTGACTTCTTACTTTTGCATTCCAGTCCCCTATAATGAAAAGGACATCTTTTTTGGGTGTTAGTTCTAAAAGTCTTGTAGGTCTTCATAGAACCATTCAACTTCAGCTTCTTCAGCATTACTGGTTGGGGCATAGACTTGGATAACTGTGATACTGAATGGTTTGCCTTGGAGACAAACAGAGATCATTCTGTCGTTTTTGAGATTGCATCCAAGTATTGCATTTCGGACTCTTTTGTTGACCATGATGGCTACTCCATTTCTTCTGAGGGATTCCTGCCCGCAGTAGTAGATATAATGGTCATCTGAGTTAAATTCACCCATTCCAGTCCATTTTAGTTTGCTGATTCCTAGAATGTTGATGTTCACTCTTGCCATCTCTTGTTTGACCACTTCCAATTTGCCTTGATTCATGGACTTGACATTCCAGGTTCCTATGCAATATTGCTCTTTACAGCATCGGACCTTGCTTCTTTCACCAGTCACATCCACAACTGGGTATTGTTTTTGCTTTGGCTCCATCTCTTCATTCTTTCTGGAGTTATTTCTCCACTGATCTCCAGTAGCATGTTGGGCACCTACTGACCTGGGGAGTTCCTCTATCAGTATCCTATCATTTTGCCTTTTCATACTGTTCATGGGGTTCTCAAGGGAAGAATACTAAAGTGGTTTGCCATTCCCTTCTCCAGTGGACCACATTCTGTCCTTACAAATAGCTGTGAAAAGAAGAGAGGTGAAAAGCAAAGGAGAAAAGTAAAGATATAAGAATCTGAATATAGAGTTCCAAAGAACAGCAAGAAGAGATAAAGCTTTCTTTGGCAATCAATGCAAAGAAATAGAGGAAAACAACAGAACGGGAAAGACTAGAGATCTCTTCAAGAAAATTAGAGATACCAAGGGAACATTTCATGCAAAGATGGGCTCGATAAAGGACAGAAATGGTATGGACCTAACAGAAGCAGAAGATATTAAGAAGAGGTGGCAAGAAAACACGGAAGAACTGTACAAAAAGATCTTCATGACCCGGATAATCATGATGGTGTGATCACTCACCTAGAGCCAGATATCCTGGAATGTGAAGTCAAGTGGGCCTTAGAAAGCATCACTACGAACAAAGCTAGTGGAGGTGATGGCATTCCAGTGGAGCTATTTCAAATCCTGAAAGATGATGCTGTGAAAGTGCTGCACTCAATATGCCAACAAATTTGGAAAATTCAGCAGTGGCCACAGAACTGGAAAAGGTCAGTTTTCATTCCAATCCCAAAGAAAGGGAATGCCAAAGAATGCTCAAACACAATTGCATTCATCTCACATGCTAGCAAAGTAATGCTCAAAATTCTCCAAGCCAGGCTTCAGCAATACGTGAACCGGGAACTTCCTGATGTTCAAGCTGGTTTTAGAAAAGGTAGAGGAACCAGAGATCAAATTGCCAACATCCACTGGATCATGGAAAAGCAAGAGAGTTCCAAAAAAACATCTACTTCTGCTTTATTGACTATGCCAAAGCCTTTGACTCTGTGGATCACAAGAAACTGTGGAAAATTCTGAAAGAGATGGGAATACCAGACCATCTGACCTGCCTCTTGAGAAATCTGTACACAGGTCAGGAAGCAACAGTTAGAACTGGACATGGAACAACAGACTGGTTCCAAATAGGAAAAGGAGTACGTCAAGGCTGTATATTGTCACCCTGCTTATTTAACTTCTATGCAGAAGTTGTTAAATCATGAGAAACACTGGACTGGAAGAAACACAAGCTGGAATCAAGATTGCCTGGAGAAATATCAATAACTTCAGATATGCAGATGACACCACCCTTATGGCAGAAAGTGAAGAGGAACTAAAAAGCCTCTTGATGAAAGTGAAAGAGGAGAGTGAAAAAGTTGGCTTAAAGCTCAACATTCAGAAAATGAAGATCACGGCATCTGGTCCCATCACTTCATGGCAAATAGATGGGGAAACAGTGGAAACAGCGTCAGACTTTATTTATTTGGGCTCCGAAATCACTGTAGATGGTGACTGCAGCCATGAAATTAAAAGACGCTTACTCCTTGGAAGAAAAGTTATGACCAACCTAGATAGCATATTCAAAAGCAGAGACATTACTTTGCCGACTAAGGTCCGTCTAGTCAAGGCTATGGTTTTTCCAGTGGTCATGTATGGATGTGAGAGTTGGACTGTGAAAAAGGCTGAGTGCCAAAGAATTGATGCTTTTGAACTGTGGTGATGGAGAAGACTTTTGAGAGTCCCTTGGACTGCAAGGAGATCCAACCAGTCCTTTCTGAAGGAGATCAGCCCTGGGATTTCTTTGGAAGGAATGATGCTAAAGCTGAAACTCCAGCACTTTGGCCACCTCATGAGAAGAGTTGACTCATTGGAAAAGATTCTGATGCTGGGAGAGATTGTGGGCAGGAGGAAAAGGGGACAACAGAGGATGAGATGGCTGGATGGTATCACGGACTCGATGGACGTGAGTCTGAGTGAACTGCGGGAGTTGGTGATGGACAGGGGGCCTGGCATGCTGTGATTCATGGGGTCACAAAGAGTCGCACACGACTGAGTGACTGAACTGAACTGAACTGAATGGCCTAATTGTTTTCCCCACCTTCCTTAATTTAAGCCTGAATTTTTCAATAAGGAGTTTATGATCTGAGCCACAGTCAGCTAGCTCCAGGTCTTGTTTTTGCTAACTGTATAGAGTCTCTCCATCTTCAGCCACCAAGAACATAATCAATCTGATTTCAGTATTGACCATCTGGGGATGTCCATGTGTAGAGTCATCTCTTGTGTTGTTGGAAAAGGGTGTTTGCTATGATCAGTGTGTTCTCTTGACAAAACTCTGTTAGCCTTTGCCCTGCTTCATTTGTGCTCCAAGGCCAAACTTGCTTCTTAGTCCAGGTATCTCTTGACTTTGTACTTTTGTATTCCAATCCCCTGTGATGAAAGACATCTATTTTTGGTATTCTAGAAGGTTTTTTAGGTCTTCATAGAACAGGTCAACTTCAGTTTCTTCAACATCAGTTGTTGGGGCATAGACTTGGATTACTATGATATCGGATGGTTTGCACTGGAAAAGAACCAAGATCATTCTGTTTTTGAGACTGCACCCAAGTACTGCATTTCAGACCCTCTTGTTGACTATGAGGGCTACTCTATTTCTTCTAAGGGATTCTTGCCCACAGTAGTAGATATAATGGTCATCTGAATTAAATTAGCCCATTCCCATCCATTTTAGTTCACTGATTCCCAAGATATCAATGTTCACTCTTGCTGTCTCCTGCTTGACCATCTCCAATTTACTTGATTCATGGACCTAACATTCCAGGTTTCTATGCAATATTGTTCTTTATAACATCGGGCTTTACTTTCACCACCAGACACATCCACAATTGAGCATCATTTTCAGTTTGACCCAGCTCCTTCATTCTTTTTGGAGCTATTAATAATTGCCCTCTACTCTTCCCCAGTAGCATATTGGACATCTTCTAACCTGGGGGGCTTATCTTCCAGTGTCATATCTTTTTGCCCTTTCATAATGTTCATGGGGTTCTCATGGGAAGAGTACTGGAGTGGTTTGCCATTTCCTCCTCCAGTGGACCACGTTTTGTCAGACTGTTCACTATGACCCATCCACCTTGAGTAGCCCTACACAGCATGCTCATAGCTTCACTGAGTTACACAAAGAAGTAATGACAAGCCTTCACCATGACACAGCTGTAATCCATACAGGGGAGAACTCTAGTTAGCAGAACTGGACTCAGAGAAAAGGTTCTAATGAAAATGTGCTAATGAAAAAGAAAAGAAATCAGTGTGCAAGGAGAAAACAAAATTGCTCACAATCCCATTACCCAGAGTTAAACACTATTAATAGATTTGTGTGTATCTTTGCGTTGTGTGTGTGTGTGTGTATATATATATATATATATAAAGTAAATTTATTTATTTAAAGTAAATTTATAGGGCTTCTCTGGTAGCTCAGTTGTAAAGAATCCATCTGCCAATGCAGGAGGCGTGCGTTCGATCTCTGATACGGGAAGATCCCACATGTGGTGGCGCAACTAAGCCCATTCACTGCAACTACTAAGCCTGTGCTCTCGAGTCCGGGAACAACAACTGCTGAGCCTAGGTGCCACAACTACTGAAGCTCACGTGCCTTAGAGCCCGAGCTCCACAACAAGAGAAGCCACCACGAGGAGAAGCCATGCATGGCACCTAGAGAGCAGCCCCTGCTCACCACAACTAGAAAAAAGCCTACACAGCAACGAAGACCCAGCACAGCCAAAAATAAATGAATTAATTATTTTTTAAAATCGATGAAATTATATAAATTTATATATATTAAAAAGTACATGAACCTATGTGTACACATGTGTATACACATGTGTATACACATGCTGGTTTTTTAATTGTTATAAACGCTGCTAAATGGGACTTCCCTGGTAGTCCAGTGGTTAAGAATCCACCTTGCAATGGAGGGCATTCAGATTCGACCCCTGGTTGGGGAACTAAGACCAAACATGCTACAGAGCAACTAAGGCTACACGCCACCATTAGAGAAGCTCGTTCATTGCAATGAAGAGCTGGAGTACCGTAACTAAGATCCGATGCAGCCAAATACATAGATAAATAATTTTTAAATGCTGCTCTATGATTTATCTTTCTTCATTAATAAATCATGACTATCTTCTGACATCAATAAATATTTATCTATACTACCTTTTCAGTGACCTTGTAGCATTCCATTTTATGGATACATACAATTGATCCAATAAATCCCCTTCTGTTGGATTTTTAAGGCGATTCCCATTTGTATCTGTTATCAGCAATGCTGCCACCATTGTGCACAGCCTTCACTATTTCCTTAGGACATATTCTGATGGATGTAATTTAATATACCAGAGAGGAGCTACCAGCTCTGCTCTTTTGGGTTCTTAAAAGGGCCACTGAGGTACAAGATGGATATTGGGATGGAGCGCAGCAAACTCTGTGCCAGTCCTGTGCTAAGGGAAGAGGCAGATCTGTAACTTTTTCTCTACCCATCCACAAAATGGAACATGAAGACTATTATCCAAGTACTTTGAGTTCTTTGCACATCTATGTTTCTAGCAGCATTATTCACAATAGTCGAAAGGGAAAAGCAACCCAAGTTTCCATCAACAGATAAATGGATAAACAAAATGTGGTAAATATATATAATGGATTATTTTTCAACCGTAAAAAGAAAGGAAATTCTGCCATGTGCTAGAAGATGAAGCTTAAGGACATTATGCTAAGTGAAAGAAGAAAGACAAATTCTGTATGATTCAACTTATGAAAGATACCTAAAGTAGTCAAATTCATAGACAGAGTAGAATGGAGGTTGTCAAGGGCTGGGAGGAGAGGGACTGGGGAGTTTTACTGAGAAGAGTTCGGGAGATAAGTGATGGTGATGGCTGCCCAGCAATGTGGATGTACTTATTCCTCTGAACTGTACACTTAAAAATGGTTAAGAGAGTAAATTTTGTTATGTTTTACCACAATAAAAAAATTATACAGATACATACAGTAATACACACAAACATACATACACATATATAATTTTGGGTTCATAGACTAAATGAAAACAGTCCTCAGACCTGAGGACTACAGTCTACAGTTAGCTGACTCACGATCTAGTCCAGTGATCTCCAGCGTTCCAAGGTGCTGTGGAAAGAAGCTGTACCCCTGGAGGTCTGTAGAGAGGGCTCCAGGCTCTCCAGCTATGCCTGCGCCACAGCAGCTCCTCTCTTACCTGCAGTTCTACAGGCATGATTTGAAGAAAGGTCTCTACTGCTTGAAGGTTTAGTAAACCACTGTCTAAGCCACCTTCTTTGTACTACAGAAGATAAAGCCAAGGACAGAGTTGGCAAGTGAGGTGTCAAGCAGAGTCAGAATCAGAACCTAAGTCCTCAGACTGTGAGCTCAGTGTCCATCTGTTATACCACACACCTCCCCTGAGGAAGGCCACTCCCCACTAGTACAGTGGACTCTGGCTTCCATTCAGCTGATCCCCTTAGACCAACACTTAGCTTGCAATAAATTTAAGTGACTTAGTACCTCCATGTGACCAGAAAACAAGAGACAAATCCAAGGCAAGATTCTGCTCTGTAGTAGGCAGAATCGGAGAAGGCAATGGCACCCTACTCCAGTACTCTTGCCTGGAAAATCCCATGGACGGAGGCGTCTGGTGGGCTGCAGTCCATGGGTCGTTAAGAGTCGGACACGACTAAGCGACTTCACTTTCACTTTTCACTTTCATGCACTGGAGAAGGAAATGGCAACCCACTCCAGTGTTCTTGCCTGGAGAATCCTAGGGATGGAGAATCCTGGTGGGCTGCCGTCTATGGGGTCGCACAGAGTCGGACATGACTGAAGCGACTTAGCAGCAGCAGCAGGCAGAATAGTAGCCCCCCAAAGATGTCCCTCTCCCAGTCCCTAGAGTCTATGATATGTTACTTTACACAACAAAAGAGACTTTCCAGATGCTATGAATGTTAAAGATCTTGACAAAAAGAAATTATTCTAGAGTTTACAGGTGGGCCAAACCTAATCGGGTAGCTTCACAATCTTTAAAAACAAAGAAATGTTATCGACTATAGTCAGTCAGAGGGTGATCTTACTGAAGAAAGGTGTCAGAGATGGGATGTTGCTGCCTTGGGAGATGCAGGAAGGGGGCCATGAACCATGAAACAAGGACAATCTTGAGAAGTCAGAAAAGACAAGATAACAGCTTCTTCCTTGGAGCCTCCAGAAAGAAGCACAGCCTTGCCAGCACCTTAATGTTAGCCCTGGGAGATCCATGTCAGACTGCTAACTTACAACACTGTAAAATAGATCTAAGCTGTTTTAAGCCACAGAGTGTGTGGTGATTTATTAGGAGATCCCTAGGAAACTAATAAGTGCTCTTGAATACACATGGAATATCTTACCTTTCCTGCAGTTTGTGGTTGTAAGGCATATTTGCCTGGCCCTTCCATTTTCTCCACTAATAAACAGAGTGGCCTCTGGAACACCCAGCCCTGCCCTAAAGACCTGGAAATCAAACATGAGACAATCTGGAGATTTCCCAAGGCAAAAAGTAGTAACAGATTTTAACAATTCAAACTACCTCCACAAATAACAGTCACAGAGCTTGATGAGTATTTCCAAAGCTGCAAGAAAAAAAAATTATCAATTCAGGATTTCCGTCCCCACATTCTAGACATTTGATGGTCAAAGTCAAAGTCAAGGTCATTATAATGCTAAAACCATGGTATAAAGGAGAAAGGGGCAGGGAGGGATAAATTAGGAGTTTGAGATTAACAGATACACACTACTATATATAAGATAAACAAGGACAGGGAGCTATAGTCAATACTTTGTCATAACCTATAATAGAAAAATATCTGAAAAAGAATATATATATATATACACACACACATACACATATAATTGAATCACTTTGCTTTGCTGTGCACCTGAATCTAACATAACTTTGTAAATCAACTATAGTTCAATTAAAAAAAGAAAAACATGGTCTGGTCTATGTATGCAGAGTGCGTATGAATGTGTGTGCGTGTGTGTATGAATGTGTGTGTGTGTGTGTGTCTGTGTCTGTGTCTGTGTATGTGTGTTAGGCAGACACATGATAGGATGATCAGTTTAGCTAGTTATTTTACTATGTTGACTTAGTACTTCTTTCCAGATCAGAGGTCAACAAACTACCATGTTTAGGCCAAATTTGGCCAGCTGCCTGGTTTTGTAAATAAAGTTTTACTGGAACATGAGTCCATTCATTCACTTAAGTATTATATGGCTACTTTCCCATTATAATGGCAGAGTTGAGTACTTGTCATAGACACTATAAGGCCCCCAAAGCTGAAAATATTTACTATTTGGCTGTTTACAGAAAAAGCTTTCTAACCCCTGAAGAGTGGCTGGGACATCTTTAAGTAAACAAGAGAAGAAGGATGTCCGAGGAAGAAGAGTTCACAAGTTCATAGGAGCCTCCATGGGCCCTGTGCAACCCTGGATATGAGGGGCCACGTTTGTCTTTCTTCCTGCAGTTGGTTCTATGACTCACGTCTGCTGACCCTACCCAACAAGGCTGAGAAAGGCAACCACATGCCCCAAGAAAATCCAGCGGTGGCAATCCAGCTATATTTTCCTTTCACTTAGCCGCCCTAGCATGCAAGCAGTCTCATTTGATCCATTTCTTCTAATCCAGAGTCCTCAACCCTTTCTACCATATTTTTCAAATATTACACTAACATATTTTTCATTACCTATAAATCATGTTTCCCCACAGCTCTCTACCCACTGAATCAAAGTCCTTTGTTATTTAAGAGGAGGCAAAACCTTGAACCAAGAAATCCTCTTTTTTTTTTTGCTATATTTTATATTAGATTTCTTAAGAAGAGCAAGATACTATTAAAGAGAAACTACTAGAGCAAAACTACTATCTTAGAAGTCAGTTTTGTTGAAAGAGAAAAAAATATTATTTCTATTCAAAACTCATCTTTGTGTACATTAAGAACAAAGTTCAGGGGCCAAGCATGAAGCTTGTTGCATGAGCCACAGTGTAGACAGCACACTGATAGGATGTAAAGCAAGGTCTGCCAGAAAGAAGGAGTAAACAGACTTTCCCCACAACTCCTCACCTACTGAGGGATGGCCCTGGAAGACGTGGCAAAGTGAGACAGCAAAAATTCCAGATAGATAGGCAAATCCAGAAATATTTAGGAGAATATAAATAATCAATCACACTGCAGGAAATCTTCCATGAGACTCCTAAATGGTGAGCTTCAGTTTCCAGACTGGTGCACAGCTGGAGGGTGGCACACCAGGAGAGTCACGGAAGCGCCACACCCTTCCCCACAAACCCCGCCCTGCGCACCTCTCATCTAGCTGTTCATCTGTATCCTTTACAAGAGCCTTCCTAATAAATTGGGAAATGCAAAAAAAAAAAAAAATGTAGGCTGGTGCTTTAATTTCTCCCTCCCTCCACTGGTATACACACACACACACACATACACACACAGAGACCATGCAGTTCAGAACCAGAAGAATATCATCAGCTGAGGGAAATGCTCATATAGATGGGCCAGAGTTAACATTCTAATTTCCACACAGGCTACACCTGACATGGGATGTCTAGAAGTACCCCAGAAGCCTAGTGGTGGACATGGGAGAAGGTAGCTGAGAATTAAGAAAGTATTTGCTAAAGGGTGCCTGACATGCGGCAAGAAAATCCTAGAGCAGAAGCTGAAAACTAATCTACCTAAAGCCAGTTCTGATGGGAGCGCCTGGCTAAGCCTCGGAGGGTCTGTAGCAGTGAGAGGCCAAGTGGAGGATACTAACCCTAGGCATACTGCCATGTCCTGCTTAGACCCAGTCACACCATCATCCTAAGACACACCATCCAAAGCCACCTACCACTGACAATCTGCTACTAAGCAGAAACTAACTCCTACAGAGAGGTAAGATGAGCAGCACCTTGAAGGGAGGTCAACAGAAGCCAGCAGAGAAGGTTGACACATGGACAACAACACATCCTTCCCTCAATGTTGACAAAATGTTATATAAGCCTTTTCCGGTGCCCAGATGTCACTCAAGGAGAGGAAGAAGAGGGACTAAGAGAGGGAGGAAGCCTGAAAGAAAAAGCAAAAGCCCAAAGACTCTGAGCCTACCCGGGAAATAGTTTCAAAGTAGAAGAACCCAATTTCACATAAATGGGAAAATTTTACTTTTTTTGGTGACTCTCTATAAACATGTGCTTCAGGACAAGATAGCATCAATTACAAAAAAAGGGTCTCCATGATCGTAAGTGAACTAGACTTATTATTGTGATCAGTTTACAATATGAACAAATATCAAATCACTACGTTACATACCTGAAACTCATGTTATATGTCAATTAAATATATTGAAGTAAAAATAGTGTCCATATTTTGAGCACTATTGGGGCATGGTGGGTAGCTTTCCAGAAACCCCACCATCACTTCTTACCCTATCCTCTGCCCCACACACACACTTCACTCCACTAACACAGGAAGGAAAGCCATCTCCCCACCCCTGCCAGGCAAAAAAGAGGAAGGGAAGACTGCTGTATTAACCCATCCCCACCCAGTGCCTGGATCTAATACCCTGGAAGCAGGGGAGTGGGTCAAAGGCTTTTGGCAACACTCCTGCCTGCAGAAGGAGCAGCACAGGAAGGCAGGGAGGGAGGGACAGAGGTGCTGTTTCCTCTCAGTGAGGCTCGCTGCTCACAGTTTTCCAAACCCAGTCGCAAATTCTATGGGTTCCGTGATTCCAGCTGGAACCAGGACTCCCCCTCTCCACAGGGCCAACTCTCAGGCCTCGTCATTAACCACATCATGTCAGTGCTCCCTCAGAAGCCACCAGTGGAGCATTATGCCCCTCTCCCTAAGAGGACACTCAGAGCAGGATAGAGGATGGAGATGTGTGGCTGCACAGTTACAGTATTTCCCTCCAAACTGGAATTCATTATCGCTACTTGCTCCTCTGTCCCTCTCAGATCTGCAAAGCGTAGGTCACAGTGACTTTGTTTTTATTGGCCTACCACATATTGAAACCATTCCCGCATATTGATACTGAATATCTCAGCCAAAACCTTGTGAAAATCACTCACTGTGCAGCACAACAGAACAACTTTCTAAAGTTAAACGTCCTGGGATATTTTATCTTTTCAAGTACATACCAAAAGCAATTAAGTTCAAACTAGGGAATACAGTCTTTGCCAGTTTCCATTCTTGACACATATGCGTCTGTGTTTATAAGTTCAAAGACCTCACAAAGGATCAGATCTCTAGCTTTAATGTTCTCTCTGCAAGTGAAAACCAGTCCTGCATCCTTCCTTAAATCATCTGCAGGAAAGTCCGTGGCATGAGGCCTCTACCCCAGACACCCCTGATGTGGCCCGATACAGGGAAACAGGAACCCACTGCTGTCCTCCCCTCTCCTGCAGCCCAGGGGGCACAGCACAACTGGTTGAGAAGTAAAACATCCACAGGGCGCTAAGCAGAAAAGAGGAATAGCAGCCCTCTGCTGCAGAGCCCTCTGTCTGAGCTTTTACTGCACTGATGCAAATCACAAGGTGGTTCTCCCATTCACAGTGGCCTCATTCCTCCTGCTCCTTTTCCTCATCTCCGTCCCAGGTCTTCATACTCAATTGCCTTGATTCCAGGGAATTCTCCCATCACTGTCACTTCCTGGATTCCTGGGGCCTGACTCCACACCGTCATTTTCTCCTTACTTCTCTGGGGGCCATGCTTTCTCGCTTCCCCTTCTTTCCCTTCCAACACGAAGGCAGGCCTTCACCAATGGGATCTGCACATGAAGCTGTTGGGTGATCAGTCTTGAATGTGCTGGAAAATTCCTGAAAACCTGTGGCAATTCTGTACACCACCCATCACCCCAAAGTTATCTTTCAACACTGAAATTTCAAATTATAGTTTTCAAATTATAGTCAATCCTCATGAAAAGATTCTATAGTTGCAAACTCACCTACTCACCAAAATTTGTTTGTAACCCTCACATCGATACTCACTCGTGGTCATTCATGAACACATGCAGAACAACAAAAACCCAAGCCGTGTAACACACACATCCCAGCAGAGTTACACAGGGTGACACTCTGCCTCCCGTTTCAGCCTCACACTGCAAACAAATGTCTTTCTGTAGTTTCTTTTAAGTGCCACTTTTTAATTTACTTTTAGCTTTTATTAGTGATTTTCCTGCTGGAAATGGCTGCCAAGCACAGTACCAAAGTGGTATCTAGTGTTCCTGAGCATAGAAGGCTGTGACGAACCTTATGGAGAAAATAAACAAGTTAGAGAAGCTTCACTCAGGCATGAATTGTGGTGCCTTGAGCCCAGTGTTAACAAAGCAACAATGTATATTAAATGAGTGGTCTTTAAACAGAAGTACATATAAGACAAGGTTACATATTAATGGGTTGCAATAGAGGCTCACAGGAACCTAACCCTGTGTTTTCCCTTAAAAACAGTAATTCAGGATTTGCTAATTCAGTGCTCATGATGACTTTATGAAACATCACTACCACAAATAATAAGAGTGGACTTCAGTGGTGATCATTTTATAATGTATCAGTTCAGTTCAGTTCAGCTCAGTTGTTTCCGACTCTTTGCGACCCCATGGATAGCCTCATGCCAGGCCTCCCTGTCCATCACCAACTCCTGGAGTTTACCCAAACTTATGTCCATTGAGTCGGTTACGCCATCCAACCATCTCATCCTCTGTCGTCCCCTCCTCCTCCTGCCCTCAGTCTTTCCCAGCAGCAGGATCTTTTCAAATAAGTCAGCTCTTTGCATCAGATGGCCAAAGTACTGGAGTTTCAGCCTCAAAATCAGTCCTTCCAATGAACACCCAGGACTGATCTCCTTTAGGATGGACTGGTTGGATCTCCTTGCAGTCCAAGGGACTCTCAAGAGTCTTCTCCAACACCACAGTTCAAAAGCATCAATTTTTCGGTGCTCAGCTTTCTTTACAGTCCAACTCTCACATCCATACATGACCACAGGAAAAATCATAGCCTTGACTAGACAGACCTTTGTTGGCAAAGTAATGTCTCTGCTTTTTAATATGCTGTCAAGGTTGGTCATAACTTTCCTTCCAAGGAGTGAGCATCTTTTAATTTCATGATTGTAGTCACCATCTGTTGTGATTTTGGAGCTCCCCCCCAAAAAAAAGTCAGCCACTGTTTCCACTGTTTCCCCATCTATTTGCCATAAACTGATGGGACCAGATGCCATGATCTTAGTTTTCTGAATGTTGTATAGAAATATTGGATAACTATGTTGTGTACCAGGAACTAACACAGTATTGTGGGTCAATGATACTTCAAAAACAAACAGACTCATAGAAAAAGAGATCAGATTTGTGGTACCAAGCGGCAGGGGTTAGGGGGAGAAAGAATTGTGTCAAAAGATACAAATGTCCAGTTATATGTACATAGTAGAAATGAAAGGGACATGATTAGTGTAATCAAAACTGCTGTGTATCATATATGAATACTGTTAAGAGAGCAAATCCTAAGAGTTTTCATCACAAGAATAAATTTTTTTAATTTTTATACACACGAGATGATGGATATTCACTAAATTTATGATGGTAATCATGATATATGTAAGTCAAACCACTATGCTGTATGCTGCTGCTGCTGCTGCTGCTAAGTCACTTCAATCATGTCTGACTCTGTGTGACCCCATAGATGGCAGCCCACCAGGCTCCTCTGTCCCTGGGATGCTCCAGGCAAGAACACTAGAATGGGTTGCCATTTATACCTTAAACTTAATACAGTGCTATATGCAATTCAGTTCAATTCAGTTCAGTTCAGTCACTCAGTCGTGTCCAACTCTTTGCGACCCCATGGACTGCAGCACGCCAGGCCTCCTGCAATTATATCTCAATAAAACTGAAGAGGGGGAAAAAGACCTTATCTTCCAGGAAAAAAAAAAAAGAGTGGACGATAAATATAACAAAGAAGTCAAACAGATTTTCAACATTATGGACAAAAACACTCTCTTTCAAAAGTGCATTTTCAAAAATATAATTCCAAAATTTGTTTTCATCTATTGGTAGAGCAGATGGTTCTTCACTCTGACATCAAGCTCTGGAGCACTGCCACTCCAGACTCTATGCCCAGTATTCCCTCTCCTCCCTCAACTGCTCCTCTCTGGGGAACCTCCCACATGTGCGTCAATTCCTGCAGAAAGCCTGCTCACCTCTTCAATTCCTGTGCTATTACCTTTATGAAACCCTGACTCCAGTACAATAGAACTGGAATTCATTTATAACCATATATGTTTCTGCCACTTTGTCTTAATGTACATTTCACCAGCCGCATCTCTTCCTTGGTGTGAGTTTTCTATTTCCTTCCAAGGTTCACAATGCATGCTAGAGGGCTTTGTATTTTTGTGTCTGTGAAATAAACTGTGTTGATTTCATGGAAATGTTCTCAGGCTCCAAACTTTCCTGTTCCTTGTGTGATGCCTTCTATTATTTCATCGCACTCCAGGTGGGCTAGATCATCATCATTTGTGTGCCCTCTGTCCCCCAATCTGACTGGAAGACTCGAAGGGAAAGATACTCTTCAAGCACAGCACACGAAAATGTCATAAATCATCGTATGTTTCAGGGTTCCACCATGATAGTCAGTGGGCTTGATGCACAGTACTCAACAATCCAAGTAGGTCATGCATTTGCAACTAGCTAATTTGTGGATATAAACAGACCAGACAACCTTCTTCTCCAGGGTTTTTGTACTGTCTCCAATGCTTTGAAGTTATCCTTCCCTGCCCCCGGCCCATGCTCCTCCCCTGGCATGTTACTTCATCTCTCTACTAACAGTGGCACTTGTTTGAATCAAACAGACTTTTAAACCTCAGTTCTTCCAACAAATGCTTGAGGAAGGATGTACTTTAGTCCATTCAAGTCACTATAACAGAATACCAAAGACTGGGTGGTTTATAAACAAACTTATTTCTCACATTTCTAGAGTCTGAAAGTCTGAGATCGCAGTGCCAACATGGTCAGGTTCTGGTGAAAGCCTTCCTTCTTGGTCCACAGACAGCCGTGTCCTTACACGGCGGAAGGAAAGAAAGGCGAGCGAGCTCTCTAGGGCGTCTTTTGTAAGAGCCCTAATCTCATTCATGAGGGCTCCACTCTCACGGCCTGATCACCTCCCAAAAGCCCCGCCTCCTGATACCACCAGACTGATGGGCTGGGATTTCAACATCTGAACTTTGAGAGGACACATTCAGTCCACAACAGTCCTATAAAATCACCACTGTGTGACCTCTAGGAATGAAAGTATTCATGCACTGAGCATCATTGGCTGCTCCATCACAAAGAGAAAGAGAATCTTATAGTGGCAGAGTACAGGACCCAGTTATGAAGTATTCTTACCAAAAATAAAATCATATCTGAATTGGACCAATCCTGTGAACCCAACCCCAATTACAGAAAATACAGAGCAACATGTCAAACCAACAACATGGAGATGCATCTAGCAAGATCCGGGTTAGAAAAGACTCCACAGTTAAATAACGACTTGTTCGAGAGATCAATTGCAAAGAGAAAAAATAAGAGGGAGGGAGAACTTAGACTTAAACAAGAATTAAAACATGCTGCTGCTGCTAAGTCACTTCAGTCGGGTCCGACTCTGTGCAACCCCATAGACAGCAGCCCACCAGGCTTCCCCGTCCCTGGGATTCTTCAGGCAAGAACACTGGAGTGGGTTGCCATTTCCTTCTCCAATGCATGAAAATGGAAAGTGAAAGTGAAGTCGCTCAGTCGTGTCCGACTCCTAGCAACCCCATGGACTGCAGCCTACCAGGCTCCTCCATCCATGGATTTTCCAGGCAAGAGTACTGGAGTGGGGTGCCATTGCCTTCTCCAAATTAAAATATAACCAATTGCAATTTGTGGACCTTATTTGAATCTTCATTCAAATAAATTGTAAAAAAAAAATCATACTATTGAGATAATTGGAAAATTAAACACTACCTGAATATTTAATGATATTAAAGGATTGTTAAATATTTTAGATACAATAGTATTATAATTAATTTCAAAAGAAAACAGAACTTACATTGTGGAGATTCATACTGAAATATTTATGGATGAAGTGATACGAATGGTGTAGAATTTATTTCAAAATAATTGATGGAGGTGAGTGGAAGATTAGCAAGAGGATGTTTAGTTGGTTGGAGCTAAGTGCAGGCACTAGGGGCATTTTTTATGCCATTCTGTCTACTTCTGGTCATGTTCAAAATTCTCCATAATGCAAATGATAAAATGGACACAAACAATGCCAGCTCTTGCCACTTAGCAGCTGTGTAATATTGCCAGGTTCCTCAACCTCTCTGAGCCTGTTTCCTCAGCAAAATGACCTGCTTATTATTCTGAGAGTTAAGATGGGTAAAGCACAAAACATATGTCATATGATTAAAATCTCTATTTTTCTTCTAGTATCTTTCAAATCTTTACCTCCAGTTCTAATTACTTATCTGCAACATGAGGCTCTTATTTCCAGAAACTAAGAGATTCTTTCCCAAAGCCAGCACTTTTAAGCAGGACTGCCTGCCTACTCAAGAACCATCTGCACTTCTCTGCTTTCAGCCATAATTTTGTTTCCAACGTCTCCTGCTCCCCTATTATCTTTGCTGGTGACTATGGTTGATTCAAGAGTTGGCCTCCAACCCACTTTTGGCCACTGAGACATGAGAAGTCTGCTACGGGTTTCTGGGATTGGATTCTTCTCCCTTAAAAAAAAAAAAAAAAAGATGCACAAGGAAGAAAGAATTCTTCTTTGTTTGCCATAGTTACCTCTATCTGTGATGCCTGGAACTGTAACAATCATCCTGTGACCATGAGTAGAGATAGCTTAGGAAGAACTTGCTAAGGATGGCAGAGTAGTAGGGCATAAAGATTCTGGGTTCTCAGTGATGTCACTAAGTCACTGAGTTGGCCAGTCCTGGATTTCTTGTCATCCTTCATAAAAAAGCATCATTACTTTTCAAGCTACTCTAGAGTACAGTATTCTGTTACTTGAAACTGAAAATCTCCTAAATGAAACCGGCTCAGCAGAATCACCTGCAGAAGGAGAGACAGCTACAGGTCTGTCTCCCCCTCACCTTCCACATCTGCCATTTCTGCACTGAGGGCACACTCCCTCTTCCACACCCCAGTTCCTTTCTCATCTGCTACCATCCCCATTCCCGCAGGTGTATGTCACGTCCCTTATGAGTACTGGGGTGAAGGGGAAAAAAAAGGTGAGAACCAGAGCAATGAGCTGAAGGTGGCCACAGATGTGTTTTGTTTCTCTTCTTACCCTCTCTTTCTAGGACAAAGTTAAGACTGGCAAAGTTAAGACAGATTTAAGTGTAAGGCGGAAGAATGAATCCATAAATAAATGCCTTGCCATCTCAGAACTTTCAGAGTTAGACTCAACTTCCCCCAAATACTTCACAAACGACACA
Source organism: Ovis aries (assembly GCF_016772045.2). Classification (NCBI taxonomy): domain Eukaryota; kingdom Metazoa; phylum Chordata; class Mammalia; order Artiodactyla; family Bovidae; genus Ovis; species Ovis aries. Next base: position 42,636,785 of record NC_056056.1, read on the forward strand.
TTTGTGCATCACCTCTTGCCTGGACTACAATGGCTTCCAGTAGGACTGTCTCCAGCCTCCCCAACTCCCAAAACACAGATCATTCTCTACCTCCCTTAAAAATCTCTAGGAGCTCAGAATGAGTCACAGGATCAAGTCCAAATTCCTTTCATGGAATAAGATCCTTCTTCACTTAACCACAACCTAACTTTCCTGCTAAATCGCCTGATTCCCTCGTCTCTCCTCCCCCTCCAATCCATTCTAAGTTCCAGCCACACCAGTCCCAGGTAGAGTCATGAATCAGCCTCTTACTCACACTGTGTTTTTTCTTTTCACTCTACCTATCTAGCTTAGAGAACTCCTGATCATCCCTTACTACTTCGCTTGGATATCAACTTGTCTCCGCTTGCAGACACAGCTGGCCGCACCTCCTCAGTTTTCTCCTAGTCCTTGGACCACACCTCCACAACAGCGCCTGTCAGGTCACATTAGGATTACCTGTTTAAAAGTTCAACTGAACCAAAAAATATTCCAGAGATGGAGTCGCATCCTTACTCCCTACAGTAACTGTCACTGAATAAAAGGTGTTGAATTATGGAAAAGAAGGAAGGAAAGTACTGGCATTTTTCCACTTGCTAAGTCTAAAAACCTGGAAGTCATGAATTCTCAGAGCAGAAAGGAATGTTACAGATCATCGCGGAAAAACCTTTACTTTAAAGATTTAAGTAAATTGACTCTTCTCTGATCCCCTTTACACAATTTGTCACCAAATCCGTTTGTCATATCCTCGTTGAAAACACCCACCAGATTCCCCCACAACCTCTCCATCCTGCTGACCCCAGCCAGTCCATTTCACTCGTTCATGCTGGGATTTCTGAAAGGGCCCTCAAAGAGGGTCTCCTCTCCCTTCTCCCTTCTGAGCCATCTTGCGCACAACTGACACAAGAAACTTTCTAAACTAGTACTTTTAACATGTCACCCAACCACCCCAAAGTCGTCCTTTCCATTTCCTCGTGGCCTTATTTTTCTAAACCAAGCTCTCACTCCACCCCCACCAGCCTGGCCTTCTCGGGTTATTGGGTCATCCTGTTAGTCCAACTCTTCTGCACACTCCCATACCCACATGCCACACCACAATGTCCTGCAGTGTCAGAAAATACGGAAGTGTTCACTTCTGCCTCTGGCTTAAGTCTACTCAAGCCCCAAGATACTACCTGGATGTCCTCCTGATCACCTCTGCTCATTTTAAACCTAGTCTTCCTTCCAGGTCCCCCAATATACCTTCCCTCCCTACCTACATAGATTAGACTAAGTCTTCCCTTTCCATGAACTCCCATGGCCAGAAAATTCACTGTTCTGTCTCCCACTTAGAACACAAGTGACTAAAAGGTGGGGAGTGTGTCTTGAACAGTCTGCCTCCCCCACCTTTGACTATCACTACCCTACTCTTCCTTTAAGACTCAATACAAATGCCACCTGCCTATGAAACTAAAAAGCCAATGCCTCTGAAATACTATAGAACTGTGTCAATATCTTTCTTAAGGCATTTATCACATTCTTTCTATTGATGGAACTGTTTGCCGCTGTGTTTCAGTTTTCTGAACGTAGGACAAACTCCTGGAAGGCAGGACTTGTTCTCCTCATCTCTGTATCACAGACTTCCCTGGTGGCTCAGACAGTAAAGAATCTGCCTGCAATGCGGGAGACCTGGGTTCGATCCCTGACTTGGGAAGATGCCCCTGGAGAAGGGAAAGGCTACTGACTGGAGAATTCCATGGACAGTATAGTCCACAGGGTCGCAAAGAGTCAGACACGACTGAGTGACTTCCACTTTCATCTCTGTATCACATCATCCCAGGTGTCCTCAACACTCACTGGAGTGCTTTGTACACAATAAGTCCTTATTGTAAGATTCTTCCTTTGAGCACCTCTGTTTCTCTGTGGTTCTTAACACGGGTGCTGAAGGCAGAAACTGAGAAACAATTACTCTGTGTGTGTCTGTATGTATGTATGTGTTTTGGGACACAGGGGTGACAAGGAAATACAGGCACATTTTTGTGTCCAGGTACATGTGTGTACCTGTCCCCCACATTGATATCCATGCGAAATCTTGCTGAAATTGCTCTCAGGAATAAACTTGAAGGGGGAAAAGGTTATATAAAAGATAAGGCAGAGAGATGGGTCCATTCCCACAAGGTCGGTCTTGGTGATCTTCAGGGAGGTTACTGGTTTTAGCACGGAAAGCCCTATACCCAATGAGACCCCTAGATCCTGGGAAACCTGGACAGTGGATTACCCTAGCCCCACATTTAGCTCCAAGTTTTAGCCACCTCCTTGTCCCCTTTTCCCAACTCTTTATGCTACTGTTCATTCACCAGCATAAGCATGGGGTAAACATATCAATTTATCATAGCCAGCTGCTGCTGCTGCTGCTGCTGCTGTTGCTGCTGCTGCTGCTGCTGCTGCTGCTGCTGCTGCTGCTAAGCCGCTTCAGTCGTGTCCGACTCTGTGTGACCCCATAGACGACAGCCACCAGGCTCCCCCGTCCCTGGAATTCTCCAGGAAGGAACACTGGAGTGGGTTGCCATTTCCTTCTCCAATGCATGAAAGTGGAAAGTGAAAGTGAAGTCGCTCAGTCGTGTCCAACTCTTTGCAACCCCATGGACTGCAGCCTACCAGGCTCCTCCGTCCATGGGATTTTCCAGGCAAGAGTACTGGAGTGGGGTGCCATTGCCTTCTCTGTATCATAGCCTAGGCCACACAAAACACTGATAATTCTTTAAATTTCCCAACATTCAATTAAGCCCTGCTCTGCAAAGTGGGTGTTTCAGATCTTCAAATAAATTATTTCAGCAGATTAAAAATATTTTTGCTATGTGAGGTGCTTTAGTAAAACAGAAGCAGGTGGAAAACACATTGAGATTATGTCAATACCCTGGAAATGTTATTGAATGGCAACTTATTTTCTCAATTCACCCTCAAATCACATACAAACAGTTGAGGCAAAGAATCTTCCAGAAAAATGTCAATATTCCATATTTGGTTCTGAGAGTTCCTTTTATTTATAAAATATTTTAAAATCCTTCCATCTTATTGATATTGTCTTATTTTGATGGTTTTAGAAGCCATATTCTGAACTGTGGTATTTTCAAGTCAAATTTTTATGCAGACAAGTTCAGTTCACTTCAGTTCAGTTCAGTCGCTCAGTCGTGTCCGACTGTTTGTGACCCCATGAATCGCAGCACGCCAGGCCTCCCTGTCCATCACCATCAGAAACAATAAGCTGTACATAGAGCTTCAAGCCTCCATGACAGTCTCCTTGCTGTTGGCTTGGTGTTTACAGCAATCTTCAGTGTGGGAATACGTTCTCCTACATTTCTATTAGTTCCCACAAGGGGATGACAAAGCCCTTTCAACACTTCTTAAAGCCCTCCTTTAACCCTCCACCATGTCTAATGCCACAAAGCCAACATCTGAAATGATCATGTATGCACTGGTGTGATACCTGAGGACCTATAAAATGTACTTAATTTGGTAAAACATTCAGTTAATATTCTGGGAGTTTCTACAAGCTTCAGCATGCAAATTGTTCTAAATGGACTCGAGTGACTGAATTTTTGCTGGATTAACTGGAGGTTCAGACACCTTCTAAATCCACCAATGCAAGACTCAAAATATGTGACTAACACTATCCATAACACTGATAGAATCAATTATTTTTAACAGGAAGAAAACCTTAAACTGTCCCTTCACATTGGCTGTGCCATCAGCTGAATACAGTACATAACTTCTTGGAGAAATATGATTTGCTATGAGAACATCTGTAACCGTCTGGAACATATTTTTCCCAGGACTTTACTTCGAGCTCTCTACAGATATCAGATGTTCTCCACAGAATCTGTGACATGTCTTAGGATTCTTGAATAAACATCAGTTATGCCTCTGTCTTGAATAGTGTCAATCTGAATTGAAAATCTGCCAGCCTTCTTAACATCACCACCAGCAGACTTCTTAATGAATCTGCTGATACTGTGGATAGATTTCTATTAAAATCAGAGTTGTATAAGCTCATCTTCCAGTTACTTTAGAAATTCACTTTAGTTTCCAAAGATCCAAGATGTGTTTGAGCAACAATCTGAGAAATACACACAAAGGTCCTGTCTTACCACTTAGATTTGCTAGAGCATTTTTTGTTCTGAGATAATTGATAGGGTCCTTTACCAATGTCCTTAAGTCCATTAATTAAGCAAAATAAAAATACTTCAGCACAATTGGTTCTATCTTCATGTTCTTTTGATTATCAAATGAAAGGCTGGAGGTGTTATTAATAGCACTTATTAAATGGGAAGCTTCATCTCTTATATCAGTCCCTCTGACATAAATGTTCTGTGAATTACGTCTGAAGAACACAATGCAAAAAAAGAAACTACTTAATTAAGCTCAGTAAAGTTGTTCAGATATGCACAGAGGTGTATATACAAAGACATTCTTCTAAAAGATATCTAGTAATTCCAAAAATTTGGAAAGGCTTGCACTATAGGGAATAGTTGATGATTTACGGTATATCCCTACAAAGAAATGTTATACTGTTATTAAAATTAATGTGGTGAAAATATTTTTACTTACACGGAAAAATAGTCCACAATTTCAGTTAAGTAGGGAAAAAGAGAATTTAAAGCTAATATCAGAGATGTCAATCAGTCATGTCCGACTCTTTGTGATCCCATGGACTGTAGTCTACCAGGCTCCTCCGTCCATGGGATTTTCCAGGCAAGAGTACTGGAGTGGGTTGCCATTTCCTTCTCCAGACGATCTTCCTGAATCAGGGATCGAACCTGGGTCCCCCGCATTGGAGGCAGATGCTTTATCGTCTGAGGCACCAGGAAAGCCTAGTATTACAGTATAATAAATTTCTGTTTATATACTTTTTTCATTATATATATATATATCCACATTGCTTGGAAATAAGTCTGAAAAGATATACACTAACTAACACAAGCAGCCATCTCTGGATGGTGAAATTACGGGGAAACGTCGTGTTCCAGCTCTTCTTTCTACTACTGCTACCACTAAGCCAAGCCCTATCAGCGCCCAGGGCAGAAAGAGAGAGAACCTGAGCTACATGCAAAGGACGAAAGGTGCTCACAGGTTAACTGACTCCCAGAGGCAATAGCTCAGCTGGTAAAGAATCTGCCTGCAATACAGGAGACCCTAGTTCGATCCCTGAGTAGCGGAAATCCGCTGGAGAAGGGATAGGCTACCCACTCCAGCATTCTTGGGCTTCCCTTGTGGCTCAGCTGGTAAAGAATGTGCCTGCAATGCAGGAGACCTGGGTTCCATCTCTGGATTGGGAAGATCCCCTGGAGAAGGGAATGGCTACTCACTCCAGTATTCTGGCCTGGAGAATTTCATGGACTGTATAGTCCATGGGGCCTCAAAGAGTTAGACAGGACTGAGCCACTTTCACTTTCAGAGGCAGAAGGCTCTGGAGTGGGAGCTGAGAATGTACATTTCTAACCAGCTTCCAGGTAATGCTGAGGCTGCTGGTCCACTCTGAGTAGCACTTCCCTAGAGTTTTCCTTCACCCCAGCTCTCATTAACCAGCTCCCTCATGCCTATACTGCCTTCTATTGTTAATTATGTGCGTGTCTCGATTCTTCCACTAGAATCAAGTATAGGCTCGGGGAAGCCACGGCTCCTGGCCCAAGTCTAGCGTCTTCCAAACAGCAAGTACCCAATCATGTCTGTTGCAGAAATTAACGAGGAGACTTTCAGGCATGGTGGGAGGGTACTGAGAAAGACCTGTGACATTTACTACTGCTCATGAGGAACCATGGCATCATAAAAGGCCTCACCTACATATGGGCCAGAATCTCTAGGGGCAGGCCAAGGAATCTTCACATCACAAGCTCTCCAGGTGATTCATCTGCTCACTAAAAGCTAGAGATTCTGCCCAGGAAACCAGAAGAAAGGGAGGATTCTTCATTGAGATAATAAAAGCCCCTGAAAAAATGTGAGAATGTTTTCAGGGAACTTTATCACACTCTATCACACTTTAACCTGTTAACTCTTGAGTACGAATTGGTGCCTCCAATTACCACAGAAAAGAGAAAATAGACACAAAGTTGGTATGATGTGATAAAAGAAACTTTTCAAAGGTCCAGAGCAGAGCTGAGAATCAGCTCGAGGACTGGATGCCTGTTTCCAAGGGAGGTGGGAATGATGTACATCCCACTAGCCAGAGCGCCTCTTGCTTTCAGGCACTACAATCCCTAAAACAAAGAGATTTTTTAAAAAGAAAGAAAGACAAGAAAAATGTGTCTGTTCCTACTTCCCAAGAATCTATATGCAAGTGCCACACTCAGAGGCCAAGAGCACACTGGACTTGGAACATTTGGCGGCTCGTTCCTTCCCACGTGCTACTGTTTCCAGCTGTATCTGCTGAGAACCAAAGTGTTGGGATCTTATAAAAGGCATTTTGAGAGGCCACAACACTTCCTCTTCTTACTTCAACATGAGGCCCTCAATTAAGCCGGAACTAATTCTTATGACAAGTTACAAACCACAAGCCAAAATAATGAAAACACTGACACCACCCACACTAGCGGAAGGCTTCAGGGAGCTCCCATGACAAAGCCCCTGTTATTCACCCAACTCTCCCAACGGTTCCCAGTGTTGGGCATGGCAGCCTCCCTAAGCCCTGGAGAATGAGGCAGAAAGCAGAATTTCCACTGTGGCACTGATTCAAGCTTCTAGCAGATGGTTCTGCCGATTTGACCAACTTTTTCACAGAAATTTTCCTCTAAATCAGGATGAGGCAGAGGGAAGAACACTAGACTCGGAGTCAAAAGTCCTGGATTGCAAATCCCAATTTATCAAAAATGGACAGCTGGAACAGGTTCATTTATCTGAGTTCTGCAACGTGTGCACTTGTGAGCACTTGTGTGCACGTGTGCATGTATATGCGGCTTCTGTGGCAGCTCAGTGGCAAAGAATCCACCTGGAACGCAGGAGATTCAGGAGACACAAGTTCAATCCCTGGGTTGGGTGGATCGGAAATGGCAACCTGTTTCAGCATTTTCGCCTGGGAAATTAAATGGACAGAGAAGCCTGGTAGATTACAGTCCACAGGGTCAAAGAGAGTCAGACACAACTTAGTGACAGCATGCACACAGGAGTGTGTATATATAACAGCAAACTGGTAGCTTCATATCTGAGATCTGAACACATCCAGTGTCGGGGGGAACACGTGTCCCTCCAATTCTCTACGTGCACGCTTTGGGTGCATGTAGGTGCTTCTTTGCTGGAAATGGAGTTTGGGAGCATGGGTCAGACAGAAGGAATGAGGGCAGTAGAGGAGGGTGATTTCACATCAGCCCTTCCACTCTCCCTGGGGGAAACCCTGTCAATCTGGATGTGGCAGGGAGTGATCTACCAGCACAGTGAGGTCCTAGTGGCAGAATAAGTGAGGCCTGAGCTCAAACGAGACACCCTCAGGGGACCCCAACAGCAACAAAACAATCTTTAGGAGAGCTCCAAGGTCCCACGGTTATGCCAAGGAGAGGCTGAATCCCTCCAGAATTGAGTTTTTCCAATTAAGAAGACATCCCTCCTACTCACTGGCGGGCAAGGCCTGGGGACATGGAATGGGCACAAGAACGCTCCTGCCAATGCCTCAGGGCCAATACAGGAGTAGCTCACGTACAGAGCAGTAACTTGCAAACTACATCAGAGATCTAGAGACACGGGAGGCTCCTTTTTCCTTTGTTTTCTCAATATGAGGCCAAGACCCAAGAGATGAGAGCTCAGACACCAGTGGCAGACTGAGCTCTCAGAGGGCCCAGGAGAGCTACATCCAAAAGCATCTTCAGGAAAATGGGTGAAGGCTCTCTTACTTTCCAGAGGGACCTCGGCAAATGGCAAATTCAGTCAATTTACCTTTGATACCAGATCTCTTCTCAGCTTTAGTTTCTCTGTCTACATACGGGGTAATGCCATTCAAATACTCTACAGACATTCAAATCAGCATGTTCAAAATTAAATTCGTTTCCTTCTATTCATAAATATTAAGTACCATGAGATATATACATCTGTACTTCCCCCAGACTCTAAGCTCCTTGAGAACCATGACCAGACCTTATATATCTTTGTATCCCCAATGGAAAGACAGTAGAGTCCCAATAGTAGCTCACTGCATTGAAATAAAGTGTTCAGCATTAGCTATGATAATGCTGGGTTTCCCAGATGGCTCAGTGGTAAAGGATCCGCCCACAATGCAGAAGACACAGGAAACGTAGGCTCGATCCCTGGGTCAGGAAGATCCCCTGGAGAAGGAAATGGCAACCCACTCCAGTATTCTTGCCTGGGAAATCCCACGGACAGAAGAATTTGGCAGGCTACAGTTCACAGGGTCACAAGAATCAGACATGAATGAGCAACTGAGCATATGATAAGAGTAGCCGCTTTAAGAAAAGCCAAAATTTCAGGGACTAATATAACACCATTTTATTTTGTGTGCACTGTTGCTGCTGCTAAATCGCTTCAGTCGTGTTCGATTCTGTGCGACCCCATAGACGGCAGCCCACCAGGCTCCCCCGTCCCTGGGATTCTCCAGGCAAGAACACTGGAGTGGGTTGCCATTTCCTTCTCCAATGCATGAAAGTGAAAAGTGAAAGTGAAGTCACTCCGACTGAAGAGTCATGTCCGACTGTTCCCGACCCCATGGACTGCAGCCTACCAGGCTCCTCTGTCCATGGGATTTTCCAGGCAAGAGTACTTGTGTGCACTAAAGACCCCAAAATGGATGTTCCTAACTAGCAGATAGTTAGGAAGCCAGGGGATCTGTGACAATTCTATAGAGACCCAGGATAATTCTATTATGTGTCTCTGCCCTCCTCTAGTGTCTTACAGTCTCTGCATTCAGCACACACATGGGTGTGTGCGTGAGAGAGAGAGAGGGAGACAGAGGTTAACTGATTGAAAAAGCCTCCATTTACCTGTATCATTGACATAATTTTTAACTATTAATAACATGTCTTTTCACTCTCTAAAGTGTCCAAGTTTGAAGGACAAATGATGTTGTTATTCTACTTATAAACCATCTCTTAGATAATCTATGAGCCCACCATAAAGCTTCTCAAGGTTTATATTTTTCACCATGGGCAACTAAGAACCAGCCTGAAGTAAACACTGTTAACAAGAAAAGGTCAAGAGTGGCATACTCCATTGTACCTGATCATCATTTACTGTCCTGCACAGTCAGATACATTCTTCAAACATTAAAGTTCACTTCAAAGAAATCATGGCCTTCTAGAATATGCCTGCTCTGTGCTATATCACAGCAGCGCCCTCAACCTGAAGAGTCTGACACTGAAAAGCCAAGTTTTCTGTTGTCATCGCTGAACTGACTTTCCAGCAAAGAACTGACATCTTCAAAAAAGCCACTTTTCCCTTCCAAAAATAAACAAAAAATATCTACAATCTGATCATAAATCCTTTAGTTACAGTATTCATAACATGCCCAAGAAAGAAGTTAAGAAACTTCTTCCCAATGGTGAATCGCCACCCAACTTTAAAAGTAAAAGCCTTTAATTCTGAAATTATAATTATACAGACATGGACCAGCCTAACATTTATTTTTACTAACAGTCCTACTGCTGCTGCTGCTGCTGCTGCTACATAACACAATAAGCAAAGGTGTAAAGGGAATGTTTGAGACTTAAGGGCAAAAAGTTTTCAGGAACCCAAGAGAATTCCACAAGATAGGTATAGAAATACATACCAAATACCAGAAAGGTAGAAGGAAATAACCCAAAAGTCTTCATTAGCCTCACTGGTGAAAATTTAGTTGGAACAACTTGAAATTACACAGGAACTCTTTGAGAAACACTCCGCAGTTCAGTTTCACCAATTCAGGCTTATTTGCCTTGTCAATCAGTCAGGATGAAAGAGGCTTTGCCAAATGTACACGCTTTCCCCATCTAACACCTTCTCTAGTTGAGCCTCGTGACAATACTGCTAAGAAGAATATCTGATCAAATGCTTAAGCATTAACCATGTGCAAGGAAAGCCATTAAATGAATGAACCTTCTGTGAATTAAATTGATTTTCTAGAAAATGAAAACAAAATTGAATCCAAGAATAAACTATCTTAAAATCACATTAGACAAGTAAAAACATAAAGTATTTTTTCACTGGGGCTATAAAAATTAAATTAGCTAAAAGGGGAAATAAATGCTTTTGTGTTCCAAGCAGTTTCACTTATTAGGACAATAGGTACCTAAGAAAGAACCAAAACTCTATCACTGTAATTGTCTCCAAGGATGATGCTTTGTGTAGTCAAAGGAAAGTCAGCTTTTTCTCTAAGTATCTTTCCAGGAAGAGGAGAATCACATTCAGCAGCTGCTCACAATTGAAGAAGGGAAGGTTACAGAGAACCAGAAGTTTAGAGAAATCCACATTTGACTCCAAACTGGCCCTTTGCTGAGGACAGGGTGGGCAGGCTGGCTCCCCCCACTTCATCCTCCCCTCTCCCATTCCATTCCTCCCAATCTTTCCAAGAGTTCAGCTGCTGCAGCACATTTCTGCTTTTCATATACGGGCTGGTTCAAAATGCTCTTCTGGGCTCAGGAGGTATACCATGAGGTCTACAAGATTTTTGTCATACCCAAATCCCTGTTTCATCAGCAGGTAAGTACACCAGTCTGTTGTTCCATGTCCAGTTCTAACTGTTGCTTCCTGACCTGCGTACAGGTTTCTCAAGAGGCAGGTCAGATGGTCTGGTATTCCCGTCTCTTTCAGAATCTTCCACAGTTTATTGTGATCCACACAGTCAAAGGCTTTGGCATAGTCAATAAAGCAGAAATAGATGTTTCTCTGAAATTCTCTTCCTTTTTCCATGATCCAGTGGATGTTGGCAATTTGATCTCTGGTTCCTCTGCCTTTTCTAAAACCAGCTTGAACATCTGGAAGTTCAGGGTTCACATATTGTTGAAGCCTGGCTTGGAGAATTTTGAGCATTACTTTACTAGCATGTGAGATGAGTGCAATTATGCAGTCGTTTGAGCATTCTTTGGCATTCCCTTTCTTTGGGATTGGAATGAAAACTGACTTTTTCCAGTCCTGTGGCCACTGCCGAGTTTTCCAAATTTGCTGGCATATTGAGTGCAGCACTTTCACAGCATCATCTTTCCAGATTTGAAATAGCTCCACTGCAATGCCATTACCTCCACTAGCTTTGTTCGTAGTGATGCTTTCTAAAGCCCACTTGACTTCACATTCCAGGATGTCTGGCTCTAGGTGAGTGATCACACCATCGTGATTATCTTGGGACATGGAGCAACAGACTGGTCCCTAATTGGAAAAGGAGTACGTCAAGGCTGTATATTGTTATTCTGCTTATTTAACTTATATGCAGAGTACATCATGAGAAACACTGGGCTGGAAGAAGCACAAGCTGGAATCAAGATTACCAGGAGAAATATCAATAACCTCAGATATGCAGATGATACCACCCTTATGGCAGAAAGTAAAGAGGAACTAAAAAGCCTCTTGATGAAAGTGAAAGTGGAGAGTGAAAAAGTTGGCTTAAAGCTCAACATTCAGAAAACGAAGATCATGGCATCTGGCTCCATCACTTCACAGCAAATAGATGGGGAAACAGTGGAAACAGTGTCAGACTTTATTTTGGGGGGCTCCAAAATCACTGCAGATGGTGACTACAGCCATGAAATTAAATTACTCCTTGGAAGGAAAGTTATGACCAACCTAGAGAGCATACTCAAAAGCAGAGACATTACTTTCCCAACAAAGATCCATCTAGTCAATGCTATGGTTTTTCCAGCGGTCACATTATAGATATGAAAGTTGGACTGTGAAGAAAGCTGAGCACCGAAGAACTGATGCTTTTGAACTGTGGTGTTGGAGAAGACTCTTGAGAGTCCCTTGGACTGCAAGGAGATCCAACCAGTCCATTCTAAAGGAGATCAGCCCTGGGATTTCTTTGGAAGGACTGATGCTAAAGCTGAAACTCCAATACTTTGGCCACCTCATGTGAAGAGTTAACTCACTGGAAAAGATTCTGATGCTGTGAGAGATTAGTGGCAGGAGGAGAAGGGGACAACAGAGGATGAGATGACTGGATGTCATCACCGACTCGATAGACATGAGTTTGAGTGAACTCCAGGAGTTGGTGATGGACAGGGAGGCCTGGCATGATGCAATTCATGGGGTCGCAAAGAATCAGACACGACTGAGTGACTGAATTGAACTGAACTGAACTGAAGTACACCAGCTGCTATAACAAACAGGATCAGATTTCAGAAGCCAGACACAATTTCAAATGTCCAGGTCCCTCTTTTCCAAGTGATGGCTCAGAGATCTAGGCTCTTTCTATCCTCCGATTCTACTGTCTTTCAATCAACTAGATGGGAGCAGCAAGCTGGCTCATGGAAGATTGTGCAGAACTCATTTTCAAGATTCCTCTAGAGGTACAGGCAGCTGGGAAATGTTTTCTCCTCTGGAAAAAAGAGGAAAATCACACACTGGTAAATTCTACCAATTTCTACCATTCTGGATCTACCCACTTGTTCAGAAATCACTTGTTAATCTCCTTTGCACATCAGATACTCTGTCAAGGACTAGGGTAAAGGCTGAGCAGTGTGTTGCTCTTCAGTAATCACAGGCTTGCAGGGAGAAAAATGGGCACATACATAGTTACAAATTATAACATGATAAATGCTATAACAGAGGCATGAGCAGAGGGCTGAGGAACCCCAGAAAAGAAGCAAGATCAGGAAAGCTGCAGGAACATTTGAGTTGAGTCCTGAAAGAGGATGACAATGGCTAATGTTCTTTAATCATTTTCTACTCATTCAGTACCGTTCCGGTGGTTTTCATGTATTAACTTACCTAATCACCATTACTCTAAAGCTAGGTATTATTATTATACCAATAAACAAGAAGCTGAAGCACAGAGAGGTTTAGTCACTTGCTCAGGGTCTCACTGTTTACTAGTGATAGAGGCAAGGTTTGGACCCAGGCATTCTATCTCCTGAAATGACTCTCAACCAGCACACTATGCGAAAAAGCCATGAGTTCAACAGAGAAAATGACTAGGCCTCCTCTACTGACAGGAGCCCTGTATCAGCTTTCTGTACAGTACAGCAGGTCTGGAGAACACACGCTGATAAGGACTCACTACACCCTCACCACTCATGCCAGGCAGCCATGGGTGTCACAGAGAGATGGCCTGGAACCAGAAACACCAATCCAAGGCTAGGGGGATATCAGGACATTAGGAAGACAGGTAAGACTGGAGAAGGAACCCAGACCTGAATAGCAGACTGTCCTGCTAAGGCAGGGCCGGGAGCCAAGCAAGGTATCAGAAGAGGGCAAGTCATTTAATAAAAAGCTATGAAGAAGTTATTAGATTCAACACCTATCAATCCAAGTTGAAGCTGACCCATAGCCAAAAGCTGTTGGCAGGGTTCAGTGCCCTCTCCGTGTGTGCAGGTGATCCCAGGGCTGTGCCGGCTGTCATTGTTGCAAAGAAGAAAGTGGGATCTCTTCCTGATTCCCTAGGAATTCTGCATCCCCTGCTGAGTATTCGTAACATCAGCCTCTGAACACTCCCTGGATTCCACTCCAGCCATATGCCTGGCCTCCTGAGTGTAGTAAAAGCAGGCAGGGCTCACCCACAACCACTTGCTATCCTTCCTAGACACACAGGCCTGCACTCCCTAATTCCCCTGTAGTTACACGGGGCCACGTGATTAAGCAGAGCCACTGAAATGTGTGCAGAAGTGACCTGTTTCTTTTAGGACACCAAATAAAGAATTGGTCTCTAGTCCTCTGCCTTGATAATGCTGGAAGCCACCTGTGGAGATGGCAGCCTAACAAGATAGAAGGAATCCTGCCCGGAGCTTCCCCGAGCCCACACTAGACTTCATGAAAGCAAGAAATAAAGCCTTACTTTTTTTGCCTTAACTCCCTGAGATTTCTGGGTTTATTTATGAATGTCATATAACCTAGCTAGTATATATAATACATTATATTTCAAGCCTGTGCCCATCACTGGTATTGTTTCTTCTTTTGTTCTGACCCTAAAACTCATGCCAACCTCACTTCAATGAAGTCAAGATTAAATATAGGGCTTCCCAGGTGGCGCTAGTGGTAAAGAACTTGCCTGCCAATGCAGGAGACCTAAGAGATGCGGGTTCAAGCCCTGGGTTGGGAAGACCCTCTGGAGAAGGAAATGGCAACCCACTCCAGTATTCTTGCCTGGCGAATCCCATGGACAGAGGAGCCTTGCAGGCTACAGTCCATAGGATCACAAAGAGTCAGACATGATAAAAGCAACTTAGCAAATACACTAAATCTAATCCAGTAGTATGCACATGTGGTTACTTAATCAGTTATTAATTTTCACATTTTCTAACAAAACTATAAATAAAACTCCTTGATCAACACTTCGTATGTCACTGCCTATGTCAGAATGGTCACAGAGTCTGAGCTATTTCCTAACACATCCTCCTGCTTTAAGTGGGAATCTAACAGGATGAACTTTCCAGTAATGAGGCTTGACAACCTTGCCACCACCAGGAGAAGCAGCAGTCAGGGTGGGAGGAAGGCTGCTAACTTCCTTGCTGAAGTGTTGATTAGCCCTCCTGCAACAAGCCTACTAGTGGAGGAATTCCTATCTGTCCTCATCTGAACATCTGATTCATGAACGCTTCCTGGGCCTCCCTGCACACACTACACACACACACACACGCACACACACATGCACGATATCAGCAAACTGCAACATCAACATTTCTCAATGAAGCTGTATCAGTGCCAGTGACCCCCAAGTTGTAAGAAAACAATATTCAAGAAGTATTAAGTATAAATTCAATCAGAATTAGAGAACATATTTTGATAAATTCCAATCTGTTTACTTCACTTCCTTGAAGTGACACGTACACACGTGAAGACTTCTAGCTTCAATGTGATGTCTATAACTACTTTCAGATTAAAAAATGGGGAAAAAATTGTCTTTTAATCTCTAGTACCAATTGGGCAGTCAGACCCCAGATGTAAGCAGACAGAACAATATGCTTCTCTATCTAGAGGTTACTTAGAGAAACACACAGTGAACTGGGCTTGCAGCAGAACAAGCTCAGAGAGAACTGGGTTCAAAAACAAAAACAAAAAAATGCACAAACTGTATAACTACCTGAAAAGCCATGAAGTTACTTAGACAAATTTTTGAAAGACAAGTATTATGTAAAATGATAAACATTACTAATTTACATTTTCTCAAAATATTTGTATAACATTCATTTTGGGGGCTATTTAAAAAAAAAATACACATGACTAACATTATCCCAGTCAAATACCTTGAATTTCTCCCACTTTTCCTCATTCTGTTACCTCTCATTCCTTCTCCCCTACCTATTCCCAGAATTCCCTTCTCAGATTTTGATGATACAATCTGGAGGTATAGAACAGATTACCACATAATAACTACTGTATTATTTATCTTCTAAGAATGATTTTTTAGATTTGCTTTCAGCTTGTAAACAGAAATCCAATTACAGATTCTATATGTAATCTTTAATCATTATTTATAACTACTTATGTCTACAACCAGATGCAGAGGTACACTCACTGGTTTAAGTGTTTGCCCCAGCCTTTTTCATACTCTGGTTTTCCTTTTTTGATCATTCACTGCACCATCAACCATCTCTTGGTCACCTGGAATTTATCTTCATGCACTCTTTTCAAAAGAGACAAAACCTTACCTAAGAGAACCACTATCACAGATGATTTTGAGGCTTTGCCTGTCAGAGAATGTAATTGTTTTCACACATGAAAGACAAGCTGGCTGGGTATAAAATTCTTGAATATAGTCTTTCACAAGCAAAACTCTATAGATATCTCTTTGGTACACCTATCACAGAATGATATGATTCTGGATGATGTTATCTTTCTTCTTCTGGTATTTTGGTATTATCTATTTGCTTCTCACTGAACACATGTCATTGTAAAAAGAAAAAATAATAATAAAAACAAAGTCATAGATTTGTGATGCGTGCTGATTTCTACAGTCTGCTGGACGTTGAAAGGCATGCCAATAATTGCTATCATTAAGACAAGCACCAAACAATAAGTCACATAAAGATACTGATGATACAAATGAATGCTAAAAATTACTGCACAGTAATTTTATAATTTACAAAATAATAACATTGGGATTTAATATCATTTCTATAGAAGGGGAAAAGTAGTGAATCTCGAACATATAATGAGAAGAAAACATCAGAAGCTCTCAAAACTCTCCATATCTTCCTCAAGCAGGACTCTGAAATCTGAAAGCCACAGCCTTACAACTGAGCCCTAGTTCAAGCCTCCGTTAGGCTCCCTCTCTTTTCATTCAGAACATCTCCCTACCCCCTGAAAAAGAGATATGTGAGACATATCAAAACTGATTATACTTTGGAGAAGGTCAGATGGAGAAGGACCACAGCATAGTTGTTAAAAACACAAAATATAGGTTCAGACCACCTGGGTTCAAGCCTGACTCTACCATACACCCCACACTTGAGAGTGACCTTGAGCAAGTCAACTTCCACGTGTACTTGTTTCCTCATCTGCAAAATTAAGGTAAGAATATTATCTCCCTTACAGTATTGTTATAAGAACTGAGTTATCAATAACCTCAGATATGCAGATAATACTACTCTAAAGGCAAAAAGTGAAGACGAACTAAAGAGCCTCTTGATGAGGGTGAGAGAGGAGAGCTAAAAAGTTGGCTTAAAACTCAACACTCAAAAAACTAAAATCATGGCAATCTGGTCCCATCACTTCATGGCAAGTACATGGGGAAAAAGTTGAAAGAGTGGCTTGATTTTATTTTCTTGGGCTCTAAAATCACTGTGGATAGTGATTGCAGTCATTAATTAAAAGAAGCTTGCTCCTTGAAAGAAAAGCTATGACAAACCTAGATAGCATATTAAAAAGCAGACATGTCATTTTGCCAGCAAAGGCCCATACAGGCAAAGCTATGGTTTTCCCAGTAGTCGTGTATGGCTTGGACCATAAAGAAGGCTGAGCACTGAAGAAATGATGCTTTCGAATTGTGGTGCTGGAGAAGACTCTTCAGAGTCCCCTCAACAGGAAGAAGATCCAGCCAGTAAATCCCAAAGGAAATCAACCCTGAATATTCACTGGAAGGACTGATGCTGAAACTGAAGCTCCAATTCTTTGGCCACCTGATGCCAAGAGCTGACTCACTGGGAAAGACCCTGATGCTGGGAAAGACTGAGGGCAGGAGGGGAAGAGGGCAACAGAAGATGAGATGGTTGGATGGCATCACTGACTACATGAACATGAGCTTGAGCAAACCCCAGGATATAGTGAAGGACAGGGAAGCCTGGTGTGCTGCAGTTCATGGGGTCGCAAAGAGTCAGACATAACTTAGCAAATGAACAGCAACAAAACACAGTACCTGGCATGCAGCAAGTGTGAACCAAGTGTCTGTTATGAACAAATGAGTCACACAAAGTAAGAGTTATAGGTTGACCTCCATTATCTGACATGTCCCCCAACAACATTTACGACCATCGAGGTGAGCCCAGGAGGCAGTCTTACTGCCATCTCAAACTAGACCAGTTAGACAAGCTGAAGAAAAACAATGGAAGTGGTTCAAGTCATGGGACTTACTGCCAGAACTAGAGCAAGTTCTTCTGGTCCACAGTGCTCTTCACTACACTCACCTTCAAGCCTCCCTGTCATTGAGTCTGGTCATTCAGAGATAGCACCACTCCAGATCGTGCTACCCAAATACTAGGTAACCCTGTCTTTAGTTCACAAAGTAATTAGAGAGTCGGTAGTCAGTTCACTCACTCAGTCGTGTCCAACTCTTTGTGACCCCATGAACTGCGGCATGCCAGGCTTCCCTGTCCATCGCAAAATCAAGGAGCTTGCTCAAACTCATGTCCATAGAGTTGGTGATGCCATCCAACCATCTCATCCTCTGTTATCCCCTTCTCCTGCTTCCCTAGTAGCTCAGCTGGTAATTAGAGAAACGGCCCTTAAAACATCCTCCCACAAAATGAGGGAATCCTACTTCAGTTCTGTTAGCTTTTGTTTTGTTTTGTTTTGTTTTTAATGACTATCAGAGGGCAGGGAATGTTTTGTTTGTTGTTCTACCTAGGGATTGTAGATTTCTCAACTTCCTTTCAAGAGGAAGTTGGTCCAAACCTACAACTAAGAACCCTACATGAAAACTCGACACTGCTATTTAAAACAATTAGACTGAAGGCCGTCTTTCGTTTCACTCAGCACCTTGCTGGAGAGCTAGTCTCTCAGTCTTATGGTCTCACAATTAATTTGTTGGTACAATTAATCTAAATGGAGAGGAGGAATTTTCTTTCATGCCTACCAATCCATATTAGAAAAATCTATGAGGGTCAATACCCTGGAGTATACCCCTAAAAGCCTCTAAACGGGGAGGGGTCTATAAAAAGAACACAGGCTACAGAGGCTCCTCCATCGGCCATCCAGGTGAGCTTACACACAACTGAACCTCTTCAACAAAGCAGTCTCATCTGTACAATAGAGAGGTAATAGCACCTACCTCGTAATGTTGTTGTGAGGATTAAGTGAGAAATAAATCTAATTCACCTAGCACAGTGCCCAACATGTTTCTTATGGTCTTCATTATCACAGCTAAACGAGAATAAGAATCCCTGTACTCAAGAATGGGGTCTCCATCAGTGCTGCCATTTCCAGCTATCTACAAAGTAATTAAGCCAGTCCTGATGGGTGCTCCTTGGAAGGAAGGTTATGACCAACCTAGATAGCATATTCAAAAGCAGAGACATTACTTTGCCAACAAAGGTCCGTCTAGTCAAGGCTATGGTTTTTCCTGTGGTCATATATGGATGTGAGAGTGGGACTGTGAAGAAAGCTGAGTGCTGAAGAATTAATGCTTTTGAACTGTGGTGTTGGAGAAGACTCTTGAGAGTCCCTTGGACCGCAAGGAGATCCAACCACTCCATTCTAAAGGAGATCAGTCCTGGGTATTCATAGGAAGGACAGATGCTAAAGCTGAAACTCCAATACTTTGGCCACCTCATGTGAAGTGTTGACTCATTGGAAAAGACCCTGATGCTGGGAGGCATTGGGGGCAGGAGAAGAAGGGGACGACAGAGGGTGAGATGGCTGGATGGCATCACCAGCTCAATGCACATGAGTTTGAGTGAACTGCAGGAGTTGGTGATGGACAGGGAGGCCTGGTGTGCTGCGATTCATGGGGTCGCAAAGAGTCGGACACGACTGAGCGACTGAACTGAACTGAACTGATGGGTTTCATCTGTTCACCTGGAGAACTGTCCATGTCATAATATACAATAGGCTATTTGCATGTTTCCTGTTTCATTGTTTTGCATAGCCCCTAAAACTTTGACATGGCAGACGTGAATCTTGCCTCTATGATGAAACTTTTTTATAGTTGTGATGCCTGGTTGACTTTTGACCTGTTTAGTCATAGAGTCTAAGTTTGTTTACTTCCATGGGTCATTGAGGATGTAACTGGAAAAATAGCTGTGGTGATGGCGTGCTGACTTTCAGGCTAAATTCAGATAGAGGATACCTAAAAATCTCCATTTGGCTCCAGGGAATCTAGGATCCCCCAGAACTCCAGAAAGAAGAGAGACACCAGATCACCCCCAAAATCAATGGCAGCCCCTTCTATCCTGGGTGTGGGAAACTCCCAAGGCAGTCAAGAAGGAAATATCTCACTTGGCCCAGCAGGAACTGGCTAGTCTTGACCTCCAGAGGGAAAAACTGCAGGAAAGACAGGCAAGTTGGTGTGCTTGGTCCTGGCTGGCCATGAGCACCAGATCTCTAGGAATCCCCCTTCTGAGTGCATCTCATAGCTTCGGAAATCCACCCCAGGTGCACACCACTAGAGATGGCAGCCAGGTGGTCTTTACCTCTCTGGACTTTTAGGGAGAAGCCAAAAAGCTGCCAGTGGCATCTGTTTGTTCTCCCGTCTGACAACTCCTCCCCCTGCTCTCCTCTCAGAGTTGGGTTTATTCTCGGCAAGGAACTGATGACTGCAATGAGAGCTCACAGCCAACCAACAAATCAAGTTCAGAGGTTCACACTTCAATTCCTCTTGCCCTGTGACCTTGGCAATCTGGGGAACCCTCTAGTCAGCCCACTTTTCTCTCGTGCCTGCACCTCTGCTCATATGCTTCCTGTCCTCCACTGCTCAACCTCAACTCCTTCCTTCTCTCCCTTTCTAAACAAATCCTGGAAGCAAGACAAAAAACAGCAATCCAAAAAACAGGAATACAATGTTACTCACACACTCACAGATACTTCATAATAATTTTGTAAGACAATACTTTAAATGTGAGCTCCTTGGTGGCAAGACACATACACTGTAAAGAATCTGATCCAAAGACCCAGAACAAACGTATAAGATTGAAAAGTTCATACTGTTTCTTATGAAAGCAAGATCAGAAAGAGCCTGAGTCACATGTACCTCTGTTTGACTTGCATCATAAAAGCTGACAACCTGAAGCTGTTGCATGGTGGCTATCACATCAGGCCAGTGATAGTTTCTCTGTTTTGTCTCTTTTGTCAGTGAGATAAAGATCAGCATCAGTGCCTCCCATTCAGAAGCCCGTCCAGGACCCACCAGAAGCGGAGAATCCTCTTTCCACAAATTTTGTACTATCCAATCACAGAACAAAGGTCAGGGTTCCCATCCTCACTTTCGTTCACTGGAGCAAGGATTCTGCCCACTCCTTACCCACTGTCTGATTTCTCACCGAAGGAGCATTTACAAGTTGAAAGATTTATACTCTGTGAAATATTTAACTTGTCATCAGCCATAGGCTCCAGGCTCCAGGCTGTGCTGGTCAGTTCCAGGAAGGTTCCCTGAGCCTCCCTCATAGGCATGGCCACACTGCTCCCAAGTGGCTCCTGCGGAGAAGCAGGAAGCCAGAGCCGGCTGGGGCTTGATGGCTTTTGAGGCCCACAGGGGCCTGCCTGCTACTAGGAGTCCCCCTCTGTCAACCCAGCCCTAGACCCTCCTAGCACCCCTCACAGTGGAGAACTCAGCAGCTCCAGGAAGGCCCTCTGTCGTGGCACAGGGAGCATTCCATGCCTTTAATAAGCCTAAAAAGCTGCATGGTTGCTCTACCAAAGGAAAGTCCAGAATTCAACCTCAATGCCAACACAGAGGAGTCTGTCAAGATACAAGGAAGGAGGACTTCCCTTACTTAAAAAAAAAAAAAGTGGGGGGGACAGGGAGGAGGAAAAGGAAACAGAGGCAAAAGTAACTAGAGACTAAAAAGAGTATTCTTGCCTGGAGAATCGCAGGGACAGAGGAGCCTGGTGGGCTGCCGTCTATGGGATCGCACAGAGTCAGACACGACTGAAGCGACTTGGCGGCAGCAGCAGCACCTACTGCATAGGGTTGTCTACACCCCAGAGGCAGCTCCTTGCTTCTTATGAATCTACTTAGGGTAGTTTATGAAGGTAAATCAGTCTTAATAAGTAAAATCTCCTTCAAGCTCATCCTTTTCTCAACAATTAAAAATACAATCTATCTTTATAATTAGTGCCCCCATAACGTTGATTGTTACTGCTCCCTCCAAAAGGGATGGACCCTTGTTTCCAGTCCTGTGATTGGCTATGCTCAAAGTTTAGACTATCACTAACTCTCAGTTGACAGGGGAAGCTTGTTAAGAAAGCAAAAACAAGACACCTCCCCCCTCCAAAAAAACTTCTCAGGGATACCAGGCAGCCCTTCTGACTCCTGAATCACCTGGGGAACTCTTTTTTTTCAGGGGTGAGGGGAATTTATAATGTTGGGTTACTGAATCAGCTATACATATATCTTTTTTTTGGATTTCCTTCCCATTGAGCTCTCCACAGAGCATTGAGTAAGAATTTTCTGGGCTATATAGTAGGGTCTCATTAGCTAGCTATTTTATACATAGTATCAATAGGGTATATATGTCAACCCCAGTCTCTCAATTCATCCCATCCCCCCTTTCAGCCCTCTGCATCCATATCTTTGTTCTCTTTGTGTCTTTAGTTCTGCTTTATTTAAGATCATCTGTACCAATTTTTTCAGATTCCACATATATGCATTAATATATTGGATTTGTTTTTCTCTTTCTGATTTAACTTCCCTCTGTATAACACTATCACCTGGGGCACACTTAATACTTCCAAAGCCTAGGCCCAACTCCAGACTGACTCAATCAGAACCTCTGCAGGGGATTTTCCCTGACGGTTTGGCTTCCAATGCAGGGAACAGGGGGTTCCATCCCTGGTGGGGAACTAAGACCCCACATACCATGTGGTGGATCCAAAAGTTAAAATTTTAAAAAAGTAAAAAACACCCCTCTGCAGGTGCACCGAGGCAGGCATCGGTGTCTTTCTGCAGCTTTGCAGACAAAGCTGAGAACCACTCTCCTAGACCTAGAGGCTTCATCCTAACCACAGAGAAGAATCTCTGAGGGAAACTCAGCCATCCTTTCCCCCCACCCCACCCCAAACCAACCCAATCGCAATCTCTGTGGACGGCGCCCCAGGATTTTGTTCAGAAGCTCGCAGGCGATTCTGAAGTTATATTTGATTAAAAGGTTTCATTTTCATTACAAAAACGTGTTCACAGAAAAGGTAGAGAATAAAGACATAAAAAGGAAACACAACTTACACATGAATAATCCCAAATCCAACACTCCAAAAATAATCACAGTTAATTATTTAGCTGAGGGAAAGATTGGGGTGGAAAGGGCAAGCGATTGAGGGAACGTGCAGATAAAGGGAGATGAACTCACAGATCCCGAAATCAAAGCCCGTGTTCGCTTCCTAAACTCTCTCCATGCGGTTCTGGAGCTAAGACGCTGCAGTGCCTCAGCATCATGCAACGCACACTGGAGCACAGTCACGTGCATGACCACGCACACAGTCACGTTCAGTCACATGACCAGAGGCACGCAGTCACATTTGCAGGCACGTGCTCACACACCCTGCCTTGAAGGAGGCCTGAGGAGACTGCATCACCCTTCTCATCACCATGAAGCTGCTGTGTAATTTCATCTTGTGGGTGCCTAAGTTAGAAACATTTTGCTTACCAAACCAGATTTATGGAGTGACAATTACCTCATTTGGCCATTTTTTTAATTAATCATGGATTTATGTAACTCCTAATCAAAGCTGCTTTTCAGAACAAAGCAACCCAGGCCCAGCACCAAGTTGTTGTTATGCTCTCCTACAGGGGAAAAAAGAAAGATGTTTTTTGAGCCTAAGCAATTTATCTTAGGTTTTAATGTAAGAAATTTGAAATACTAAAATACAGGAAACCTGTCACCACCATTGAGAGCCTGGGGATATTTGAGAAGGAAAAGGAAACAAGATGAATAACAAATTTCCCTAGGGCAGTAGGTTAAAAAGGAGGGAGGAAGCATAAGGGCAGGGTTCCACTGTAAAGCTGCAATTGTTAGGAATTTGATTCTGCCAATAATTATGCATGAATCCTTGTGCAAATCAAAATATCATCTCTTCCCATTTGTAAAATGAGAGGGATCAAGTTTAAGACAGCGTTTCCCTGATAGCTCAGTTGGTAAAGAATCCACCTGCAATGCAGGAGACCCCAGTTAGATTCCTGTGTCGGGAAGATCTGCTGGAGAAGGGATAGGCTACCCACTCCAGTATTGTTGGGCTTTCCTTGTGGCTCAGGTGGTAAAGAATCCGCCTGCAACGCGGGAGACCTGGGTTCCATCCCTGGATTGGGAAGACCCCTTGGAGAAGAGAAAGGCCACCCACTCCAGTATTCTGTCTTGGAGAATTCAATGGACTGTACAGTCCATCGGAGAAGGCAATGGCAACCCACTCCAGTACTCTTGCCTTGGAAAATCCCATGGATGGAGGGGCCTGGTGAGCTGCAGTCCATGGGATCGCTAAGAGTCGGAAACGACTGAGCAACTTCACTTTCACTTTTCACTTTCATCCACTGGAGAAGGAAATGGCAACCCACTCCAGTGTTCTTGCCTGGAGAATCCCAGGGACAAGGGAGCCTGATGGGCTGCCATCTCTGGGGTCGCACAGAGTCGGACACTACTGAAGCGACTTAGCAGCAGCAGCAGCAGCAGTACAGTCCATGGGGTCGCAAAGAGTCCGACAGGACTGAGCAACTTTCAGTTTCTCGGTGTTGACACTATTAACGTCTTCGGCAGGAAACTCCTCTGTTGGGGGCTGGGGAGAGGAGCGTCCTGTGCTTCGTAAGATGTTAAGACCTGTCCCTGGCCCCTATCCCCTAGATGTCAATAGTACACACTCCCTCCTGCCCAAATTTTGACAGTCAAAAATGTTCCAGAGATTGCAAGATATCCCATGAGGGACAAAATCAACCATGCTTGACAATCACTTGTCTAGGGTAATTCCAAAAGTCTCTTTACTTTCAAAAATTCATAAAGTATGTTGGAAAACAAATTTGATATATGAGGGAATGCGCTTGTAGAAAGCCGAAGATGAGAACGTGTAGACTTATCTGTAAAGCAGAGGTTTTCAAGCTTGGCTGAACATTAGAATCCCCTGAGGAGCTTTTCAGATTTCCAGTCTCCCAAAGTCAAACCCATGGCCGATTAAATCAGAACTCTGGGGGTTGAACAGCGTTCAGATGTTGTCAGTGGGTGGTAGTTTGAGGATCAGTGGAGAAGTGACAGAAATAACAATGTCTGTTTATCATTTCTTATGATTCTGATAAAACTTTATTTCAGTCAGCAAGAAAATCAAAATCCCAGTCTAGGCTGGCATTTTGCAAAGCACTGGGAAACATCATCATAAATCAGGCCAATCCCAAGTTTTCACTTTCAAGGAAATCTATACTCACTTCCTGGATAAATACTTGGGCAACCAGAGACTCAAAGCCGAAAAGCTCAGTGTCTGTGAAAAAGGTGCAGCCATTCATCCTAGGAATCTTCCTGTCTCCCTGCATCAGGGACCTGAGACCACACCCACCATTCTGTCTAAACCATGAAGCTCAATTGCATTAACCCTGTTCATCAGAGATTACCTGTTCCAGCTTATCAAGTAAATGACAGTTGCATCAAAAGAAAATGTGTGCGCTCCCTAGAAGAGGAAGATACACCCTCTACTCATCTCCGTGTGAAATCAGTTTGTATGGCAGGGATTGAAAGAAGCCTAGAGATGCAACCAATGAGGCAAAGCCACTACTAATTGGATTGAAGATGAAATGTGACATAGGCAGTTCGAAGGGACCACTGTAAGGCGACTGAAGACTCCTCAACCATTTCCTGGGGATTCTGTGCTGATTAAGTTGGTACACTACAAAGTGCTTACAGTTACTTAAGAAGAAAGGGAAAGGATGCAATCCTATTTACTGTGATTCCAAAAAATAGCCAAAATTTATTAAACACTTGCTCTGTGCTGGACACTGTGCTAAGAATTTCATATATGTTATTTCACTTAATCCTCACAACAACCTAATTAGATTGACATTATAATTAATAATTATTATTATCCCTGGCATAACTGAGGAAGCTGAGTCTTAGAAAGCCTCCAACAGTCACAAAAGTGGAAATTAAAACCTAGGCAGTCTGACTACAGAGACTAAATTCTCGAGCATCATGTAATATGGCCTCATGAGTCTTTATTCATTGGTGAGATCATGAAACTAATGTTTTGCATGCTGCTGCTACTGCTGCTGCTGCTAAGTTGCTTCAGTCATGTCCGACTCTGTGCGACCCCATAGACGGCAGCCTACCAGGCTCCCCCATCCCTGGGATTATCCAGGCAAGAACACTGGAGTGGGTTGCCATTTCCTTCTCCAATGGATGAAAGTGAAAAGTGAAAGTGAAGTCACTCAGTCGTGTCCGACTCTTAGCGACCACATGGACTGCAGCCCACCAGGCTCCTCCATCCATGGGGTTTTCCAGGCAAGAGTACTGGAGTGGGGTGCTTTGCATAGCAGTCTTTCAATCACGGATTTCAAAATACTTTCAGCATACAGTAGATGGGCTTATGCCTAGATATGATCCCAATGGATAAATGGTATACCCATGTTCTCCAGAATGACTTCAGACCACCTAAATAGAATCACCTGCAAAGCTGATTTAAATGCAGAGTACTGGGCCCAATCTTTCACCTACCAAATCAAAATTTGGGGTGTGAAGAAGCCACAGTGGGAATCTGCATTGTGAACTAGCTGTGATGTTTTTGTCCATCAAAGCTTGAGAACCATTCCCCTAGGACAGGCACACTTCTGCATTTAAAAAGCACAGTCTTATGCCTGTGGAACTTAAAGAAAGAATATTTATCTCTTCAGAATTATAAAATAAGACACTGCAAATGTCAATTTTAAGAGCCAGATGATTCCCAGTAAGGCAGTGCCCTTAAAGATCCCTGGATGTATTTTAGCATACTCAATTTAAGAAATAAACCTACTTCCCGGAATATATCATACTTTGCACTGAGAATCTGCCTTCCTCTGGAGACCAGAAATCTGCTTTATTAATATCACTTTAGCCGTTACTCAGAGCCTTCACACAGATACACCCCCACCCACATACACACACACCTCTACACAAATTTGAGTAAACACTATGTAACCAGAAAATGAAACTGCTTTCAAATAACCATTATGACTTTTCTTATATGCTCACATTACAATAAAATTCAGAGTGAGAGCTATCAGTGGAGATGGAAATTACAGACCATGCGTTTCTCTGCAAGATATGAGCCCTTAAGGGCTGTGATGGCGAATTATTTCTCTCTGTATTTCCAGTTTCAAGCACATAGTAGGCAATTAGTCCAGTCTTGTGTTAAGGGGGAAAAAAAAGGAAGAAAGGAAACTTCAAATAAATCAGTGAGAATCAATTCCCCAATGAGAAAAAGCTTTATAGGCCATCTCTCCACCAACACAGCTTTTGGCCAGGATTGCCTTCTGAATACAAGAGAACTTGGGAGACTTTTCTCTAACCAACTAACTTCTACTAACACATCTTCAAATCTTCAAAGAGTAACTCTTTGCAGCAGTAAATAATCACCCCAGCTTCTTCAGCATTCACATACAACCCGAAGTAAACCTCAAAGTGAAAAATGAAAACCAGAATAAAACATGTTGAAGAAGGAAGAGAGAGAGAGAAGATAGATTATCATTAAAAAAAAAAAAAAAAACAATAACAGTATACAACACACCAGGGGTTGGGAAATATCCTTTTGCTGTAAATTTTCATTTTACAGCAAAAATTATGTTGAGCGTTACTTCATTCTGCTATTCATGAATTTCATATTCTTTCTTGCATTAAAACATATTTATGCTGCTGCTTCATTCCCTCCAGTGCCTGTGCAACATGAATATTCACAGAGCCCCTATAGACTGCAAATGTGTACACACACACACACACACACACACACACACAGATGCACACACACCTACATCACACCCAAATGTCTGCCTCTTGATCCCTAGGAACTCATATGGTTAGAGAATTTCCAAACATTTGCCAAACAAATGCTAGGGATGATATTACTCCAACAGCATCAGGAGAATTCATGTGTGGGGTTGGTTTCCGGCTCCTGGAATAATTCTGAGTTAATATATTCAGAACATCTTACTCAGGCTTCCTCACTGTCACATCAAATCTTGAACATTCAGACCTTTAAGAGACCCTAGAATCATCTGCTTCCAAATTCCTCATTTTATGCACAAGGAAATCAAGCTCCAAGTGAAACTGCTTGCCCGTAATCAGATGATAAGTTGGTGCCTGAACATCCAATCCAGTTCTCTCTCTACTATACCATATTGGGACCAATATTTTGTACTTAATAGATAGCTAGCTGGCAGTTCAACAAGAAAATTCATCCAGCGTCCTCTTGGTAATGACTGCAAGATCTAAATTCAATTTCTATAAATAATTGCCAATTTTTGTTACAGTTCCTGAAGAATGCTGGACTCCAATAATCAATATTATAATAAATGAGTTCTAGCTCTTCTTTTTTGTTAACGTCTTTTTTAAGTGCTAGTGGCTAATGGAATAAAAGAGAAAAGAGACTGTAAGATTCACAAAATCGACAAACTGGATATTCCTGTTGACCATATGCTTGCTTCATAACCCCAACCCTGCCTATATTTGAAAAGGCAGTACCCTCTAACACAATGCTGCTCAAGCTTTTCTGTTGCATGAATCAGACAAAATGAAGACAATGATTCAGTTGGTCAGGAGGACTTGAGATTCTGCATTTCCAGCAAGCTCCCAGGTGACGGAGGCTCCTGGTCACAGAACTGCACTCTTGTAGCACCCACAGTGATCCAGGTATCAACACCATGACAGCAAACCAGATGGCAAAGGGTAAAAGACCAGTGAGCGAGTCCCAAAAGCAGTGCTGACAGTGCAGAGCGGAACTGACCAACAAGTTAGTTACCCACTAATAAAACAACATCCTCTGGACCTTAGGTCTACCTCATCTAGACGTCAGTGTTGGAAAAGGCTCCCATGTCATCATCATTCAATGGAGATTAAGTTGCACTTACTCAGACTCATCTCTGACAGATTAATCTGGAAGCATAAAAGGCAGGATAAGTTCTAATTCTCTGTATTAACACTCAGGAACAAGGAATAAATGAAACCAGAGCACTTTCAGTTGCTTATAAATAACTTCCCTGCCAAGCACAGGGAAATGAACTCAACTAGGAGAACGTATCCCTGAGTCCAGCTGTCTCCTTAGGTTACTGAACAAACCAAGCCATCACATCTAAAAACCTTGCTTGGAAAATAGGTTTTGTACCAGGAGGACATTTATTCCAAAAAATCAAATGGGCAACTTAATTTCAACCTTTCTGATTAAGCAGATCCTAGCCGTTGTATGAACAGGCTTCCAACCTTTCCCCAAGGGAATTGAGTGGTAACATGGAGAGCATGACCGTTTATTTGGCTTAAGGAACACATTAATTTATCTGGTTTATAGAATTTAAACATCTGACGAATGACAGTGGGGTTGATTTTATTCATCAGCTAATTGCTTTGCCACCTGGAGCTGAAGCTTTATATATGCAGCTTATAAAAGATCTGAAAAGGATCTCAATTATTCTTTAATTTGTTCCTTGAATATAAAGTAGGAAAATCTGGCTTAATCAAACATTGTCTCAATTCTACTGGGATATGTCTAGTTACCTTTTAACAAGGTAAGCTTTCATTTAATCATATGATATGATAATTCCCCACTTTCAAGCCAAGTAGCCTCTTAGTTACAATCAATTTTCCACTGAAAAAATAAACATTGTCTCTTTACTGAAATCCCAGTAGAGAAAAAATAGCCCTTTTTAATGAAACTTACTGCTAATACAACCACACTAGGAATTTCTGCATATGAATCCATTAAACCTCCTAATTTGACATTGCTAGTAAATTGCAGAATCGAACGCGTTCCATGAGCAGTTTTCTGTGTGCACATGGCCATTCTTGGCACACATGGAAGAAATGGATAATAAGTGAACACACACACTTGTGCATACACACAAACACACACACAGCATTCCTGGAACCTATTAAATCTCACTTAATAAATGTTTTAATCAAGTTGAATTCTACAATTTATCTGAGGGAGGAAAAAAGAGGAGAAACCACCAGTCATGCAATTTCTTTAACTGTACCAAGTAAATCTGAAATGCCAGTGTGTGATAGAAGAAGCTAGAAATCCCAAGGCAAAAAAGCAATAACAGACAGGCAACTGGGATATCCCTTGAAATGTAGCCTTGAAATAAGCTGAAGGTTAAAACTACAATGCCATTATTTTAATGAGCCAAGATATTGTGCGTTTAAAGCCAAGGATTTGGCCCCTACTGTACCAAGTTTACCTTCCTCATCTCTTAGATGCCACACGGCTAACTTTCCAGGAGTGGCAGTCAGGGAGAACGGGGGGCCAGGCATTGCACAGGCTTCCTGGAGGATATCAGGTCATCAACGAGCACCTTGTCTAAGAAGAAAGGGGGTGTCCAGGGCCTAAGGCAGGTGAGTGGCAGAGATACAGACGGGTGGCAAAGGACACATTGTCACTGAGGTCAGGGACTTGAGTTCAAGGCAGAGCAGGTCCCTGATTTCCTGAAAGCAAGAGAGAACTCAAAACCCTTAGGGACTATTCTGTGTAATGAGACCAGGAACCAAAACAAAACTCAGGCAAGGGGAAATGTCACAAGCTCCCTAATACAGACCTGAATGTAGACAACGGCTCTGACCATAACAGTAATGCAATGAACTAAGAACTGGCACCGACAAGTTCAGAGTAAAACCAGCCCCCTTTCATCATCTTCCAGAGCACCTAGAACTGGGCCATCCTTAAAAGTAGTTTATTTGATAAATAATGTGCAGTCCAATAAAATCTTAAATGTTAGGACTGGAAGAGATCCTAAATAACATCTAATCCATTGCACACATGGACAACATGAGTCTCCCAGATTTCTAGAGTTAGGATAGCCTAAAAGATAAGAGCTTAGACTCTAAAATCCAAACTCTAACCTATATATAACCTATATATAACTCACTAGGTGTGTTGGCTTTGGGCAGTTTTTGTGCCTCTATAAAAGGAGATAATAATAATAGTACCTGTTCCATAGGATGTTGTGAAAATTACATGAGATAATCTAGAGCCAGCAATTATAATAGTGTCTGGGGTGTATAACAACTCAATAAATGAGGCCCTCTATTTTATCATCATCATCATTATCATCACATCATCATCACTGTTATAAACTGAATGTTTTTCCCCCAAAATCTGCATGCTGAAGTCTGAACCCCTCGATGTGACTATAACTGGAGATAAAGCTTTTAAAGAGATAATTAAGGTTACGTGACAAAAATAGTATGGGGGTTCCTCAAAAAATTAAAATATATAGAGCTAAAGGATCCAGCAGTCCTCTTCTGGGTATATATCCGAAGGAGATGAAGTCCTTGTCTTGAGATATATCCTCCCCCATGTTCATGGCAGCAGTATTCACAATAGTCAAGACATGGAAACAACCTTTGTGTCCATCAATGGATGAATGAAGAAAATGTGATATTATAGACAACGGAATATTATTCAGCCTCAATGAAGAAGCAAATCCTGCCTTTTGTGGCAACATGGAAAGATCTTGAGGGCATTATACTAATCAGCTAGGCAGAGAAAGACAAATATTGTATATTCCCACTCATATGTGGAATCTGAAAAAGCCAAACTCAAAGAAATGAATAGAATGGTGGTTGCTAGGTGCTAGGCATGGAGGGAGGGAGCTGGGAGAAATAGGATGATGTTGATTCAAGGGTACAAACTTACAGTATAAGATAAATAAGTTCTGGGGATCTAATGTACAGCTTGGTGACTCTAATTAACAGAACTTCATTAAATACTTGAAAGTTGTTACGAAAGTAGCTCATAAAAGTTATCACCACACATACGAAAAATTGTAATTATGTGAGGGGACAGAAGTGTTAACTAACCTGTTGTGGTAATCACCTCAAAATTTATACATGTATCAAATCATCCCATTGTATATCTTAAACTTAGATATGTTGTATATCAGTAATGTCTCACAATAACTGGAAAATAAGTAGAACCAGGGCGGCTGCAACGGTCCGTGCAGAAGCGCAGTGGAGAGGAGCTACCCCATGCTCAAGAGCGCCAGGCTGCAATGGTGCAGGAGTGGCTTCATTTAGGGGGCTCCAAAATCACTGCAGTTGGTGACTGCAGCCATGAAATTAAAAGATGCTTACTCCTTGGAAGGAAAGTTATGACCAACCTAGATAGCATATTCAAAAGCAGAGACATTACTTTCCCAACAAAGGTCCGTCTAGTCAAGGCTATGGTTTTTCCAGTGGTCATGTATGGATGTGAGAGTTGGACTGTGAAGAAAGCTGAGCGCTGAAGAATTGATGCTTTTGAACTGTGGTGTTGGAGAAGACTCTTGTGAGTCCCTTGGACTGCAAGGAGATCCAACCAGTCTATTCTGAAGATCGGCCCTGGGATTTCTTGGAAGGACTGATGCTAAAGCTGAAGCTCCAGTACTTTGGCCACCTCACGCGAAGAGTTGACTCATTGGAAAAGACCCTGATGCTGGGAGGGATTGGGGGCAGGAGGAGAAGGGGACAACAGAGGATGAGATGGCCGGATGGCATCACCAACTCAATGGACATGAGTTTGAGTGGACTCCGGCAGTTGGTGATGGACAAGGAGGCCTGGCATGCTACAATTCATGGGGTCTCAAAGAGTCGGACACGACTGAGTGAGTGAACTGAACTGGAAAATAGTTATAAACCTTTACAGATAAAAATTTTGTGCTCTCTGGAATCTGCTGCAGGTTAATTCTTGAAAGAGATTAAGGTGAGTTGATACTTTTTGAGGCAAGGTGATAGAAACATAGGAGTTGTTTTTCTATTCTTTCTGCTTTTTTAGATTTTTTAATTCAAAGCACAATTTTTATTAAAATAGTATACTCAGTTCACTGTTAACATTACAATACTTAAAAAATACAACAGTACAAAATTTTTTAATGTTAAATAATGTCATATGGATGCACCCTAATCCATTATGACTGATGTCCTTATTGCTAAGTCACTTCAGTCGTGTCCGACTCTGTGTGACCCCATAGACGGCAGCCCACCAGGCTCCGCCATCCCTGGGATTCTCCAGGCAAGAACACTGGAGTGGGTTGTCATTTCCTTCTCCAATGCATGAAAGCAAAAGGTGAAAGTGAAGTCACTCAGTCATGTCCGACTTAGCGACCCCATAGACTGCAGCTTACCAGGCTCCTCCATCCATGGGATTTTCCAGGCAAGAGTACTGGAGTGGGGTGCCATTTACACCAAGGAGCACACACAGACAAAGACCACATAAGGATACAGCATAAGGTGACCAGCTGTAAGCCTAAGAGAGTAGTCTTAGGAGAAACCATCACTACCAAAACCTTGATCTTTCATCCTCTAGAATAGTGAGAAATAAGTTCCTGTTGTTTAAGCCACCCAGTCTGCAATATTTGATATGACATCTCTAATAGTCTCTATCATTATTATCTGGGCCAGTCACACTGCCAGCTAAAGGCAGTGGCAGGAGGAGGACCCAACCTCTCTGTGCTCTTCCCATCAATTTCCCCTCCTACGTTATTGCCCCAAATTCCCTATTGGGTTTCTTATCCTAAAACACTAGTCCCTTATCCAGTTATAAGAGACTAAGATATTAGTCAAGAAAATATTGAAAGTGTAAGAAACAGGAAACTCTGAGAGAAAATCAAGGGTTTCTGTCTCAAGGAAGGAATAAAGTTCTGAAGTGTATACCCTCTGTCTAGCCTGCCACAACCCAGTACGCTCAGCAGGTCCAAAGTGGCTATACTGAGGAATCCGGAAGCCGAGGGCCCCCAGGTAACAGGCTGGATCCAATGCACAGGTGATATCTCCTCACCAGAGCCCAATCATTCCAAGGAACCTGACTGGGCCTTGATCCATGACCAGACTTCAGCTCACCTCAGTGGCTGCCACAATCGTCTTGCATTTCTGCCCCACCTGAAGCACCATACATACAGGTGAAAAAACTCCAAATGGTGACAGGGCATATTTGTTCTACAAGGAGTTTTGCCTCCATTATAAAATGAATAGATTCAGTCTTCAAGGTTTCCGGTCCCATTGATTGAAAAATAGGATGTACAACCCATTTAAAATCCACCAGAGCACACAGAATGAGATGGTTGAATAGCATCACCAACTCAATGGACATGAGTTTGTGCAAGCTCTGGGAGATAGTGAAGAACAGGGAAGCCTGACCTGCTGCAATCCATGGGGTCTCAAAGAGTTGCCCACAGCTGAGCGACTGAACAACAATAACAAAGAACATACAGAATGGATTAAAAAAAAACAGATCCTACTGCATAGCCCAGGGAGTTATATTTAATATCCTGTAATAAATCATAATGGAAAAGAATATATATATATATATATATATATATATATATATATATATATATAACTGAATCACTTTGCTATGCAGCAGAAATTAACACAACATTTTAATGCAACTGTGAAAGTGGGCTTTCCTGGAGGTTCAGATGGTAAAGAATCCGCCTGTGAGGCAAGAGACCCAGGTTCGATCCCTGGCACGAAGATCCCCTGGAGAAGAGAATGGCTACCCACTTCAGTATTCTTGCCTGGAGAATCCCAAGGACAGAGAAGCCTGGTGGGCTACAGTCCATGGGGCTGCAAACAGTCAGATACAACTAACACTGTCACTTGTTTTCACTTTAAAAATTCCACCAAAAATCAACAAATGGTGCTGGTACAACTACATAATCATGTGCAAAAGAATAAAGCTAGACCCTTAATTGACTCTAAATGAATCAAAGACCAAGATGTAAGTTCTAAAACTATGAAAGTTTTAGGAGAAAACATGGAGATAGAGCTTCAGAACCTCAGATTTGCTGATAGATTCTTAGATGTGACATCAAAAGCACAAGCAACAAAAAGGAAAATAGATCAATTAGACTTCATAAAAATGAAAAGCTTGTGCATCAAAGGAGGATACTATCAAGAAAATGGAAAAGACAAGTCACAGAATGGAAGAAAACATTTTCAAATCATATATCCAATAGACAATTATGTCTAGAATATATAAAGAACCCTTACAATTCAATAAGAAAAAGACAACTCAATTTAAAAATTGGGAAAAGATTTGAGTAGACATTTTGCTCAAGAAGATATACAAATGGCCAGTGAACACATGAAAAGATTATCAGTCTCATTAAATCAACAAGAAAATGCAAATCAATGTCACAATAAGATACCACTTCACACCTACTGGTGATAATAAAAAAATATGGACAGCAATAAGCATTGGCAAGGATGTGGAAAATTCTGAAAACTGATACACTATTTGGGGGGGGGAGAGGGGTGGACAATACAATAATGTACTTTCTAAGGCAGTCTGTCCGTTCTTCAAATGCCCAAACATACAGTTACCATATGACTCAGCAATTCCATTCCTAGATATATAACCCAAGAAAAATGAAAATATATGTGCACACAAATGTTGAGGCCACTATAATTCATAATAGCCAAAAGGTGGAAACAACTCAAATATTCATTAACTGATGAATGGATAAACACAACACAGCATACCCATGCAGTAGAATATAAATAAAATTAAAGATTAAATGAAATGTAAAAAGGAATGAAGTACTGATACATGCTACAAGATGAATGAACCTTGAAAACGTTGTGTAAATAGAAAAAGCTGATGACAAAACCAGATATTATATGACCCCATCTGTTTGAAATGTCCAGAATAAGTAAATCTATAGCAACAAAAAATTGATTAGTGGCTGCCTAGGGCCAGGGGGATAAGAAGTAGGGTGTGGAATTTCCTTTTGGGGTAGTGAAAATGTACTGAAATTGACTGCGATCATGGTTGTGTAACTGTGAATAAAGAGGATTGTACACTATAAATGAGAAAATTGCATGGTATGTGAATTTTATCTCAAGCTGTTCCAAAAAAAAATCCATCAGTCCTCTCAGTGTTCAGATCCCTTTTTCCCAGTATTAAACATTCCATACTTTGTACTTATTGCCTCAGGAGGTCCATTTGTGATGCACAAGTGTGCCTCTATATGGCCTTCCGCCTCAAGTTCACACTTGCAGTCTTGTGCCTTTGGTCCTCCAGATTCCCTGTATAACCACAGTTCTCCTTAACGTTCCTCACTAAGGAACATTTTCTTGTCCAGAATTTGATCATCTTTTCCAATATAACTACTTGATATTTTAATCCCAGATAATGAGTCTGTTTCTAATAAAGCCAGGATGAAAAGGTTAAAGAGATCAAACTTTATCTGCAGATCTTTTGCTCCAAGCAGATAGATGTCCCAGCTGCAGGTGGCAAATATGTTGCATGAAGAACATACAACATTCTTCTGTTTCCCTACTTTCAGATACTAACAGTTCTGATATCCAATAATAGACTCTATTTGTGAGAATTAAAAACTAAACTGCTGGAGTGGAAGATATGTAAGTAGTAAGAAAACAGAAAATTAACCTCCCAGCCTATGCTTATAATGAACAATTTCCACACTTGCCAGTGGTTAACCATTTCTAAATACTGTGCCTGTTCAAAATTATCTGTCTTTACTGAGCTTCCAGACTCGGTTATAGACTGAATTTTGTGCCAGGGGCATCTGCTCTTTAGCAGTAAACCCGATCATTGTGGTGCCATAAAATATCCCCTTGAATACTTAGTACAGTTGAAGTAATTCAGCCTCCCTTTGTCAGGTAGAAAAGAGGAATCAAATTAAAGCAAAAAACTAAGAAAATAGAATAGGGATTTTGGCTTTTGTTATCTTCTTTCTTTCCTCTCATTTCTCTTAAACATCTCCTTCTTTCACCACCCCCCCCAAATATAACTTCCCTGGAAAAACAATAGAGTGATTTTTCTTTAAAATGAAAAAAAGGAGACTGGAAACAAATATGCCATCTGTTAACAATGGATAATTCTGGATACTGAGAATATGCATGCATTTTAATTTTCTTCATTTTAGTTTTCTGTATTTTTAATTGTTCAAAAACAACTTTTTCAATAAATAAAAATTTTAAACATATCCCATGTCTTGCAAAGTTTTGTCACACAACCCCAGTCAAGAAACTACTAATATTTCACTATAATATCCAGGCAGGCTCAGTTCAGTTCACTCACTCAATCATGTCCGACTCTTTGCAACCCCATGCTCAAATTCATGTCCTTTGAGTTGGTGATGCCATCCAACCATCTCATCTGCCGTCATCCCCTTCTGCTTTCAATCTTTCCCAGCAACAGAGTCCTCTCCAGGGAGTCTGGTGGCCAAAGAACTGGAGTTTCAGCTTCAGCATCAGTCCTTCCAATGAATATTCAGGACTGATTTCCTTTAAGATGGACTGGTTGGATCTCCTTGCAGCCCAAGGGACTCTCAAGAATCTTCTCCAACACCACAGTTCAAAAGCATCAATTCTTTGGCACTCAGCTTTCTTTATGGTCCAACTCTTACATCCATACATGACTAACGGAAAAACCATAGCTTTGACTATATGGGCCTTTGTTGGCAAAGTAATATCTCTGCTTTTTAATATGTTGTCTAGGTTGGTCATAGCTTTTCTTCCAGAGAGCAAGGGTCTTTTAATTTCATGGCTGCAGTCACCATCTGCAGTGATTTTGGAGCCCAAGAAAATAAAATATGTCACTGTTTCATTTTCCCATCTATTTGCCATGAAGTGATGGGACTTTGGCCACCTTATGTGAAGAGTTGACTCATTGGAAAAGACCCTGATGCTGGGAGGGGTTGGGGGCAGGAGAAGGGGACAACCGAGGATGAGATGGCTAGATGGCATCACCAACTCAATGGACATGAGTTTAAGTGAACTCCGGGAGTTGGTGATGGACAGGGAGGCCTGGCGTGCTGTGATTCATGGGGTCGCAAAGAGTCGGACACAACTGAGCAACTGAACTGAACTGAACTGATGGGACTGTATGTCATGATCTTAGTTTTTTGAATGTTCAGTTTTAAGTCAACTTTTTCACTCTCCTCTTTCATCAAGAGGCTCTTTAGTTCCTCTTCACTTTCTGCCATAAGGGTGATGTCATCTGCATATCTGAAGTTACTGATATTTCTCCTGGCAATCTTGATTCCAACTTGTGCTTCATCCAGTCCAGCATTTCTCATGATGTACTCTGCATAGAAGTTAAATAACCAGGGTGACAGTATACAGCCTTGACGTACTGCTTTCCCGATTTGGAACAAGTCTGTTGTTCCATGTCCAGTTCTAACTGTTGCTTCTTGACCTGCATACAGATTTCTCAAGAGGTAGGTAAGGTGGTCTGGTATTCCTGTCTCTTGAAGAATTTTCCACAGTTTGTTGTGATCTACACAGTCAAAGGCTTTGGTGTAATCAATAAAGCAGAAGTATTCTGCTTTTTCTGGAATTCTCTTGCTTTTTTTATGATACTACAGATGTTGGCAATTTGATCTCTGGTTCCTCTGCCTTTTCTAAAACCAGCTTGAATATGTGGAAGTTCATGGTTCATGTACTGCTAAAGCCTGGCTTGGAGAATTTTGAGCATTATTTTGCTAGCATGTGGGATGGGTGCAATTGTGCAGTAGTTTGAACATTCTTTGGCATTGCCTTTCTTTGGATGGAATGAAAACTGACCTTTTCTAGTCCTGTGGCCACTGCTGAGTTTTCCAAATTTGCTGGCATATTGAGTGCAGCACTTTCACAGCATCATCTTCTAGGATTTGAAATAGTCAGACACGACTGAGCGACTGAACTGAACTGAACTGAACTGAACTGGAATTCCATCACCTCCACTAGGTTCCATCGTAGTGATGCTTCCTAAGGCCCACTTGACTTCTCTTTCCAGGATGTCTGGCTCTAGGTAAATGGTCACACCATCATGATTATCTGGATCCCAAATAAAGAGGAATATGGTAATTTTTCTTCAGAAATCCTTTTGCTACTTTTCAGTAGTCCCTCCTCCACCTACCATCACATTTCTGCTCTCCACTGAAGAATCTATACTCTTCCATATGAGACTCAGAAGTCACCCCTTTGAGAATTATTGGCATTTTTAAAACTTTTTATTTTGAGATAAATATAGATTCAAAGGAAGTTATGAAAAAATACACAAGCAGGTCCTGTATACCATTCACCCAGCCTTCCCACATATTATTAACATCTTATATAACTGTTGTGCTATAATATAATATCAAAATCTGGAAACTGATGATACAAACCATAGAGCTTATTCAGATTTCTCCATACGTTGGTGTGTGCATGTTACTCTATACAATTTTATCACATGAGTAGCTTAACGTAACTACCACCACGGTCAAGATACACAACTGTCCCATCACCACAAGACTCCCTTGTGTTACCCCATTCTTAGCCACATTCACCCCTCCCTCTTCACTCTAACACTGCCAACTCTGGCAACCACTCTATTTCCATTTCTTTTTTTTTTTTTAATGGCATAATTTCCTTGAGGGTTATGCAAGTTTTTGTGTATATGAGTAGTTCATTTCTTTTCATTGCTGAGTAGTATTCCATAGTATAGATGTACCACAGTTTGTTTAATCATTCACCCACTGAAGGACATTTCTGTAGTTTTCAGTTTGGGATTATTAATAAATCTTCAGTGAGCACTCCTGCCCAAGTTTCTGAGTGAACATAGCTTTCATTTCTCTGAAACACATGCCCAAGAGCACAAACAGTGGGTTGTATGGTAATTGCATGTTTTATTTTTAAGAAACTGCCAAACTGTCTTCAAGAGTGGTTGTATAATTGTAATTCCCACCAGCAATGTATGAGTGATCCAATATCCCCACAATCTTGCCAGCATTTGGTGTTATCACAGTATTTTATTTATCACTATTTTTGTTTTATTTTAGCCATTATGATAAGCATATAGTGACATCTCAAGTTTTTAATTTCCATTTCTAATGCCTAATGATGAACCTTTATTCATGTGCTTGACATCTGTATATCCTTTCCAGAAATGTCCATTAATGTTTTTTCCCACTTTTTAATTAGGTTGTCTGGTTTTTTATGTTGAGTTTTGAGAGTTCTTTATATGTTTTAAATGTAAGTCAGTTTCCTATATGTGACTTGCAAATATTTTCTCCCAGTCTGTAATTTGTCTTTTTCATTCCTAAGAGCATTTCATAAAGCAAAAATTTTATTATTGAAAAGTTCCAATTTATCAATTTTCCTTTTATGGATTATGCTTTTTATGTCAAGTCTGGGAACTCTTTGCCTAGTTTGAGGTCACAAGGATCTCCTCTTATTTTCTTCTAGAAGTTTTACCATTTTATGTTTCACATTTAAATCCAATCCATTTGGAGATAACTTTTGTATAAGGTGTAAGATTTAGCTCAATATCCTTTTTTTTTGCATATGGATATCCAACTGAACCAGCACCTTTTATTGAAAGGCTATCCCACCTCCATTATATCATTTTGGTTCCTTTTGTCAATAATTTTAATTGGGCATATTTGTGTGGATTCATTTCTAGTTTCTCCACTCAGTTCCATTGATCCGTTTTTCTATCCCTCTGCAAATACCACACTGGCCCAATTTAGTTATATAATAATTCTTAATATCAAGAAGAATAATTTCTCCCACTTTATTACTCTTCTTAAATTGTTTCTGGCCATTAAAGAGCTTTCTGTTTCTATATGAATTTTAGCACAAACTTATATAGTCTACAAAAGACTTTGCTAAGATTTTGGTAAGAGTTACATTAAACTATAAATCAATATAGAGAGAATTGATATCTTTATTGTGTTGAATCTTCTGATCTACAATATGTCTCCGCAAGTATTTTGGTCTTCTAGCAACATTTTGTAATTTTCAACATACAAATTCTGCATGTTTTGCTAAATTTACACCTAAGCACTTCATTTTTTGTAGCAGTTGTACATAGTGCTGTGTTTTCTTCATTGCCAGTATAAAGAAGTGCAATTGATTTTGTGTGTTGATTTTATCAAGCTCAGTTTTTAAAGGTTTTTTATAGATTCCTTGGGATCATGTTGTCTTCAGACACAGTCTTATTTCTTCCTTTCCAATCTGTCTTCCATTTATTTCTTGTTCTTATCTTATCACAGGGGCTAGAACTTCCAGAACTCCGTTGAACAAGAGTAGTGACGGCAAATACCCTTGCCTTGTTTCCAGTTTTAGAGGGAAAGTACTCGGTCTTTCACCACTAAGTTAGCTGTAGGATTTTTATGAGTTTTAGGAAGTTCCTATCTGTTCCTAATATGCTTAGAGTTTTTATCAGGAATAGGTATTAAATTTTGTCTAATGTTTATTCTTCCTCAATTGATAGGATGTTGGGCTAGTGGACTACATTGATTCATTTTCAAATATTCAATTATTCTTGCATACCTATAATAAATATCACTTGGTCATGGTCTATTATTCTTTTTACACAGTGTCAGATTTTATTTGCTAAATTTTTGTATGTAAGTTCATAAGATATTTTGCATATAATTTTCTTTTCTTTGTGCTCTCTTTGCCTGATTTTGGAACCAGGGTAATATTCACATCATAAAATGAATTGGAAAGTATTCCTTCTTCTTCTAATTTCTGCAGAGATTGTATAAAATTGGTGTTAATACTTCTTTGAATGATTAATAAAATCCTCTCAGTAAAATCATCTCAGCCTGGAGATTTCTTTTTCAGTGGCTATGTAATCACAAATTCAACTTTAAATTAATTATAGGACTACTTAAACTATCCATTTAATCTTGGCTTTTTGGTAGCTTGTGTTTTTGAGAAATTGGTCAATTTCTTCTGAGTTTGGAATGTCTGAGCATAAACTTGTTTGTAATAATGCCCTATTATCCTTTCAATAACTATAGTATCTGTTGTGATACCCTCTGTTTCATTCTTGTTACTGAGGACTTGTGTATTTTCTGTTTTCTTGCTAGAGATTTATCAATTTTATTAGTTTCTTTTCAATGACTAACTTTTGTTTCATTCATATTTTTCTATTTTTAATTTTATTTATTTATGCCCTTTATTATTTCATTTCTCTGCTTGCTTTGGGTCTTTTTCTAGTTCCTTGAGGTAGAAACTTTGATTATTGATTTGAGATCTTTCCTCTCTTCTAACATAAGCATCTAGTGGTTAAATTTCCCTCGTAGCACCACATCCCAAATTGTTGATATGTTATGTTTTCCCTTTTATTCAATTCTACATATTTTTAAAATTTCTTTTGGGGTTTCCTCTTTGATCCATGAGTTGTTTAGAACTGTGTTGTTTAACTTCCAAGTATTTGGAACTTTTTCTGCTGCGTTTGTATTATGTGTTTCAAGTTTGATTCCATTATGGTTTAATAATATAAATATTTCAATTGTTTTAAATTTTGTAGCTTGATTTATGATTCAAGATATGGTCTATCTTCTCACATATAGATATAGAGATCAAAGTAGAGGTGACTAGTGGGGAGAGGAGGGAGGGACAACACAGGGATAGGGAAGTGGAAGATACAAAATACTGAGTGTAGGATAGGCTCAAGGATGTATTGTACAACACAGGGAATATAGTCAATATTTTGTAATAACTAAATATTTTAAAGATCCTTTAAAATCACATAAAAATGTTTTTTAATTCTTTTAAAAGAAAGGGAAAAAAGATATGGTCCATCTTGGCAAGTGTTCCATGAGTGCTTGAACAGAATGTATATTCCACTATTGTTAGGTGACATATTCTATAAATGTCAATGAGATCCTACTGTTTGATGGTTTGTTCAGGTCTTCTGTAGCCTGTCTGATCTCTGTCTACTAGTTCTATCAATTGCTGAGAATGAGATGCTAAAGTCTTCCATTACTGAATATTTCTCTCCATCCTAGTCCCACCATCCACTTCTCTTTCTGAAACTTAATCCCTTGGGTGGCTCAGGCAGAGCAGTCACTCCTTTGAAGAGTTCTGGCATTTTAATGCAAGCCCCTGAACACTGGTGAAATGTGATTAAACCCAAACCTGGGACTTGCTGGAGGTAGATGCCAGAAGAGGTGCAGTTACATAACAAGGCCGGGCCAGGAGGCAGCAGATGAGTCAGTTGAGGCAAAGCAAAGTTAGAGCCAACCAGAAAGCTGTGAGTTGTGACCAGCCAAATCAAGTAAGTTATTAGCCAAGGTCTTAACCAATAACCAAAGTCAGGAACCAGTCAAGAAGCTCAAGAAGTATCAGGACACAGGAACCTAAGGGGGACTGGTGGGGTCCCATTTAATTTCATCTGAGCCTTGATAGCCTAGGACTACTTTGGAAGAGTCAAGGAACCCCTTTCTACATGTTCTTTTGGTTTTTAAGCTATCCATGGCTTCTAAAGCAATCCAAAGGGATGAATTGCTACTCGGACCATTTCCAGCATTAACAACAGAATGATGGGGAAAGTGCATATTGAGCTTTATTTCCGTCTTACTGGATCTGTAGGGCTTCCCTGATAGCTCAGCTGGTAATGAATCCACATGCAATGCAGGAGACCTGGGTTCGATCCCTGGGTTGGGAAGAGCCCCTGGAGAAGGAAAAAGCTACCCACTCCAGTATTCTGGCCTGAAGAATTCCATGGACTGTATAGTCCATGGGGTCACAAAGAGTCGGACACAACTGTGTGACTTTCACTTTATTGAATCTGTACATCTCATTACATCATTCTAGTCAGGGACCAGAAATAGGACAGAAATGCCTATTGAAGAATCATTAGGCAAGCTAACATCAAGGAAAGAGTCAGCGAAAAGGAGAGTCTTTGGGGAAAAGGATAAAACCTTTCACAATTTCAACTGGTGAACAGAATACCTAATAACCACAAACTACTTATCTCGGACTTCAAAGAGGCAGAAGACTGGCATTTCCTACAATTTACCACCTTAACTTTTTTTTTTTTTTAATTTGCTTAGCTATTTTTGGCTTTGCTGATTGGGTCACCATTGCTTCATGGGCCTTTCTCTAGTTGGGGCAAACCAGAGCTATTCTCTAGTTGCTGTGCACAGGCTGCTCATTGTGTGGCTTCTCTTCTTGTGGAGCACAGGCTCTAGAGTGCTCAGGCTTCAGCAGTTGTGGCATGTGAGCTCAGCAGTTGCAGCTCCCAGGCTCTAGAGCACAGGCTCAGTAGCTGTGGTACACAGATTTAGTTGCTCCACAGCATGTGGGATCTTCCTAGGCCAGGGATTGAACTCATGTCTCCTGCATTGGGAGGCAGATTCTTCATCACTGAGCCACTAGGAAAGCCCCAACCATTTTTAAGTGTGCAGTTCAGTGGCGTAAGTACATTTACATTGTTTTGCAGCCATCACTATTATCCATCTCTGGAACTTTATCATCTTCCAAACTGAAACTCTGTACCCATTCAATGGGCTTCCCTTGTGGTTCAGCTGGTAAAGAATCTGCCTGCAATGCAGGAGACCTGGGTTTGATCCCTGGGTAGGAAAGATCCCCTGGAGAAGGGAAAGGCTACCAACTCCAGTATTCTGGCCTGGAGAATTCCATGAACTATATATAGTCCATGGGGTAGCAAAGAGTCAGACACGACTTGGTGACTTTCCTTTCACCCATTCAACAATAACTCCCTAGTTTCCCCTCCCCTAAGCTTCTAGCAACCACAATTCTACTTTCTTAGAAGATTCACATTTTGATACACTTTCATATTTAACCAATATTATGTTATTTGATTGGAGATCATTGATAATGCTGACAATATTCTTAACCACACTGGCAAACTGCTAGCAACTCTTATCCTTTGACCAACATTCCAACCTATATGACAAGAAACCCAGTCCAAGATCCTGCTGTTTTCCTGCAAGTCTGGGGAGGGATTTGTCCTTAAATGCACAAAGACACTCTGCCTGCAATCTGGCCTGGAGCAGGACACTCCAAGTAAAGTAACAGCGTCCTGGAAAGAGCTGGAGGCAGAGGCCCTGCAGAGCTGCTCAGACATGGGAAACCACAGCCTGTCACACCTCACAGCCACTCCGAAGTCAGGCTCTTCCGGGCCTTCCCAAGGCACCACC
Organism: Ovis aries; assembly: GCF_016772045.2. Classification (NCBI taxonomy): domain Eukaryota; kingdom Metazoa; phylum Chordata; class Mammalia; order Artiodactyla; family Bovidae; genus Ovis; species Ovis aries. Next base: position 42,681,345 of record NC_056056.1, read on the forward strand.
CATGGCTCCACTCCAGGCAAGCATAGGATTCCTGGCCTTACCACATTTTGCTCTCTGAGGCCTCAGAATTCCCCTTGATAAGGCTAATGGATGGATGTGCTGCCACAAAGAAGACCCGGGGCACATTTACAACCCATCACATACCACACATGTCCAAGGAAACATGAAACAGAATGCCCCTGCATGAGATGACTGATTTATCATGTATATTTTAAATAAGGCACAAAACCTATGCTAAAATAAAGTGGAACCATGGCATCCGCAGAAAAAGCACCAATCCCACCATCGGTGACAGTCTCAGCACACAGAGGCTGAGCAGGGCCTCATCGCACCGAGACGCTCTGTAGCGATAACGCGCTGCTACAGTTCAGGACTGGGCCCCCACAATAAAACCGGGACTGTAATTACTATAATGACCTCCCACTGCTATTGTGTCTTTAATTAAGTCTTTATCAGTAGGCATTTGCCACTTAAACCTAACTCACTGTAACTACGGCAGCGTATCATCTACATTTTCACAAAGAATTACTGAATCATATTTCTGTCACAGAGATGAAAGGGAATATTTTCGTTCAAGTGCCATTTGCAGACAACTGCATAAAGAAGAATCAAGCTGTCCTTTAGCAGCCCTTCCTGACAAGTGAAACTCAGCAGAGAGATGCTGAGGGGTTTTGTGTATGTACGCTTTGGCTTCGCCAGTTTATTTTTAGCGTAACTCCATTCCCTGTCTACAGAAACTACAGGGGGGAAAATGACACCAAATTAATAACACACTTGATTACATAAACTGTCTTGAGGTGGAAAAGGCTGAGACACTCACAGGAGGCCCAGAGACGCTGAGTGAGTTATCCCAAGTCACACAGCAGGTGACTGACCAAGGCAGGTCGACACTGCAAACCTCCCAGCTAGATGCTCTTCCCAGTGGCCGTGAGACCACCCGCGGAGCTGGAAAAACCTGTTTTACCCAGCAAAGCACACTAGAAGTACCCTGGGCCTAAAGAGACAGCATTCTAGATTCAAGTTTCCAGTCATAATCACTTCCTTACGTCAGCACTAGAGCAAATGCTCAGATGGCTTCTTGGCAGAGCCCAGCGCAGTGGGCCCAACAACCTCGTCAGAAAAAGCCGCTCCCATTCAAGGCCTTGCCATGGGTTTTAGCCAGGGCCTCAATCTGCAGAGCTTGCCTCTCGGTGAAAGAAACCTGAGCAGACACGTTGGTCCTCACTCCTCTAAGAGTACTTGGTTCACTGGGGATCCAGGGAGAGCCCCCCAGCCCACCCCACCACGTCACCCCACTTACCAACAAGTCTGACTGCTCAGGCCTCTGTACCAAGAGGCCTGGCTCTAGTGGTATTATTGTTTGTGTTTTTGCCCATCACAGCAAAATCTTTTGGCTTTAAAAATCTGCTCCTCCAAAGAGCATAAATCCTTCCAGAATTGGGTAAGTGTGTTCACATCATGGAGGTGGGTGCTGAGGGGACAGCAGAGCCCCAACCCTGAACAAAAGGAAGGAGAGGAGGAGTCCAGGGGAGCAAGGCTGGAAGGTCCCTGGGGTCTGAGGGCCCCACTGTGGCAAGAGCCCCAGGGTACACAGTGGCTCTGCAGTGCCGCACTGGATACCAGAGGTGCTGGGGACATTCTGCTTATTTATCCGAGGGATTCTGACCAGTTGGGGAGAGGCAAGGTGGCCACCAATTGCCACCTTTTCCAGTGTCATCTTTGGCCACAACAGCTCCTCCGTCTCCTTTTGGTTCTAATTTCATTCCAACAGAAAGCCTTTAGCTGGATACAGAAGAACTGAACACGAGAGCAAATCATAGCGTGAGGGTGGAATTCAGTGGGGGATGGATTCCATTCAATTTTCTTCCACATATTTGCACCCACTGGGGAGCGTCTCACATTTTCTCACCTTGGCAGGGAAGCCTGCTGCAAAGGCACGACCCAGCTTAGGGGTGGCCCCTGCTGCTGGCTTGCTTCTGCTTACATACTGCCCCCAGGGAAGGAGCCAGGCCCACAGAATCAGCAGAGTCCCCCTTCTGAGAAGAAGTCCAAATTGTGGCCAGGGGCCTGCAGGCGCCTCTTTGCTTTGTTTGTCCTGTCTGGGCTCACCACTGACTGGGGACAGCTCCTGTTGGAGGGGCAGTCGAGGATCCTGCACGCAGTTAAGGGTGCTTCTTGGCCGGTGCTGCAGGGCTCTGAGCTCGGTGGGTCTATGTGGATGACGATCACTGCCGCTGCTGTCGGCCCACACCCAGCCTCCTCATCCCTGTCTGCTCTCTCACAGGGAGCTTAGGCTGATGATTGTTCCACTAATGCTCTCAGCTGCTACTTTTTTATCTGACAAAGGACTCAGCCAAGTGATGAAAGACATAAGCCAAAATCTACTCTATGCCTCGTCATACAAATACTTGGCTTTCCTGGGGCCAAGACGCCTTCTAGGGATGGACATGTTTCTGGGTTCTTCACCACTCCCTCCTGTAGATGTCAGGATGTTTCTCTGGATAAACGCCAAGAGCCTCCCTGGAGGGAGAAAGAAATGTCAGAAGCACAGCTTCTATCAGATAACCTGAAATTATCATCTGCCTAAAGAACACATTCACTAGGAAGAATCTCTCTAAGGCGTTATTTTCACCAAACATGGTCCCCAAACAGGAAGCTGAGCCCAAAGCACTTCATAAATATTTGCTGAATATAAATGAATGATGCATGCATAAATGAATAAATGAATTTTTCTCTAGAGAGACACCCGAGCTCCTTCTCTATTCCTCTACCTCTTCTTCTGCCAAGCATCATGTTATTGATGACTTGCATTAAGCCATGTACTACTTTCCATGTGGAAGGTGAAGATACAAATGGAGAAAATGAGAGAAATAAAATTTGTTACCATGGAAGAAAAATAAGGATAGGAAAAATGAGATAAAGCTAGGGGTAAGGTTAGTTTAGAATACCTATCTTCAAACTTGTCTGTGCATTAGAGCCCCCTGAGGAGCTTTAAAAAGTTCTGATGCCAGAGTCCCACTCCAGAGATCCTGATTTAATTGGTATAGGATGTGACCTGACCATCAGGATTTTTTTTTTAAGTAACCCAGGTAATTCTATACAGCCAAGTTTGAGAAACTCTGATTTACGATACAGCTGCCCTGCTGCAGCTGCTGCTGCTAAGTCGCTGTAATGGTCTGTATACTAACTAGAGGAGACTAACAAATTGAACTCTGAGTCTCCTAGCAGCCAAGGTGAAAAGAGGAAAACACCATCGGTTGCATTATCCGGTGTCCTTAGAAGAAAATCAAACTGCTTGTTTAGAAGTACAATTAATCCTGAGACCAGAAAGAGATTTGTCTTCATGAAGAGACATGGAATGAAGCAAGTAATAACATCTCAATAGTTTACCAATGGTACTCAATCAGTAAATATTTACTGAGCACCTACTAGGAGACCAAGTCTGTTCCAGATCCCTGGAGACAAAAGGATTGCCAGATTTGAAAGTTTCTGTTTAATGACAATTAACAGCTATTACTATTGAGTGCTATTCCGTGCTAAGCATTTTACAACCATTGCCTCATTTAATCCTCACAACCGTCTGAGGAGGAGGTGGGCATTTCACACCTGATTGAAATTAAGGATCTGCAAGGACAATCAACTGGCCTAACATGGCCTATCCATTAAGTGGCTCAAGCACTGCTGAAATTACAGATGCATTTATCTTTTGCCCCAACAAAGGTAATTCTGCAGGCATGCCAGCATACATAGGACATATACACCAGGCAGTTCCTCGTGGCATTATTTCTAACAGCAGTAGCCTAGAAACAATGCAATAGTGTGCCAGTTGAATAAAGTACGGTATAGATATAGTAAGGTTCTTTGGGGATAAGAAAGGAAGGGAAATAATAATATATATTCAAATTTTCTTGTATTTTCATTTAAAAACCACCAGAAGGAACAATAAGAATCTAATAACAAAGGTTACCTATAAGTGTCAGAGAAGAGGCAAGCAAAGTGAGCAGGGGCAGAAGAGAAAAAGACACTAAGCACATGGATTTTTATATTTTTTCTCTGTTCACACTTGTAAAAGTATTACACATTCAAGAGGACAAAATAACAAAAAAAGAAAAGAATATAATGAAAAGTAACATAAAGGAGAACATCATGAAAAAGAGAACTAAAGTGTGAGTGCTGACGTGTGAGTGCTAAAGTCCCTGAATTTCAGCCCCGTCTACTCACTCTCAAGGCCATACTCCTGACACTGTGATGTCAAGCCACTTACCTGCTGTGAGCAGCCAGCAGGGCTGACCCCTGCTGGCAGAGCTGCTGCTCCTCGCAGATCTCTCTCCCTCACAGTGGTGGGTCAGCAACTGAAGCTTCCGAAGCATCAGTCTGTCCAGGCTTTTTAAAAATCTCTGCTAAAACAGAGAATCAGGTAATAGTAGGAGTTAAAGTAGGAGGCTGTCTTTGAAGAGGTAAGCCCCAACAAAGATAAGCTGAGTGGGTTTAAATGTATGGCCCTTGGTAATCCAAACCTTTAGCGTTCATTTGTTTAGGGTAAGTCATGTGCTATAAGCCATCCTGGTAACAAATAACAATATGTCCCAAAGCCGTTGTTACTGTTGGCCTGGACTATGGCCATGCTTTGGCCTAGACAAAGGGCTGCTTCTGCCAACAGAGAAAGAATGCTGTTCCACATGGAAGAGAACATTCAAACAAAATCTAGAATTTTACAGACTATCTCCACTGATTTGGAATGGAATGTCCTTTAGGAAAAAAAAAAAAAGAGAGAGAGAAGGCGAAGAAGAAGAAAGAGAGGAGAAGAAGAGGAAGAGGGAGAAGAAGAAAAAACAGGAGGAAGAAGATAAGCAGAAGGAGGAGGAAGAAGAGGAGGTAATTTTTTACCCTCGATTCATTTTTTCAAGTTTGAAATCATCCCAAAGCTGCCTGAGAAAATAGAAGAGTCATTTTCAACATCTTAGGTACAAATGGTAGCGTTGTCCCCGACAGTACAGCAGATCTGAAGATGTGTAAATTCCCTGATTGCCCACATGCTGTAGGTGTTCAGAACATGATGGGTGGCCTGGACAGATGCTCTTCCCAAGGTAATGCTCCCTGCCTTATAGTGGATCTTGCCTTAGCATGAATATTCTCTCTCTTTTTTTCTTGGAGGGTAGGAGAGATGAGTCAATCAATATGCCCCTTTCTCCTGAACCCAGACCCACCACATTTACTTTGCTTCCAAGAAACCGAAGCCCTCTACCTGAGATTTGTAGGCTGTTTACTTCTAAATGGAGAAAAAGAATTATTTCAGGTAGAATTCATGACCACAGATTGACCATACACTGGATTTTAAATTCAAGCATGTAGAACCAAGGTCTATTTGCATCAAGATTATGAAATGAGAGGCTACTGTAGTCAGCATTCTCTGAATCTCCCCTTTCTGGGCCATTTCCCCGCTTTTTGTTAATCTGATAATGCCTACTTCCATCCAGTTACAACATGGGTACCTATTATGTGCTGTTTCCATGGTGTTAGAAATATTATGGGGGCTGGAGAAGGAGAGCAAACTCCTCAAGAGCTCATTCCAACAAATATGGTGAGTTCTGCACTAGAAGTGTTCAGGATATGTGAAGAGAGCTCAGACTCTGGGGGGATCAGAGAGGAATCCTGGACGAGGTGATATTTGAGCCCTTGTATGGAGGTTGCAGAGGAATAACAAAGCATTAGATTCAAGTTCAAGCCTCTGTACTTCAAAATGTCACCTGTACCAGGTGGCTTTAGACCATTCCCAGTCCTCATCAATTTACCTGTTCTGTAGGTGTCCTGTTCTGCCATATTTTCAGAACCCAGATCTCTGCTGAGACATGTATTCACATGATTTGAGGTAGAGTATTTCCAACTATTGGAAGCTACTGTTCTACCACCTCCAAATAGCACTTAGATATATTTTTAAAAGACCTTAATTCCCTATCCTACCCAGGCTAAAGGTCCTTTTGCCTAGAGGAACTTTCTAGCACACCTCCATTACCATCCTATAGATTGTATCCTATATATCAAATACTATAGTGGAATACATTTAAACAGACTGAAACCATTAACTATCCCCTTTTAAACAAAGAGCTCTATGAGAGTAAATCCTGTGATGTTTGTCCCTCCCCTCACCCGCCACCCCTAATTACAAAGCTTCCCTCACACACAGATCTTCCTTTTGACCTCAGTAATAGATCCATGCCTGGACCAGTATCAAAGCACCATACAGGAAAGGCAGCATCTAATCCGGGAACTTCTCCTGCTTTACAGCCTTCAGGTCACAACCCTACGGTAGCCCCCATCAATTCGGTTCAGTTGTGTCCAACTCTTTGCTGCCCTATGGACTGCAGCACACCAGGCTTCCTGGTCCATCACCAGCTCCTAGAGCTTGCTCAAACTGATGTCCATTGAGTCGGTGATGCCATCCAACCATCTCATCCTCTGTCGTCCCCTTCTCCTCCTGCCTTCAATCTTTCCCAGGAGCAGGGTCTTTTCCAATGAGTCAGTTCTTCTCATCAGGTGGCCAAAGTATTGGAGCTTCAGCTTCAGCATCAGTCCTTCCAGTGAATATTCAGGACTGATTTCCTCTAGGATGGACTGGTTTGATCTCCTTTCAGTCCAAGGGACTCTCAACCCCCATCAACATGTAACAACAAAAGCTGATATATCCTCACTGCCCAGATCACATTGAGGGGTGTGTTAAACATTTTGCTTGCATCAGACTATTTCAGTCTCACAACAAGCCTATGAGGCAGGTCCTATCATTAGCTTTCTCTGTGAAACAGAGAAGTATGGTGATTTGTTCAAGGGCACAACTAGCAGCAAGTGGATATGAGAATCAAACCCAGGGAATCTCACTTTCTAGCACATACATCAGATACATCTCAACCACTCATAGTGAGAAGTGGAGGCTTCAGGGCCCCAGACCTGAGTTTGAATCTCTGCTTCATCACGTACTTAGTTGGTTAACACTAGGCAATTTAGTCCATCCAAGCCTCAATTTTCTCATCTGCAAAATGGGACCAGTAACCGAATCTACTTCATAGGGTTTTGGGGAGTAAATGATGCTGTCCTAGATATAGAGCATTTGTCATGGGGCCTGGCATTTTGTGGATGTTCAGGAATGTTATCTACAGCTATAATTATGTATTTACAAGCCTGTGTATCCCCTCCCCCAGGGTCATTGAAGGCAAGGATAGAGATTATTGGTATCTTTCTCACCAGGTGGGCCTGATAAAGCATCTACCATGTAGCAGGCACTTGGAAAGCATTTGTTGAATGGATGGTTGAAAAACTAATTTTCACTGCTATTTCAAATGATCAAGTAAGAACTTCCTCTATTTTGACACACAATGGCCTCTTCTTGTTAAATTCTATTCCTTAACATTCAGAAATAAATTATGAAGTATCTAAAGAGGTCATTCTAAAATTCTTAAATTGTCAGAGTTGCACAATTTTTTTCCCTACAGAGTATGAAAAGTCAGCCTCCCTTCACTCTCCCAAACCTCCTTTGGCTCTTGCATTTTGGGAAGTCCCTCACTTTCACAAGTATAGGATGGAAACTCACAAAATAACAATCCCCAGGTTGGGGAAGGGCCTAGATCTTCCACTTTGTAAAAACATTTCTAGTTTCTTGCAATGTCAATGATCCCTTGAAATTTCATTTCCTCCTAGAAAGATTCAAGAAAAATTTAGCTTGCCTGGTGTGTTTTATGAGGACTTTCCTTTTATAAAGTGAAGCCTGCACTCCTTGAACTCATTCATTTGCTCAGCATCACCCATCCTTTCACAGCCTACATGCTCCCCTCCTCAAACTGAAGAGCACATGCTTCATGCCCAACATGCCAAGCTCTGCTGTAAGCCAACATCACTTGCCTGACACCAAAAGCTTCCCACCACCCCTCCCTATTGCTGGACCCACTGGGCTCACTCTGAATATTCAGCAGACATCCTGCGCAGTCAGTGTATTCATGTCCTGGAACTGCTGTAACAAGGTACCCAGACTGGGTGCCTTAAAACAACAGAAAGGTATTCTGTCAAACTACTGGAGGCTTGAAGTCCGAAGTCAGAGTTGGCAGGACCATATACCTTCTAAGGGTGAGTCTTTCCTTGCCTCTTCCATCTTCTGATGGTTGCCAGCAATCCCTGTTGTTGGCACATCATTCCAAGCTTTGCCTCAGTCTTTGCTTAGCCTGATCCCTTGTTTATCTCTGTGTCCAAATTTCCCTCTTCCTATTAAAACTCCAGGCATGTTAGATTTAGGGCTTGGTAGGGAAGCAACAGTTAGAACTGGAGATGGAATCACAGACTGGTTCCAAATAGGAAAAGGAGTATGTCAAGGCTGTATATTGTTACCCTACTTATTTAACTTATATGCAGAGTACATCATGAGAAGCACTAAAGGAGATCAGTCCTGGGTGTTCATTGGTAGGACTGATTTTGAAGCTGAAACCCCAATACTTTGGCCACCTGATGCAGAGAGCTGACCCATTTGAAAAGACCCTGATGCTAGGAAAGATTGAGGGCAGGAGGAGAAAGGAACAACAGAGGATGAGATGGCTGGATGGCGTCACCAACTCGATGGACATGGGTTTGGGTGGACTCTGGGAGTTGGTGATGGACAGGGAGGCCTGGCGTGCTCCAGTTCATGGGGTCACAGAGAGTCAGACACAACTGAGCGCCTGAACGGAACTGAACTAATCCAGTTTCTGGAGAAGGGAATGGCTACCCCACTCTACTATTCTTGCCTGGAAAAATTCCATGGACAGAGGAGCCTGGCAGGCTATTCCATGGGGTCACAAAGAGTCAGACACGACTGAGTGACTAACACTTCCACTTATCACTAACTCAATATGACCTAAACTTCAGTGTATTTATAATGACCTTATTTCCAGATAAGGTCACATTCACAGGTTCTAGGTGTACATGAACTTGAGGAGGTGGGGGGGGGGGGCGGGGGCTGGGAAGGGGACACTATTTAACCCAGTACAGGAAAAGATCAGTATGGGTAGAGAGACTGAGCAGCTTCCTGTGGGGTATGATCTGAAAGGTTTCAAAATGAAAAGCCTTCTTCCCATCCATCAAAAAAGCATGCTACAGTTCCTATATTCTACCGTGAGAAAGCTTCCTTTTGTTCTCAATGCTCTTCTAGTGCCCAAAAAAGTAAAAGCAAAACCTATAATATTGCAAATGCTGTCTGGAGGGATGGCATCCATAAATCACTATCATCTCATACCTGAGTGGTCATCAGCTTCTTTTAGCATAATAGCCAGCTGATACAAGTTTCTATCGGAATGGAGCCTGGGATCTGAAACTGGAAGGGAGCAGGTGGCACAGGAGACCTAGGAAATGAGACAGCAAGGACAAACACGGTTTTAGTGCCCACTTGGGGCAAGCTGCCATGTCTCCGGGAGCACAGAGCACAAGAGACCAGCCACCACAAGGGGGCAAGAAGCAAGCAGAGGTCATATTCACACTAGTTCACACTCACTGAGCATCTACTATCTGCCAGATACTATGTGTGGTGCTTCTGCTAACACCTCACTCAGATTTCAGGTGAAGAACCTTCCATCTCCCAACTCACAGGCGAGAGAACTGCAACTCCAGGGAGGTAGGTAGCCCAGAAAAGTTTAGGAAATAAACAGTAATGATCAAGTTCAAGCCCAGGTGCTGGCATCTGCCACTTCACAGAGGAGAGAAGAGGCAAGAGAATCCACGATCTTGGGATTCACTTCTGCTGGGAGCTGGTCTAGCTTGAAGCTCTCTCACTGCATGCTTAGATTTGTTCTTCTTAACTTCTGCTTTTAAACTGGCAGCCGTTTTCTACTGCATTTCCAATGTGCCTCTGTGTGTATCTTGGAGAGAGGGAGAAAGAGAATATATGGGTCAATATAAGCAGACTCTTAAAAGCTTATACTTTATCATTGTAATAATCATAATATATTTTATTTTACAGCCACTCATAACTGAAGCCTCTGGGCACCCTAACAAAAATAGCTAAAAGAAAAAAAGAAGGAAATTATATTAAACAAAGGAAATATGACTATAAAACCCCAATAGCCAGGGAACTAAATGAACAACATAAAACCTCCAAACAACAAAACTACAATGAAACCAAGGGGGGAAAGAAACCTTTTCACGAGCTTTACCCTGAAGGATTCCATGCTGTGAGATCACATCTGTTTAAAGCACCATAATTTATCGATATGACATCAAACCAGGAGCCAGCCATTGTAAACCTTTCCTGCAGAAACTCTCAGAAAACTAACCAGGTGGTCAATGGGGTAGGGTGGGAGTGTCTGTAGCACATAGCTGGGGCAACAATGGCTTTAAAATTTTATGTTCAAATACATCTATGTGAAGTTCCAGATCTGAGCACTGAGATGCAAAAATTAGTTCATTCCATAGGTAAGCAAAGTTTACAAACAGGACTTTTTTTAAACAGCAATTGTTTTTGATGACTTCTCAAAGTGCGGCATCAAATGGACCGTTTTCAAGAACAGATCCTCTCTAGAATGAGCCGCTGAGTCCCAAGTTATGACAGTGTTTGGGGGAAGATAAAGGCCCTTTCATTTGTAAAGCAACTGAGTTACCGAGTCTATCTCCCATTCTGATGTTGCAGCCTCTTCAAAAACAGAAACTCCTGCTGACCCCACCATAACGCTTCCTGATCCCACCATTAACATCCCAACAGAAACATAAGAATGACTGCAGTTGTCACATTCCTGAGGGCAGTATTTCCCCAAGCAATGGCTTCCCACATCCTTCCTACACATTTTCCTACAAAACATGGAAAATAGAACCCACTGAGGAAAAGTGCTTAAAAGATTTGTAGGATTAGATAAGGACCTACTATATAGCACAAGGAACTCTACTCAATACTCTGTAATGACCTCCATGGGAAAAGAATCTGAAAAAGAGTGGATATGTGTAGATGTAAAACTGATTCACTTTGCTGTACAGCACACACACAACATTATAAATCAACTACATGCCAACAAAAATAAAAATAAAAAAGATTTGTAGGATTAGGATAGCCTAAGGTTTGACAAAACTTGGTTGGCAAAAACAAAATATTAAAAGGTGCCCAGTAAAAAAATATGTTTTTCAAAATATTTGTTCATCCTGGAGTAAATTATAGGTTGGAGTAGATCTGACCTCTGATTAGATCTGCTGAGTGTTTGAATTAGGTTACTCATAGCAGAAAGATGAATCTAGAGTCCAGTGGAGATTCAAAAGTAAAGCAGGTGTGGGAGGAGTGCAGAGAGGGAGCAGAGGGGGCATCACCAGGGGAATGTGATGACAAAGAAGGATCCACACAGGTTGGAGGCTCAGATCAGCCTGGGTTCTTACCCAGACCCTGGGTAACCTTTGTAGCTGGGTAACCTTGGACATGACTGAAGCGACTTCGCATGCAGGAAGCATGCATAACCTTGGATAATTCACTTAACTTCTCTGGACCGTCTTTTCTCATCTATAAAATGAAGAGAAATTGCTAAACAAACTTTGCTCTTTTTATTTACAGAAGCCCTTGAAGTTCTTCAAAGGAATAACCCAAATCTCCTGGCTAGCTCTCAGACACATTATTCGGTTCAAAGATCATGTTGTGGAATGATACACATAGAATGATACTATTTGTGCTTGAAAAAAAGAGGCCACTGAAATAACACTGGGTGATTTCTACAGGCCCATGGACACACGTATGTAAGAATACACAAAAATAGAGGCTAAAGCACATGGGCCAAGGCACGAGGTCATCTCTCCAGGGATCAGCACCAGATTGAGACAGGAAGAGTACATGGAGACCTTATTACTTAAATATTTCAGAAGAGACAATACTATATTTATTTCTTATGCATGAGAAAAGAAAACTTTAATGTAGCCAATAAAAACTACCTTCTAGCTTGTTTCAGGAAATACAGTAATTCTAGAAGAATCTCGACTAATCAGTTAATGAGAGCAAGTGTGAAGATGAGGTCAAAACATGAAGGGGCCAGAGTTCTTTGCAGAAAGATAGTTAAGTGGGGTTTCCCTTCAGTTCAGTTCAGTCGCTCAGTCATGTCTGACTCTTTGCAACCCTATGGACGGCCTCATGCCAGGCCTCCCAGTCTATCACCAACTCCCGGAGTTTTGTCAAACCCACGTCCTTCGAGTGGGTGATGCCATCCACCCATCTCATCCTCTGCCGTCCCCTTCCCCTCCTGCCTTCAATCTTTCCCAGCATTAAGGTCTTGTCAAATGAGTCTGCTCTTCACATCACGTTTCCCTTACTGAGCTGAAAATGGAAAGAATTGGCTCCAAACTTATCTGGAAATGAACCCTGTAAGGCACTGATAAGTAAAGTGGATTTGCAGCTGAGAATGGGGAAGTTCTATAATGGTTTGAAAACCTGGATGGGGTCCCCTGTGCCCCAACATGTCAACCAGGGAGCCACCAGCCTTGCTTTCCGCCATGTACCTGCCAGCCATGGGACATGTATCACCTGGTTGATGCCTGCCCACCACCATGAGTATTAATCAGAGCCCAGAGCCTTTAGTACTTTCTCTCTTTGGAAATGCAGATTCTAAGTGAGACTGATAACTGATCTGGTAAAGTTCAGAGTATTGCTCAATTTAAGCATAAAAAGCATCTGTAGGCCTTTCTGGAAAACATGTTCTTCTTGTGTATGCCAGAGGTAAAGGTACCACCAATGCCCAAAGAGATGGGAAAATGAAACAACCTCTCAGAGCCTGGGATTGCCTGGTGACCAAAATGTACTTCTTAACTTTAGATGTAGAGTTGGAATCAGGCTCAAGAGGGAGGGTTTAGATGTATACCTCTGGCTGATTCACACTGTTGCATGGCAGAAACAAACACAACATTATAAATCAATTATCCTCCAATTAAAAATAAATTTTTTTAAAAATCTGATTTCAAAATAGGTTACCCAGACCTTCAATGGACTCTTATTTAGATTAGCCAATCAAAGCGGGAAGACGATAGGTAGATGACTGGAGAGATCATTTGGAATTCACACCAAAATGATTGTGATATTTTCTTCCACAAACAACGTTAAGAAATACATTCAATCACATAAATAAAATAGGAAATAATATAGAATCATTGTTCCGTGTTTAGCAAAGGGAAAGAGAAAGGCTACCAGGCTCTAAAACGCAAGAATATCAGGAGGAAGGGAAGATTTTCCTTCTTTCTTCAGTGCAGTTTGCACAAGTCAGATCCTAGATAAAGCCTCCTGCTGGGAGGACGTGCTAATGGGTGGATGGACAGTCTGGTGGCCAGCGTGGCTGTCAGTTCACTTGCTGCAGGAGTCGGGCTCAACACACAGAGCTTGTTTAAGAAGAAGGAAAAAAAGTAGGAATTTGAACTAACTTAAGTATCAACTCACTTGGGAGAAAATTTTATGTAGCCTCTTTTTTGGATTATATAATTCAAAAAAAAATGGAGTCAGTTCCTATTCATCAAGTAGACATCACTCAAAAAGTTTGAGTTCAATTTATGGGTATGTGTGTCTGTGTTTTAAATCAACATTTGGGTTTAGCAAATTAGTGCAGGTTTGCCTGTTTTCTGATGTAAGGATCAGTTCCAGATCTGTTTTTAAGCACCAAGCTATTGAAGGATTATTATTTTTAGAATTCATATTCCTTTTTAATCCCCTAATCCGTTCAGGGGAAATGTCCAGATTGTCAACCCAACACAAGAGAAAACCTCAATGAAGCAGCAAGGAAAAAATACAAAACAATAGACAAATAACCATGGGATATATTGTTCAGCTTTTGTTGAGCTTGAAATGTGCCAAGTTGGAAACAGGAGAGAGGTTTGTGATATTCCAGTGGAACATATTGTCACTGTTATAACCAGCCCACATTCACCGGAGCTGCCAATTATTCCCCAGCCACCATTTTTTTCCTTTAGATTGATCTCCTGCTTGAGGCTGTTTCACACCCATGACTCTGAAGCTTCCCTAGTGGCATGTTGGCTAATTAAGAGCAAAATCCATCTCTTGATGAAATAATGCTGCCACTGAAAAGGAATTCTACATTTTTTTTAAATTCTTAATCAGGCAGGAAGGAGCAGTATTTTAACACTTGTGTTAAGCATAGGAAAAAGGTCTATAGCTAGCAATTAGCAATGATGAAAAGGACAGCGATTTAAAGCATGTTGCGGTGACATTTTTATCAAATTAAATGAGTTTGCTAGGCCCACCAGCTGCATATGCTTATTGTCATTTACTGTTTGGACAGCAACACATCAGCTACTGAGTATCAGGAGGTGCTGAATTTAATAAGTCATTTTGACACTGGTGTGAAACGAGCAGATCAGCATTCTGAGGAATGTGTTCACACTCCGAACAGACAGGCAGACATTCTAAGCATGCGAGGTGACACCAATCAACAGGAAGAAATGATGAAAGCCAGGCTAGGAAGCAGGCAGCAGCCACAGAGATACACCATGGTGAGGAAAGAAAAAGATATACACGTACACACACATGCCAAACCTACTTCTTGGTTTAGCTAGACAGAGCATCTAAAGAAGCAAAGGTTTTTTCAGAAACACTGGAATGTGTACCTATTCATGACTGTTAATTTTCATTTATAATTTAAAAACCTACACAGCACAGTTGCCCTGTAACAACCACTAGAATAAGCTGATAGATCTTCAGTTTTTTGTTTTTTGGTTTTTTGTCCCTCTCATGTTTGAAACATGGCATCCCATTCAAAAGAACAAACGAATTTTTTCTCAGTGTGCTGGGAAAATAAAAGTTTTGGTTGTTCCTGTCCACCTAATAGGTTTGCTCTAAACTGATTGCTTTGCTCAGGTGGGACAAAGCAATGCTACTTGGTGTCGGTTTATAGTGAGGTGAAGGTATACCTTGTGTTCAAAACTCCTGCTTGGAACATGAGATGTGGAATGACAATCTGATAATCCCAGGAGCTATTTATGTCAAAGGAGAGATCTGATACAAATGTCTTAGCTGTGTACCAGGCATGAGAGCTCAAACACACCAGAAAGTCATTTGCCAATTTACCCCTTAAATATGCAGGTGTAATTTACAGCCTAACAAAGGTGACTAGTAATTACTTCATGGCTTCAGAAGTTTCTAATGCCATCTAGTGGAAATACTAAAGTGTAAATCTGATCACCGCCACTTCAAAAGGGAGCCTAAAATCCCAGATAATATGTCATTATGCTGCCACATATTCAGAAAAACTCAACACCAGAGTCCAATCTCAAATATATTTCAAAAAATTTACTATGGTGCTTTCACAGGACTAGAACGTGCCTTGAAAAATAAGACTTACCCAGAATACCCTTGGATGCCTGTCAATCACCAATAAATAATGATTAGCGCTACTCCACACCACTACCATGCCTATAAAATCACTTTCCTCATCATTGTTCTCTCTCTCATCTTCTAAATTCTAAAATCTAGAGCTGGACTATTTGACAGATTTTTTTATTATTATTTTGCAAGCAGAGTGGGTTCAACAAAATCCGAGCTACCTTTTGAAGTAAATGTTTTACTGATTTTAATCTTAAAAAATAGTACGTGCTGTGTGCTTAGTTGCTCTGTCATGTCCGACTCTTTGCGACCCTATGGACTGGAGCCTGCCAGGCTCTTCTGTCCATGGGAATTCTCCAGGCAAGAATACTGGACTGGGTTGCCATACCCTCCTTCAGGGGATCTTCCCAACCCAGGGAATGAAACCAGGTCTCCCGCATTGCAGGCAGATTCTTTACCATTTGAGCCACCAGTATAAAAGAAACTAAAGACATTTTGCTACCTTAATTCTAGAAGCTGTTCAATTTTTAGTGAACTCTTCATAGGGTTTCCTCCAGTGGAATTCTACAGTGAAATTCTGAGCAGGAAGAATAACATTAGGGATTTTGTACTTCCTTCCAAGATGGCCACCAAGCAGCTTTAGCCATGGGGTTGTGACGCAGGAGTCAAAAGGTGTTTCACATAATTGTAAAAAAAAATTTAAAAAATTAAAAAGGAAAGAAAAGAAATAGGCCATATTTCATTTTGCATGTGAAGATGTCTAGGTAAATAGTTTACACGTCAGTTTCCTCTGTATCACATTCAAAACCAGTCCTCTCCAAAAGCATGGTTATAATAAGAAAAATCACTGAAACATTGGGTTTTGGTGCAGATTAATGTGAAACTCAGAGCTGTTCAGTTCTCTTCTTCCCACTTCAATTTCCTCATCTATCAAATGAGGAAGTTGGACTTGAAATCAACTCAAAACTCCTTTCTTCTTTAAAACTATGGTCTAGAACTTCAAGTCCAAAACTCAAGTCTTCTGTTTCACTGTAATAAATTTAAAGGTATTAATTTCACCATAGCAATTTTACCTTATAAAAAAAATCTAATTTTATTAAAATTATTTTATTAGTATGAGTCTTACAGTGAATTTAGTGTTTGGACCACTATCAATTTTAAAAACTATTTATTCATAAGAAGAGAGGGCTATAGTTTAAATAATTACTATGTTTAAAGAATTAAAAATAGAAAGTATATCTTTTCTCTGTACACCCATCTTAGTATTATTATGCTGAGTAGAATAAATTTTATTTTAACGCATTTATAAAATAAAAAGTATTTTTCACCAGGAAAAAAATATATAGCCATCTCAGCTGTAAAACCATAAAAAAGAAAGAAGAAAAAGGAAAAGAAAAAAGAATCTGTAGTTCTAATATCCAAAGGCAGCAGACTCTCTGTTTAACCATGGAAGACCCCTCTCAATCTTGCCTTTGTGCATGGTACTTACATAATTTGTATCAGATGGTATATAAAAACCATATATACATTGATTGTCCTAATAGCATCTATTTTTCTGACTATAAAAATATAATTTATTATCTTAGGAAATTGTTTAAATATATAATACATAAAGAAAATTAGAATCCCCCAGAATCCCACCACCCAGATATATCCTCATTTACTATTTTATTTCTTTACAGTTCTTTTTCTATGCATAATTTAACACAGTTAAGATTATATTACATATTCTGATTTTAAGTACAATTAACCCAAGAAGAGTCATCCACAAGCCTTAGTTGGAAGATGTTACAAAAAGGATCTTAATCACAGATTATATCTACCACTACTGGTTTATTCATTTTTCATAATTATAAAAAAGAAAAATAAAAACCCTATACACTCAGGTCATTAAAAATGAATTCTTAGAAGCAGAAAGTTATTACTCAAGTTCCTTGTCAATGCAATGGCATTATATTGCTGAACAAAAATCAGTTTCAGTGGAGGGAACGAAAAAGGCTTTCTGGGTTTAGCAATTCTGCAAACACAATGTCACTGTCATTTAATGACTGTAGTCTTTATTTGAGGCTAGAGAAGAAGTGGCTTTTGTGTGAGGTAAAGAATATTGTTCCCCAAACACACTTCCTGATACTGAAAAATAACAAAACCAATAATAACAATTAATGAAAAAGTCACAGACCCTAGCTTCTTCCAGGTTTATAAATCCTCTTGAAAATATCTAATATAGTTAGATTCCTGATCAGAACATCTAAACAGAGGAAGATGGCATTTGTAAATTTTCAAAAGGTGGGTTCTTCCTCAAGAACAACAGTCATTTTTGCTGACCCCTTCTCTCTGGCCCTGTCCCTCATCAGTTGAATCTTTGTCTTTTCTTCTCCATATTCAAAGAAAAGTTTTGTTTTCCACAGTACGTGTTCTACACTGCATAGCTCCATTACAATTCTAGTCTCCAATTCATACCTAACTTTCTGACAATCCTTCATTATCAATTTTTTTCCACACTTTTTCCTATTTTATGTTAACCTCAACCTTATTGCTTTGGGGGGTAGTGCCTAAATAAATACCCTTAACTTAAAAGGTGTTCTTAATTTTCCAAAATGTTTCCTTTATTTAAGAAAAATAGAGTGTATAAAAAAGATACAAATAATAGCAAATACTCATGATTCTTTTTCCACATATAATAAATGTTAAGTTTATCATGTTGCTTCAGATTTTTTTTTCTACAAATAAAATATCATAGATGAAGTACAAACCTCTACAGGCCCCAGGTGAAATCATTTTAAACTTACATATCTAGTTTACATTTTCATAATTTTACTACTTATATATGTAACCATAAGTAACCCATACCTAGTGGACTGTGTTTATTAAATTTCTGTATACTGTATCATACTAAAAATGGTATTATGCTACAACTTCGTTTTCTCTGAATGTTACATTTTAGGCAGAGGCCATGTTTAGGTGGTCCAGCTGAGACATCATCAGATGCCAGAATCCACAGCCAGACACAGGAGTACATGTACCTTCACACAGAGCCACTCCTGGTCTTTAAGCCACTCCAACTGCTTCGAACAGAACAGAGTTAAGCTGTCCACAATGAGTCATGTCCAAGCTGTAGATCTGTGAGCAAAATAAATAGTGACATAGTTTTAAGCCACTAAGTTTCAGGGTAATTTGTTAGACAGCCAAAGCAACCTGAATAGCTTCTTTCCACTCCCTGTCCTGGTTCCCCCACTTCCTATCTGGCTTCCTAGGGGCACTGCCTTAATAAATCATCTATGTATAAATCCAAAAGACCAGGACAGAGTTATAGGATAATGTACATCAAAGGAGAAATGTATATAATTTCTCTTTAAAAGTAAAGTTTGTTCTCTTTAAAACTCAGTGAGATGCTGTCTCTGAGGTACCAGTCATTGGGTAAAGAAAGCAACTGAACTAAAGCTAAAAGGAAGGGAAAGGAATAAATATACTCTCTGAGTTCTTTTCTGAGTAACTACATTAATGGGAGAGAGAATCGAGAAGCATGTAGGTTTAGTGCTGTTGCAAACACAAGTCTTTTGTAGAGTCTCTTATAAAAGAAGTGTTTCAAACTTTTACCTTTAAGAATCTCCTCCATTAGCAGATGAATGGATAAAAGTATTAAACACACACACACACACACACACACACACACACACACACACACGGACTGCTACTCGGCCAGTTTGCCGTTCGCAGCAACATGAAGGGACTTGAGGTACTGCATTAGTGAAATGTCAGAGAGAAGAAAAAATATTCTGTGATATTACTTGTATGTGGAATCTAAAAACAGATACAACAAACTAGTGAATATAAGCAAAAAAAAAAAAAAAAAGCAGACACAGATATAGAGGACAAACTACTGTTTGCCAGAGGGAGGGGCAGAATGGGATGGGGGAGCCGGAGGCACAAGCTGCTGAGCGTAAGGTAGGCTCAAGGATGTATTGTACAACACAGGGAATATAGTCAATGTTTTGCAATAACTGTAGATGGTGTGTAATCAATACTAATAAAAAGTTTTAAAATAAATGGAATAAGGAGAGCAAGAGAGAGAGGAATCTATAGATTAAAATAAGCAAAGATAAAAAATAAATTTGAAGAGTCCTCAGGAAACATTCTGCTTTTCAGGTGGAAAAAAGGAGCAAATTCCAAGGCTCTCCTAAATGTGGCTCTTGGGAAGTTGCCAGAGTCCCTGTGAACTGCGACCCTGCCAACCAACTGGATAGCAAGAGCTCAAAGGAGAGAGAAGAACAGTCCTGAGCCTTTGGTCCACCCACTGGAGGAAGTGCTTCTGTGAGCAAGTTATCTGTACATCCAAAATCATGGAACCTTCTATAGATAGTCTAAGGCGCAATAGAATTCCATCAGCTGATGACAGCCTGCTCCTAATATGGATCTTCAATTTCTCATAAGTTTGGTCACTACTCACTGATCCCACTTTAAAGTAACTGATCCAGCCCAACCCCTCTACGCTTCTCTTTTACTGCTGGTGCTTGACTCCAGCCCAATACCCTCAACACAGTCCCAAAGAACCCGTGTGTTTGATGGCAGGGATTTCACATACTAGTTCTTTTGAGTGGATGCCTCCTTCTCAAGTCTATTCTGTAACCACTCAAGTGTGGTTCATCTTCCTAAGTGATTTCAAGCTTGGCTATCCCCAATTTCAGAGTTCCTCCTAATGTCACCACTGTCAAAGACTGCAAGTTCATAGACTGAAAGCCACATCCTGTAACAACAGCCACATAGTCACAAGCTTCTTTTGGCTGCTAGGACCCTTGGGGATATTTCAAACTAATGAGCATCCCTTGGAGCCCTCTGAAGTGAGCCCTGACGAATATTCTAGGGTGGGGTAGATTTAAATTATTCTTCATCTTGGATCTTATTTGTCTTACAAGATTCCCCCTTACTCCCAACACAGTGGGCAATTTCTCCTTTCCTGGACTTAAGTTACCCAAACGAACTGAAAAGCAAAGCTAACCTAGAGACACGGGAGGCCCTCACAAGGGACTGATTTATTTCCCTCCTGCACTTGACCTGGCCACCGCATCAAGCCCAGGGAGAGAGCCTTACACTGACACTCTGTGAAGAGGCTGAGCAATCCTGATGTACGGCCAGTGACAATGCAACAGGACGTGTGGAAAACAGGGTCTTGGGTCATCACCAGGATTGCCAAATTCCCTGGATCAAGAAAGCACGTCTCATCCCTGCTTCCAGTGGCCAAGAAAGAGAAGACAATGTACCACGTACTGCTATGGGTTGCTCTGAGGAAGATGCCAGAAAGCTTCGTGGAAGTTCACTCCCACTACGGCAACCACCTCTGTGGCCCAGCCCCCCAAGTTTTTTAATTCTAGGAAACTTAAAGGTGTTTTTGGAACTTTGACATTTGGTTTTTATTTCTTCTGGGTCTGTTTAATCTTTTTCTAAATTTTATTTATGTATTAATTGAAGGGTTGGTTCAACACAAAAGAATTGTTTTGGTTTCTGCCAAACATCAACATGAATCAGTCATAGGCATACATATGTCCCCTCCCTCCTGAACCTCCCTCCTTCCTCTCCCCCATCCCACCCCTCTGGGTTGTTATAGAACCCTTGTTAGAGTTCCCTGTGTCATACAGCAAATTCCCATTGGTTATCTATTTTACATGTATGTTTAACTTTTTTTTAAATTCTCTATATTTTTGCTTTTGCCTAAATATGTATATTTGAAATATGTACATTCAAAGAGCCTAAATTTAATTTAGTCCACAGTAAACTGAATTACCAAAGAACTTGGAATACATAATAAAGCTCAGCTTGAAGTCAAGCAGCCTAGGTTTCAAACCCCGTTAGTTCCATACCTTAATTACCAGTATGTGACCTTGGAGAAGTTATGTAAACTCCAAGCTTTCATTTTCTCATATCAAAAAAAAATGTTGTAATGGCTGTACTTTCCACAGAAAAACTATGAGGATGTCATAAAATACTGCATGTAAAATATTTAGCTTAGGACCTGACACCAAGTGCAGATTCAACTATTAATAACATTAACTACATGGAGAGAAATCCTATGAAACTTCATTTTATATATTTGCTTTTTGTCTGGAATATTCAGGATCACAAGTGATCTCTAAAAAGTTGGAGCAGTCTAATGGCCCAGGATGGAATTCTATTTCAAAGGCTTTAATGTGAGTATTAGGCACACACACACACATATACACAAAGAATAATCTGGATGAGCCCCTGCAAGCAGTTAGCCTAAAAGAGAGCAGGCCTCAGGCCAATATGCATTTTATGTGAAATTGAAAATCCACCCTACAATATGTGCTTTGTTTTTCAGACCCACAAGCTTCCTTATATTTGAGGTGTCAGTTTGGTGATATTATGCAAAATGGAGTGGAACGGGTGAATTTTATTAATTGGGGGTTGCTTAGAACTCTTTCTACAAAGTTCCCCAAAGACACAGAGATCCTTTTTTCCTTTCATTATGGAAAACATCAAACATGTACCAAAGTAGACCAAAAATATAAGAAATCTTGTTCTCATCACCCAGACTTTAAAACTATCAATTCACAGTCTTATATGATCTAGATTTCCACCGATTTCCCCCATCATATTATTTCAAAGCTCAGCCCAAACATTATTTCATTTCATCAGCAAATATTTTCATTGTGTCTCTAGAAGAATTTTTTTTAACTCAGCAAGTGACACTATCACACCTGAAATCTTAATCATTCTTTAATATCAAATATCTACTCAGTATTCAAATTTCTAATTGTCTCATAATAGTCATATCTCTTTGATGATATAGTTGTTTTAATAATGATCCAAATAATGTCTACACATTTCAGTTGTGTTATCTTTTTTCAATGTATAGATTTCCCCTCAAATCTTTTTCCTTAAAGCTTGTTTGTTTAAAAAAAAAAAAAAAGAAACAGTCTATTTTGTGAGTTTCTCAAAATCTGGATCTTACCAAAATGCTTGTCAAAGTATACTTAACTTTTCAAACAAATATTCTCAACTGAGAGCAGGAGCAGAGAAGCTGAAGATGGTACTGACTTGCTGGTGAGGACTTTTTTAAATTTATCATAAAGGCTACTGATGCAATTCACAAAATCATTGGCATGTCAGTTGCAGACTAAAGTAAGAGAGCTCCAGCCTTGCTGCTCTCCCAGATCATCCCTTGTTTCTGCTAATAAAAATATTCCAGGTACCACCACTCTGTGTACCTCATTATCACACTCAGAGTTATTCCTGAGAACCTATTCTCTCTCTCTGCCCCCACAGGCATGGGTCTGTGCAGCAGGATGAAGATGTGGGTTTAAAAGTAAAAGAGAAACAGGTAGGAAAGTAAAAGGGCAAGGAAAACAACAGGTAAATGCAGCCAACAGCAGGTGAATTGGGGATTATGAGTGAAAAGGAGGGCAGGCAACAGGTTACAGAGATGACACCATGAAAGTGGACAGATCCCTGCCATGATCACTGGGTCTAATGCCCTCTGTTCGGGATGAGGCCACTTGAACTGGGAAAATAAGTCCACCACCTTTTGCTCTGTGAAGAAGGCTGAGCGCCGAAGAATTGATGCTTTTGAACTGTGGTGTTGGAGAAGACTCTTGAGAGTCCCTTGGACTGCAAGGAGATCCAACCAGTCTGTTCTGAAGGAGATCAGCCCTGGGATTTCTTTGGAAGGAATGATGCTAAAGCTGAAACCCCAGTACTTTGGCCACCTCATGCGAAGAGTTGACTGATTGGAAAAGACTGTGATGCTGGGAGGGATTGGGGACAGGAGGAGAAGGGGACGACAGAGGATGAGATGGCTGGATGGCATCGCAGACTCAATGGACGTGAGTCTGAGTGAACTCCGGGAGATGGTGATGGACAGGGAGGCCTGGCGTGCTGCGATTCATGGGGTCGCAAAGAGTTGGACACGACTGAGCGACTGAACTGACTGACTGACTGACTTTTTGCTCTGCCATGAACACAACTCTGCTCCCCGAAACCAACAACATTTAAATAATTTAGCGGTTGAAGGAGGTTCATTCTGACCTGAGTCATTTTGGCAGCTCAGATATGACTCCAGATGTGGCTATGCAGTCATGACAATTAGCACTGGGCAAACTGGAAGACTGATAGCTACTTTGCTTCCCCACCCAAGAGCCCTGCAGTGAGGACAGGTCCCTTCTTACATACACTCCTACATACTGCAAAGGATTACATGAAAATAGCCACAGTTTATTGTCAGAGGAACACTACGAGGCAGATGAAAACCATAATAATAGACGCCACTACTTGTGGACATTGAAGACACACTGTTTCTTCTTCTGATGCCCTTTGACTGCCACAGCCAGCCTTGAAATTCAGTGATTTTCTCAGGTTAAAAGAAAAAAGTTCCAAGTTGCTATTAAATGCTGAGGTATTCTGAGCCTTTGGTGAGATTAAAAACAACAAACAAACAAGAATTTCCAGTTCTGGCAATGGTGGTAATGCTTGCTAAAGACTTATCTTCCTGCTGAGTACAAGAACATGTAGGGAAAAAAATGATTTTAACCTGCTTGAAAGCGTCAATAAGCTACCAAGCCAGTAAAGACTGGAGGGACGAAGTAATACTGGAAGAGCTAGTGGCTAAGACATTTCCAAAATTAATCAAAGAAGATAAGCCACAAACTCAGGAAGCACTATAAATCTCAGATTTCCTACCAAAAGAAGAAGGAAGGGGGAACCCCACATCTTCACAGATGTAGTGGAAACTTTTGAAAATCACAGAGAAAAGCCTAAATTCAAGGGATACAGAAGTAAGACCCATTGTCTTCAATAGAACAAATGGACTGACAACTAGATTCCCAACAGAAATAACCGAAAGGAGACAGTGAAGTGATATTTTCAAAGTGAGGCAGGAGATAGATGGGCTATGCCATGGTAAACTAATTGGAGCTTCATTCCCTGTGGGCTGAAACTCCAAGAAGAGTATAGCAATTGAGGGAGCAGGCTGGGCTCTGCTCAGATAACATACTTCTGATTCTCAAAGTGAGGAGACCTCCCTGATCACACATGGACAGAAAGATTCCTTGGAGATCAAAGGAGAATGATGTTAAGGGATGTTCTACCCACAAGCCTTTGTGGTAGAATCCAATTGGCTAAGAGATGCATGCACACACATGGAAGGATCCCGAGACTTATCAAATATGGACTCGGAACCAGGCAAATCAAAATGATTGGCCAAAGGACACTCAGAAGAAATCACCTATAAAAGAAATTCAAACTGCCACAAGGACACGATTTAAGGACTTTCCCTCCAAGTCTGCCTGTGTGTCGATACATACATATTGTACTTTTTCCTCTTAATAAATACTCTATTTGCTTCAACATGTTCTGTCTTTGTCAAAATTCTTTTCCGCAAAGCCAAAGGGCCAGGACCTTTGTCACTGGCCACTGGTCTAGTGGCTAGGACCTGGTGCTCTCACTGCTGTGACCTGGCCTCATCTTCTGGCTAGGAACCCAAGCCCTGCTCCAAGCCATTGCCGGCCAAGGCCACCTGAGATCAAAAGTACTGAGAGAAAACAACCGAGCTTCTACCTCCAATGTTGTGAAATGACTCCTACCATACCCAAATTTCACACAGATCCCAGCTGTAAATTCTGGACAAAATTCAAAATGATAAACAACATTTCAAAGGCACTACCGGGTAAAAAGGCACATAGATTGTGGAGGAGAGTAGACACTTGGGGAAAAGGAACAGCCTACAGTGATTTATTCTCTTTGATGGCATTTGGCCTAAAGCATAGACCAAAGTCAGCGCAGCATAGAATGAATCCAATAGAAAACCCACATCATTACTGGCTTGAAAAAAAAAAGAAACAGAGTGTTAAGGGTAACCAGAGGCACTGAAAGCTAGAGGGAAATTCCAGAAAGGAGAGAGCCAGAAAGGGTAACCACAATTTCTGGGTTTATACTCTGCCCAAATCTCTGGCTAACACCTGAGCCACATGCACACGGCAGACTCCAGCTAAGAGCATGACCCTCAGATACCTGTGGGACAAAATCAAAAGTCCTAACGTATGTGTCGGAGAAGGCAATGGCAAGCCACTCCAGTACTCTTGCCTAGAAAATCTCATGGATGGAGGAGCTCAGTAGGCTTCAGTCCATGGTGTCACTACAAGCTGGACACGACTGAGCGACTTCACTTTCACTTTTCACTTTCATGCATTGGAGAAGGAAATGGCAACCCACTCCAGTGTTCTTGCCTGGAGAATCCCAGGGACGGGGAAGCCTGGTGGGCTGCCATCTATGGGGTCACACAGAGTCGGACACAACTGAAGCGACTTAGCAGCAGCAACGTATGTGTAACTGGAATCTCAGAAGAGGGAGAGATTGGGACATAAGCAAACATTTAAAGAAATAATTGCTGAAATTTTCCCAAGTTTAGTGGAAGTCATCATTTATATACTCAGGAAGCTCAGTGATCCACAAGAAGGATATGCACAAAGAAAACCAGAAAATATACACTATATATAAAATGCATTTCCTGGGAGCTCAGCTGGTAGAGAATCCACCTGCAATGTAGGAGACCCCATTTCAATTTCTGGGTCAGGAAGATCCACTGGAGAAGGGATAGGCTACCCACTCCAGTATTCTTGGGCTTCCAAGTGGCTCAGCTGGTAAAGAATCTGCCTGCAATGTGGGAGACCTAGGTTTGATCCCTGGGTTGGAGTGATCTCCTGGAGAAGGGAACAGCTAATCACTCCAGTATTCTGGCCTCGAGAATTATATGGACTGTATAGTCCATGGGGTCACAAAGAGTTGGACACAGTTGAGTGACTAACACTATCACTATCACTATATATAAAGTAGATAACCAACAAAGATCTATGGGTCTATAGATCCATAGAACTATAATGAAAGGAATCTGATATATATATATATATATATATATATGAATCACTTTGCTGTACACCTGAAACTAACACATTGTAAATCAACTTTATTTCAATAAAAATTGGAGAAAAAAACAACAAAGAAAACTACAACAATCACAGCAGTCTCTATCTACTGAACCCCAAACATAAAGAGAAAATCTTGAAAGTGCTCAGAGCATGGTTAGCTATATCACTAACTTCCCATCAGAAACTAGGAGGCAAGAGACAGGGAGTGGCAAAACAGTTAGAAGGTAAAGCAAAAGCTCTCAGCCAAGAATTCTATAGCCAGTGAAGTGTACTTCAAGGATTAAAGCAAAATAACATTTTCAGATGAAAGAAAATAATTGCCAACCTGCAAACATGGAACAGTGACAATGTTTCTCAAAAATGAGAGTTAAATAAAGATGTTTCAGGGAAAATCATCTTACCAACAGACCTATATGAAAGGATATGCTAAGAGAATTCTTCAAGCAGAGGAAAATGATCCCAAATGGAAGCTCAAAAATGCAAAAAATAAAGATCCACAAAAAGGTGAAGCAAGTAGGTGAATCTAAATGAAAATCCAATGGAACAATAATAATAATATGGCATTTAAAATGTGTAGGGAACAAACATAAGGGACAAAAATAAAATCAGAGGAGTTAAGTGAAGTTAAAGTATTATGTTCCTTTCATTGCCTAGGAAAGAATCACAGTATTCATTTAGATGCAGTATAATCTAATAGGTACCACCATCCCACTTCAAGACTTAAGAACCTATTCTTTCAGCTGTCACTCCTCTTTAATAATTGTCATAAACTTAAGAAGACCACCAGGGCAGCGCGTATCCAAGTACTAGTCAATGTGTGGATGTAAAAGCCTGACCTACTCACCCAACTCTGAAGAGCATCCAGCTTCAGAGGTCCCCTCATGGTGGCTTCAGGCCTTTGTTGTATTGCATTGCAACTTAACTCCTCCTGCCAAACTTGCACCCTTCCTTCCTTTCCACTGGTGATAAGCCCAAAAGCATCCCCCAAATAGACTTTCGGAAGTAATCTCCATCTTAGACTTTTTCTCTCCTGGGAAACCAACCTCACCCGCAACATCATATTAGATTTTCATAAATCAGGGAGGTATGTTGAAATTCTGAGTATCTCTAAAAGGGTAATAAAGCAAAATAAAAATGAACAAACTAATAGAAGAGAGAAATGAAACAATAAAAAGTAATTCATCTGAAATAAGGCAAAAAAAATGAGAGATGGAAAGTAGGACAAATGGGGAGGGAGGGAGGAGGGGGGTTCAGGATTGGGAACACGTGTACACCAGTGGCAGATTCATGTTGCTGTATGGCAAAACCAACACAGTGTTGTAAAGTAAAATAAAATTTAAAAATAAAAATAAGAAAAAAAAAAAGACTTAAAACAAAATTTTAAAAATCTGAAACAGATTGGCCAGGTGACTGTCACCTACATAAAAAGATACTCAACCATTACTATTCAGGAAATTACAAATTAAAGCAGTATCACTATTCACCCATCAGATTTGGAAAAATGAAAAGAATGATACCATTCAGGACCGGCAAAGGGTAGCATTATGGCCACACACAGATATGGCTAGTGGAGATGTGAATCATTGCCACCATAGGCAAAAGTAATCTGGTAGCACATATTTAAATTAGAAATATACTTATATCTACCCTTTGTGTAAGAAACTAGTTAGCTGCTCTCAAAATCTGTCTCCTCTTTCTCCTGGGCATACCTAAACTACATTTGCCAGACTTCTTTGCAGCAGGTAACTGAATCCGAGCTCAGGTATGACATTTGAGTCACTTGTTGAAGGTAACAGACGCCTCACAATTTGGACCCCTGAATGTCTATGGGTAGCAGAGACCCTTAGTTCCATCTAAGTACCTGGAACTAACTTGAACTTTTACATTTATTTTGTCTGAAATACTAAATAGTCAAGGATCTATTTGTTACCGCAATTAGCTTATTCTAACCTATAAATCCTTTTACTCATTAATATCACTTCATGTCATCCATCTTCAGAGGTAAACAGAACAACAGATTCTATATGTAAGGAAACACATAACTGGAAAAACTAGAGACAACTTAAGTATCCATCAGTACTAAAGAGTTGAATAAATTTTAATGTATCCACACAAAGGAATATTATACATTTATTTTTCCATAATGAGTTATCTCTCTGCCTAATACCTACAGAAACTCCATGATATATAGTTAAGAAAAGATTAAGCCTGTATAAGTGCTTCATACAGCTGTTTTACAGGAGGGGAAAATGACATATCCATGTTTGTGTATGTTTGGATAAGGACAGAGACAAGTTTGCAAAGATTCTTTCTTTCCATCTTTCTGTTCTGCTCTCCCAGGCTTGTTGGCTTTTGTCCTCAGGCCTGTCCCTTCATGGTGGCAGATGTCTGGGGATATTTTAAGTATTTGAGTTTATACAAGATGTAAGAGGAATCTGGCAAATGTAGTATCCTTATATTGCTTTTTAATAACAAAGAAAATTTCCAGAACATCCCCACCCCCTAGCAGATTTCTTCTTGCAATTCAGCCAGAATTGTGATTCATGCCAAGTTCCCATGGCAACCACTAAAAAGTATAACAGATTCCCTTGCTTGGCTTAGAGTAATTGAGATGCCCCCTGTGCACTGGGGCAGGACCTGATGTCCCCCAAAGTACATAGCAGCCTGATAACCCAACCAAAACAGTGGTCTCTTGGCAGGGGCTTGGGAGGAATCATGGTAGAGAAAGCAGATAAACAGTGTCTTCCACATCTGAAAAAAAAAAAACATAAAAAGATGGTACTTTGAGGGCTATTATTTTTCATCAATAATTCAGGTAGTTGTTTAAACCACTCTAATGCAATTCATATATCAACTTTTGAAGAAAAAGGAAAAGAAAAATGAAAGAGATGGAGATCAAGTTTCACCCAGAACTATACAACACCAAAGAAAATGCCCCCCTGGACCATATATATTCCTACTTACACGCTTTCACTTGTGCAGTCTGAACTGCCTCACCCCTACACACACACACACACACACACACACACACACACACACACACATCCCTATATGGCTCACTCTCTTTCAATCCAGACCTTCATTTTGAGTCTTCCACAGCTTAGAAGTTTCTCTAACTAGTCTAAAAGTGAAAGAAAGTGAAAGTCCCTCAGTCATGTCCAATTCTTTGCAACCTCATGGACTGTAGCCTCCCACACTCCTCTGTTCATGGAATTCTCCAGGCCAAAATACTGGAGTGGGTAGCCATTCCCTTCTCCAGGGGATCTTCCCAACCCAGGGATCAAACCCAGGTCTTCCACATTGCAGGCGGATTCTTTACCATCTTAGCCACCAGAGAAACCCCTAACTAGTCTAACCCACAATAGTTTCTCAATTCTCTGAATTTCTTGAGAATCTATAGTATACATCATGAAATCTGTCATTAACTTACAGTATACAGTCTCTGGAACAACTCCTTTATATACATGACTATAATAGGTTGTTAAAATGCGACTCTTTCTGTCTCAGTTTCCCTGGGGACACCTGGAAAATAGGTGCCAGCTTTCCCTACCTAAACCACTTGCCACTTGTGTGGAAATTGTAAAGAAAAGCTCTTATAATCACTTTTGCGACTTTTGTCCTCAATGATATAAAATGTTGAAATTGAAGAAGTTGGGAATAGGAGAGGTTTTCATTCCCCATTAGTCTGTGTTCTGTCAATATCCTCCATAGGATTGGCTTCAACCACAAGTGAGAGCAGAACCAAAATGGCAGTGACTTCTAAAAGTAGAACTGTATTTAATGTTTAAATCAATGATTCAGCACTGCAGTGGAGACTCCACCCACCTTCCCATCAGTAGGAAGGTTAAAAGGGAAAGAGAAAGTGTCCTCCTTTCTAGAAAGGACACTTCCTAGAAGTTGCACAGACACACTTTATTTCCCATTGGCCTGGATGTGGTGACATAGCCAACACTAGTTACAAGAGGCTGCAAGGCGATGGGGAAATGCAGTCTTTATGCCAAGAAACCAGGCACTGATTGAGGAAGGGACCAACAGATGTAACAAGAAATCTAGCTGTTTCTTCCACAATCTACCTCTTAAGCCCTAAAACTATCATGTGCACCCTTTTGAGAAGTTACAGAACACACTCACACTCTCCAAAAAAGAAGACAACCAAGCCAAGCAGTAACTGCATTCAGCTTAAAGTCAGGACCTGTGAGCAAAGCTCAATCTTCTCCACCAGACCCAGACAGAGCTCTGAATGGTCAGGTGATCTATTACTAATAGTAAGTTATCTTCCCATCACACACCTAAAATAAAACTGGTAGAAAAGAAGCAAGATAACAACAATAAAAAAGCCCATTTGGAAACGGGGGAAATGGGAAATGTCCAGAAGTTACTGGCCCATAACTATTGTCACAGCCCACTGGTCAGAAACTGCAAAGATTTCTTTCCTTAATAGTTGAGTGAATTCCCTGGTTAGACCGTCTGGCAGCCTCTCAGTCTCCTTCCTGAGAAGAATTCCCTTGTCTATTATCCCTGTCTTTGCTCTCTGGAAGGTTTCTTCCTTATCCATCACCCTCTTGTACACATGTGAAATGGACCTTGGAGAACACACATGATCCTCTCTTACTCCCTCTTTCTACTAACACAGGTTCAGGAGCCCAGGCATTGCTAGAGAGGCTGATGATCACAGACTTCTTTTTCCCAATAGAATTCCTTCAAAATCTTAGACTTCCAGTCAGTTTATGTCTATGTGTGAAAAACCACAGTGAAAGATCGCATCTAGGCAGAGTTTTTGAAAATGTCTCAAGTCTTTACTGACCACACTCCTCTCTCTCAACATAGTGGCAACTAAAACCAAAGGCTTGGATGAGTTCTGATTTGTACAGCCAGCTAAGCCTGATTCCCACCAAAGGGCAGAGAACTCTGACAGAAGTTGCTTGAAGAAGACTTGGGGCTACAGTGTTACATCTTAACAACTCTGCCATTGGTAGCCACTTCTTAAAACTGCTTCAATCTGGGGTACAGATATAGCTTTTTCAACATTTCAAAGACCACAACTGCTAGGCTTTCAGCCAAATTAGAACACAAGCAGCAGCCAAATTGCCTGCCTTAGCAAGGGGATGTTGCCTTCCATCTCTGCTTGCAGCCTTACCAGCTCTCTGCTGACTTCAGCTCTCTCCTGACTTCAGCTCTCTCTTGCAGGACTAAAGCTAAAAACAGCAAGAAGCATCCAACACCACCAACATTCAGACTTTCTTCCTACTATTTCCATTCATTTGTGGTCTGCCTTGCAGCAGATAACAATTTGACCAAATGCTTTGCCACCACATAACAGGGGGCTCCATCTTTCTAGCCCACGATACCTATGTCCTTGTGGCCCACTACCTGCCTAAGCTCATGCTCAGCAGTCCATTTCAGGACAAAATTATGAATTATTTAGGATCAGGTTCAATTGTGTCAGGAAGCCATAAAAACCAGAATATTGGAGTGGGTAGCCATTCCCTTCTCCAGGGGATCTTCCCAACCCAGGGATCACACCAGGTCTCCCTCATTGTGGGCGGATTCTTTACCATCTGAGCCACCAGGGAAGCCTGAAAGCAATGGAGTTTAAAGATGGAAGTTTACTTCTCTCTCATGTGAAAGTGAAGGTAGGCCATCTGTGTGTGCTGGCCCTACACCGGGGACCCAGCTCCTCCCCCACCTCTGGGACCAAGATGGCTCTTCCAGCCCAGCCACCTGAATCCCATGCAATAAGAAAAGGGGGATGAGGAGAGGGATATGCTTTCTCCCTTTAAAGACAATTCCTGAAAATTGCCTACACTGCTTCTACTCAACACACCTTTGATCAGGATTTAGTCACAGAGCCTTGTCTGGCTGCAAGGGAAAGTGAGACACACTGTTTTTGTTCTGGGAAATCATGTTTGCAATGTAGAAAGAAGTGGAACAAATGCTGGGGGATAACTAGGGCTCTCTGCTAAAGCACTGTTTCCCCTTACCTCCGTCCTGGAGGAGGTAGCTTCAGGGAGCCCAGTGAGAGCTTTAGTCTCCTGAAGTCTGTGGAACACTAGAGGCTGGTGCCAGACCCCTTCATGGGCGAGCCTGAGGGGATGTCTAGGGTGACTGCTTCTCTGAAACCAGAGAGAGGAGGAGGAAACCCACGCGACTGAGAGACAACCAGCTTCAGTTCAGTTCAGTTCACTCAGTCGTATACAAATCTTTGTGACCCCATGAATCACAGCACGCCAGGCCTCCCTGTCCATCACCAACTCCCAGAGTCCACCCAAACCCATGTCCATTGAGTTGGTGATGCCATCTAACCATATCATCCTCTGTCTCCCCTTCTCCTCCTGCCTTCAAACTTTCCCAACATCAGGGTCTTTTCAAATGAGTCAGGTCTTCGCATCAGGTGGCCAAAGTATTGAAGTTTCAGCTTCAACATCAGTCCTTCCAATGAACACCCATAGCCTTGACTAGAGGGACCTCTGTTGACAAAGTAATGTCTCTGCTTTTTAATATGCTGTCTAGGTTGGTCATAACTTTCCTTCCAAGGAGTAAGTGTCTTTTAATTTCACGGCTGCAGTTACCATCTGCAGTGATTTTGGATCCCAAAAAAATACATTCAGCCACTGTTTCCAGTTTCCCCATGTATTTGCCATGAAGTGATGGGACCAGATGCCATGATCTTCGTTTTCTGAATGTTGAGCTTTAAGCCAACTTTTTCACTCTCCTCTTTCACTTTCATCAAGAGGCTTTTTAGTTCCTCTTCACTTTCTGCCGTAAGGGTGGTATCATCTGCATATCTGAAGTTATTGATATTTCTCCTGGCAATCTTGACTCCAGCTTGTGCTTCTTCCAGCCCAGTGTTTCTCATGATGTACTCTAGCCTGGTGCCATCCTAAATGGACTTTGTCTAGGACAGTCTTCCAGGGAGGCAGCACCAGAACACCAGCAGAATCTCTCCATGTGAATAAGATGCTGGAAAACCAAGAGAACTGCAGAGAAAGGGTGGAAGGCAGTCTCTGAAGAATACACAAAGGCTCATCCCTGCCCCCAAAATGAATGGGCTTGGGACATCTGCCACAGCATGAGGAAGCCACATCAGACGGCACCAGGGCCTGTCGCATTAGATCCCGAGCCTTTACTTCCCCTCCCCCATCAGCACCCCAACCACAGAGCAGTTGACAACTTTGGTGAACAAGTTGGCAGAGAGTAATAGACTTGTAAGATGAGAAGCAGCTTCCCATGCCCTCTTCCCAGGCCAAAATAAGAGAAGGGGAGGAGCTTTAATTCGAAATAGACTTTGAAGCTTCCATTATTCATCTGGAATTGCACATTTCAATGGCTCTCTATCCTGACTACCCATTGGGTTCACCTGGGGAGTTTTAAAAATTCCTGATGCCTGGATCCATTCCCAGAGATACTGGTTTCATTGGCCTGAGGAGCAGCCTGGATATTGATATCCAAAAAAAAAAAGCCCAGGCAATTCTGATGGGTAGCCCAGGCTGAAAACCACTGTGGTAATACTGAATTAAGAACTTTTTGCAGGAACTTCCCTGGCAGCCCAGTAGTTAAGACTTCACCTTCCAATGCAGGAGATGCAGATTCAGTCTCCAATTGAGGAGCTAAGATCCTGCATGTTTCTGCAGCCAAAAACCCAAAACATTAAATAGAAGCAATATTCTAACAAATTCAATACAGACTTTTAAAATGTTCCACATCAAAAAACTTCTTTTAAAAAAGAACATTTTTTCAAACAAAAGATTGTGGAGTGACCAGAAAACTGACAGAACTTACCCTCAATCTCTCCTGCAGAAGGAAGAACCACGGCCCAGGCATGGAAGGAAAGAACAATGACACCTTATGATTGCACCCTCTAGCTGTCCTCACCTTCAAACTGGCAGTGCCACAAATCCTACCTCCTTCCTGGAGATCAGAAGGTTCTTCAGGGCAAGCACCATGACCTCAGATTCGTTGGATTCCCCACACAGCCCTGCATTTGTTAAAGCAATTGGAGAAAGCTTAACACAGTACTTGTGGCCCTGTTAACTTCTGACTTCCATGCTGTGAAAAAAGTGAAGTGCCCTTGGTTATGCATGGCAGCAAACCAAGGTGACTTCAAGATAACCTTGAACTATATCTTGGAGCCAATGAAAAGACAGAAAGTGCATGAGAAACAGTCATCATAAAGTAGTTGGAAATTTTTATCTATGTATTACCAATTTCTATGGTCCAGACTGTGACTTCTATATTGTCCCCCGTTTGAGTAAGTTTTTATCTTCCTAACTCAAGGGAAGGTCTGGCTTCCCCATCTCTCCTAACCAGACCCTGGTGGAGCACCCATGCTCCTCACACACCATCACCATGATCACCACCCTCAGTTGTGGGGCTCCTTGAGAGCCCTGACCCATGAATAACGGCAGTATGCTGACAGGAGTCAGGAAAAGAGCCAAGAACTTGCAAAACCATCAGCTAAATCCAAGAAGAGCAGCTTTAGTCTGTCAACACAAAGATGTCATGTCCCAAAGTAGCCTACAGCACCAGGACCCCACAGGAGATGGTCCTCAAAACAGTCCATATTTCCTCAAGCCCACATTTATGGTATAGCTCCATCAGATACATCATGCCCCACAGTTTGACACTCGAGAAATCACACTTTTCCTGTGAATAGATCCTGAAGCTTGGTAGCAAGAAGGCACCCTTTTCACAACCTAAAAAGGAAAAGCAAGTGATCTTAAGCCGACCTCAATATCAAAATTGGCCCTCTCCATCATCAGCTGCTGTCTTTCGTCTGATTCAAAGACATCCTTTAACTAGAAAAAGGAGGTACTCTGCCAGGAGTCCAAGCTCAGATAGACATCTGCTTAAAGTGCGTTTGATAAAAAGAGCCTTCCAACCTCAATAGGCTTTTTCTAGAGGGAATCCCCTACATGAAAAGTAAGTTCACCCAGAGATGAGGTCCCCTGTTCAATCAGACATAAAGAGTTTTACCCCACTGCCCCCATGGTATGTCATCAACAGGAAGGTGGGCTACCTTCTAGAAGAATCAATAAAAAGATCCCTTAATATGCTTGATTCTCCCAATGTGCTTGTCACCATTTAGAAGCACTTACCAAGCCAACCATCCTGGGTGGTTCCAACAGCACCGAGCCATGAGCCCCAGTCTTTGGTTTTAATCATGACAATAATGAGTGGCCCAATAAAGGTAATTTTTTTTTAAGTTAATGAGCTCTCCCCTAAGAACAGCCACGTACTGTACTGAAAAATGTCTGTAGGACACATTGCACTTTTGCGCTATTTATTTAACTTTATGTGGATGCCATAAAACTTCTTTATTTGCTTTCAGTTAGCCCATAGGTTTTGACAAGATAAATTTTTATTTAGGTCTTTGCCCAGCTACAATCAGAAACAGGAGACTCACTTTCCAAAGCTGGGCTGATAGATAGATTAATCAAAGCACTCCCCACCCTGCTTTCCTTCCAGCAACCACAGGGATCAACAGACGGAGTTTTTCCTTAATTAAAGAAACTCAGCAACAAGGTGATTTATCGATGATGAATCTTGCAGGCCTTTTCATTGTGCGGTCACTGTTGGCCACTGTTTGAAATTTACCAACATAAATAAAGTCTCTCCATGACTAAACAAAGTTAAAGTAGCAATAAATCGAGCCTGCCATGTACTCTGGGCTAGATCTGAAGCCAACATAAATACCAGAATGCCTTGGCCGTGACACGCTTGACACAATGACATCATGCACTCCCAAAGAGAACAGCCTAGCCCAAGCCAAAGCCTAAAACCTAATACAATTCTCCCAAATGAATCAAATTGCAATGGTCTAGACTCGGCTGCACTAAGTGCTCAACTTCTGGCTCCCTTTGCCTCCTCCGTCGAGTGATCACATTAAAAAATAATCTATACGCTGATCTAAATTTCACTTTTTCTGCATGATTAAATTTTGGCAGGAGTAAATCTCTGTTATTCTCACTCCCCAGGAATGTTTGGAAAGTTACTAAAATCTCAGGATTTATCAGCTTAAGGTCCAACGACCAGGGTGCAAACCTGAGCCCGGCCTGCAGCTACCCTCAGCAGGAGGCAAGTTCACGGGCTGCGGGGGACCCTGAGTGTTAATAAGGGGGTAAAACTCTGCTCACTTGAAAACACCTCGACCCTGGCCTCTCTCCTAAGGAACTTGCCTGGCCCAAATAAGCTGGAGTGAAAGGCCTTCACAAAACTAGAAAGTCAGCTCAACGGGGGCTCAAGGCCCCCCAGTCTTATTACTGCCAGGAGATGAAAGGAGGGAGGAAACCTTTCAGAACGCATACCCAGGACATCAAATTAAAAATGGAGAAAATCTAATAACTAATTGGTGAAACCATAAAAGCCGCCATAAAAGACATTTTCCTTAAACTACTTTACACAGGGCTGTATAATTTTATGTCACTTTTTATTTATGTTGCTGTAATGAAAGCTGCTCTGGGAGCTGAGGAGCTTAGGAAGAAAGGAATTGAACTATGTTTAAAGGGGGGAGGGGAAGTCCATCTATAGGGCTTCAAACAAGATTAGTTTTGAAATATAGAGAGGTTGGGGAGGAGAACCTATTTACTCATAAAAGCCTCTGAGCAAAATATGTTTGCAATGAGCATCTTTCTTGCACCTCTATCCTCTCCACCCCCAAGGCCATAATCGCTTAACATTTATAAAGTGGGTTCCAAGGCGTTTCACAAAGCCTGGGTGTGAATTAGATAGATAAGCCCATGCCGTTTAGACAGATCTTGTGAAACTGAATTTTTATTGTATGAAACATGTAAAGGAGAATGATTTGAGCTTCTAGAGGGATCCATAATACAGAAGTGAACCCCATTTTAACAAGGTACTGATGAGTTTACAAAGCTCCCTAAGACACCACAATGCCAGATGCAGGGGTTCTGGAAAGACACTGTTTATTACTATTCAGAAGATCAGACAGGCTCCTGCCCCTCCTGATGTGTTATGTGACAATTCAGAGAATGTTGCCACATCAGGAAAAGAGAAATAAGTTGCAAGACAGGAAACCTTGGGTAAATTATAAACAGGAGAAGTTTGAAATCACCTGGGCTCGAAGTGGAGGGCCATGAAGAGGGCTCTTGGAGGAGTGATCTTCTGCTTCAGGATCTGGAGGCCAGTGTCTAGGGTGGGCTGGGTTTGTGAAAATTCACTATACTCTTGGCATGTATATTGTTTCCTCTGTGTATGTTAAGCTTCCATTTAGAAAGAGCCTGAAAAATAGCATATGTTCAACTGAGTCTTAAAAGAGAGGCAGCGAGTGGCTAACGTATATACAGAAACACAGACGTGCTGTGCTGTTTTCCCAAGGAAAAGTGTGGACCGCCCCTTAAATTGCAGGGGCCCTCTGAACGCTGGCTAATTTTCAAAGTGAGATGAGGTTGTTTTTAGAAACAATTTGCCTTCTATTAACAATGAAATCCAATTCGGCTTTGAATATTAGAAAGTGAAACATATATACAACTTCGAGGGGCTGGTGGAGTATCACACAGATAGGGCATTATTTAGGTAGGCTTGACAGTCAAGGCCACTTTACACCATTACGGACCAGACTAAACAAACCTGACCCCCAGGGCGACCCTCCAAGAATCCCAAAAGATTGGAAACTCCGAGAACGCAGCCCTGACCAGACTTTACAGCCTGGTAATGGCATGCGAACGACACACTGTCTCTGTCACGCAGCCAAAGGTTGGTGTTGTATATGAGAGCAATTTCCTCAAGAATTCAGAGGAAAATGTGATACTTTGCCTTTTCTGTAACAGCAAGCGTGTTTACTGGTTGGGGACGCCCAAGCCTGACGACTACCCCATCCGATAACCTGACCCCAGCAGCACCCACGTCCCCCCATTCCTGCCTAACCAGTTGGCGGCAGCAGACAGGTCGGATGCAGGAGGAGGGGAGGGCCCACTTACCCAGAAGGGGAAAGGCCTCGTTTGCAGGAGATTTGACAAACTGAAACTACATCTAGGAAAACATCATTGAGATTCAGAATCACTCGTCACTGGAAGGCAGGTTTCCCTCACACCCCGGCTCTCCTCAGCACACACAATGCTTGACTGGTTGGCCCGTCACCGAGGTCAGGCTCACCTAGAAAATGCCTGCAGTGGGTGGCCCTGAGTCCAGCTTCTCCTGGGGCCTGTTTTCACACGTTGCTGTTACATGAATATACACCCTGCATGGGATGATTCAGGTCTGTCCTGAGGGGAATTCAGTACTCCAAACAGCCCTCAACAAGAAGCTGGCAGGGAAAGAAAATGCTTGCTGGTGGGATGGGGAGGGAATTGAAGGTGAGAAGAGGGGAGGGGAGGAAACAAAGATTCAAAAAGAACTGAAGCTATGACTACATATATGCTCTGATGAGAACATAAGCTTTGGGGATGACTTCAAATTTGAATACCACCGTGATTCATCTGGAACCTTTTATACTCTTTACTTTTTCTCTCACAAAACAGGTCAGGAGCCTAATTATTTCTTATATGCCTGTGGCTGCTGCCCAGAGGAGTCTTGAACACTGAGTAAAGGAGTTATAAAATTCCTTAAAGAAAAGTACATTGCAATATACATGAGGTACAGACAAATACTGTTTGATTCCACTTATACGAGGTACTTAGAATAGTCAAATTCTTAGAGTCAGAAAGTACATTGATAGATGCCAGGGTTTGAGGGGATAGAGAGGGAGCAATGGGGAGCTGGTATTTAATGAGGAGAGAGTGTCAGTTTAGAGACATCCCTGGTAATTCAGACGGTAAAGAATCTGCCTGCCAATGCAGGAGACCCAAGTTCCGTCCCTGGGTTGGGAAGATCCCCTGGAG
Source organism: Ovis aries (assembly GCF_016772045.2). NCBI lineage: Eukaryota > Metazoa > Chordata > Mammalia > Artiodactyla > Bovidae > Ovis > Ovis aries. The sequence continues at coordinate 42,720,410 of NC_056056.1, forward strand.
GAGGGCATGACAACCCACTCCAATATTCTTGCCTGGAAATGCTATGGACAGAGGAGCCTGGCAGGCTACAGTCCATGGGGTTGCAAAGAGTCAGAGGCAGACATGACTGAAGCAACTTAGCATGCACACACGTAAATGTCCTTAGTGCCACTGAACTGTACAGTTAAATGTGGTTAAAATAGCATGTTTTATATTATGTGACTTTTACCACAATTTTTTTAAAAGAACACTTTAAACAAAGCGGGAGTTATGTCTCTGCTCCTAGACTTCCAGAACCTCTTCTTCCTGGCCCTCTAAACATCAGGCCCTCTGAGGACTGCCAATAACACAGGCAGACCCCTCTTTTAGAGAAAATCGTGTTTGTGGATCCTAAGAAAAAGATATTAACCAGATAATGGAGGTTTAAAGACTGCAAACAACCTCTTTTAAAAAAAAAAAAAAAAACCCTCTACTTCTATTTAGAAACCAGAATTTAACTTTGATCTGTCTTCTTTTTCAGATAATTCTCTGGCCCCACGTAAGTTCAAACAAGACATTCTGTTCAGCTTGCACTAAAGGGCAGCACATTCCTGCCGTTTGATTCAAGGAGCCCTTATTTCCCGGTGGATCACAAGCCATTTATTGGATGGAGGTAGCAAATACACAGCGTTTGGTTCAGGATCATGAGCATCTTGACTTTTTTCTTCCTTGAAACCACTATCCTGCTTTAGACAGATTTTTTTTAAAAATGAATATGGCTTCCAGGTGAAATGCAGACCCAGCCTGTTGATAAAGTGGAAGCAACCAGCAGAATCTCCACAGAAACAAATTTCCAACCGGAGAGAGGAGGGCGCTGGTTCCACTCGAGGCTGTGGAAGGAATAGGCAGCCTATCCTCCAGGGGAGCAGGACTTCCACCTGAAGAAGCCACCTAGGGGCACTTCCCAGAAGGGGAGGAAACGCCTTCTTCCTGAGCACAGAGGCCTGAGCAGCAGCCCGCGCCGCTTTCTGTGCAGATTTTGCCAGGAACCAGAACCGAGGTAGAGAGGCACCCCCCAGCCAGCCACCCAGGGGCCCCACGTCCTGCAGCAGCAGTGTCCCCTTCACTGCTGAGAGTCACCAGAAGCTTAAACAAGGCATTGCTCTCAGCCTGTACTCACAGCACATTTCTGTCCTTGATTCAAGGGACCTTTGTATCCCCCCTTCCCCTTCTCCCTCTGCCCTTCAGTCCCCTCGGGGGAATTCAGTTATGCATATTGCATGAAATGAAGACCACAGGCCGGACCTCTACAAGCTGCTGATTGAAAACCTTGTCAGAAGTGGGAGGAAGAGGCGGAGGGGGAAAAACAACCACCCTTGGCAGGACCCCGTTGCACTGTGAAGAGCAACGCACCCTCCCAGAGGGTGGGCTATCTCCCTCTCAGCCACACAGAAGGCCTTCCTCCCAGCTGTGAGGACCTGGGGACTTAGGCTCTGGGAGATGGTGCCTGACAATAAAAAAAACGCTGCAAGGAGGCAACCACTGGGCTTCCAGACCCCTGCTCAGTTCTGGGGCTTACTTGCTCTATGAGGATGGGATACTTATTGTTCTCAAGACACAGCCTCAGTTTCCTCCTCTGGAAAATGTGGATAAGAATTGCATCTACCCAACAGGGTCATTATGAGGATTAAACGTGATAATATTTGTAAGCATTTGACACAAGGCCTGATACAGTAAGTGACAGATCTTAATGTTTTGCTCTGGTTAGATCCTTGGGTCAGGAAGATCCCCTGGAGAAAAGAATAGCAACCCACTCTTGTATTTTTCCCTGGAGAACCCCACAAACAAAAGCATGATGGACTACAGTTCATAGTGTTGCAAAGAATCGGACACGACTGAAGTGACTTTTCACGCATGCATGTTAAGACATGTAACAATAAGAATTCTCCCTTATCAGGCTGGAGAAAAATAGATGAGGGAAAAATAGAGGAGAAAGAGCTGAGGCTGCTGTTCTACTTCCATTTCCTGAGTAAATCTGGCACCAGTTCCACAGAAGGTATCAAATGGCAAAGGGAACAAGAATGCATATATATGTCGAGGCAGAGGAGGAAGGTGGCAAGAATTCAGTACAGGGTAACAGGGCAGGAACACCAAGAAGCTGTTCTTTTTTAATCATCTGTTCTACAGCAGACACATTCTAAGTGCTTTCACGGGGTGTTTGAACAGAGCTGAAAGATGGTTATGATTATTCCCCAACTTTCCACTAAGAATCTGAGGCTCAGGACAGGTCAAAAAGCTCCCCAAAGTCACAAGGCTCCTAAAGGTGGCATCAAGCATCCAGAATCTCCCTCGTGCCACCATTTCCCACAGGCTCTGCACAGGGGATTCCTTCCTGCATTTGAGAAGGAGCAAGAAACCCTTGGAAAATGGTACAAATCCAGTTCTCGGGAGTTAGACATCTTTTTCCAATACATTTAGAAAAGGTTTGGATTCGGATATTGGCACCTTCAGTGGGAAAGGGCTTGGACCCCCCTCCTGTTCAAAACAGAAGTTTCCAGCCCATGTTCCTTATCAAGGGGAGGCGGTAACGTGTCTGAAGCAATAAATTAGAAGGCTTTTAATGTTTCCCTGTGAAGCACTCTGGTTAAGGTGTTAATATCCAGGTTAAGTATACAAAAAGCAAGTAAATGAAAACACCATGATTACAATGGTGGTGGCTTTATCGGAGGACTTCCAAAATCACTAGCAATTATGTGGTATGAAATGCCTCCATTATGAAAACTGTGATGATTTTGTGTCTACTGATGAGGATAATGACTAATATATTCTGTCAACAGAGATGACAGCTGTCTGTATGTATTTGGAGGCATATATTTTTAGATGCCATTACTGTACCTCCAGCTATGTTAGCTACTAAATTTTGTTGACACGATGCAATCCAGTAACAAGGAGGCTTACGGGAAAAGGTTAAAATTTCTATTTCCAGCTGTTTCTCTTCCTTATATCATTTTTGTCTCATTATTCACGAGTATCCATAAATCTGCCACTCAGATCCCAAGCTAAGTGATGTGCTATAGGGAAATTGCTAATGTCACCAGGAAATAAAATAAAATTGAACGCCAGTTTCCAGCATCCAGCATTCAGAAATGTCGTGCCCTGCCTGAGCATCACTCCAACATACTCTTTGCACACTGACCAGAAGAACTCCTGTCTGATGAGGGCCATGGGCTTCCCTTCCTCCGTCCCAGCTCCCCAGTTTTCTACATTGGGGTAGAAAAGGAAAGGAGGTAGAATGATTTGCAAGATGGGCTCTAATTTTAAGACAAAAACCGTCCTATTAAATCTTAACAGATGTTTCTCAAGTTTAGAAGATTAAGAAAGATTTCAGCATCAAGAATCAAAGAAAATACTCCATGACCCTAAAAAAGGATAAAACGCAAAGCCCTAACAAACCCAAAGTCCACTTTGACAGCTGTCTCTGACGGAATTGACGAGGTGCTATTGATGTTTGGATTAAACCATGCCTCTGTGATCAAGTACTCAAACATAGGATAAAAGACAAATATATTCTTTAATCCTACGCACTAATTTTGTCTAGGCCCTGAAAAGCAGTGGGTACTGAACAAATGTTGAAAGTGGCTTCTCTTCTGATTATTGACAAAGCTATTTTTATTTCATTAATTTGCCATGTATCTTATCAGCGTTTAAACCAACACAGGGAAATCCATACAAGGTACTGAACTTCTCAGAAACAGATCACTGCAACTTCCAAGGCCACTACAGGTAAAATCAATAGATGATGATTCTAGAAAGTAAGTGAGGATGCTGTTACAGGAAAATCTAAGAGAAAAATTGGGCTCCATTTTTTTTTTCTTTTTGCACTAAGCTGTAAAATAGCATTGGGAATTCCAATTTTCAGCCTGGTGAGTTTTGAAAGAAAAGAAGAAAAACTTTTCTTAAAAAGGAAAGGGTGAAGAGGCAATTAAGTCATTAATTACTCTCTTTGTCTAACGCTGTCCAACCCGTCAAACTTGGCCTCTTCTGTCTTCATCAAAGGTGCAGCTCACTCTACTTTACAATAAGTACCTCTTAATAAGACAATCTCATGTTTCAAAAGCTGCTCTATGAGGAATTTAGATGAAGAGAAATTAAAATAATACTCAGCAGCAGACCCCAGAGATTTGACGGTGGCACAGCGCCACTGTCACCAAGGACCTCAAATGAGCAGCGGGCGGTTGCAGGGACAGAGATGCTGTTGGAAAACAGTAGGCTGTGTGCCCAGGGCAAGGAGTCTTGGAGTTTAGGAAAGGAGGAAAAATGGAACTGACGTTCAAGCTAAGAACTGGGGACTGATCCGCAACTTCGTTTAAAGATCAGAAAAGAAACAGATTCTTTGTAGAAGGACCCATTGTAAATGCCAGCCTGCTTTGAGTAAATACCGGGGAGATGGTGTTCAAGAAGAACAGATCACTCCAAGACCTTTCTAGTGCGTCAGAACAATTTCAGGGAGATTTGCTGGGCAGGGCTCCCCATCTCCAGCCCTCCAGGCAGTCCTCAATACCCTCAGATCCCTTCTCCTAAATATACCTTCCGGCAAGTGCACTGGCACACCATAAAAAGACTCCTCTGAGTATATGTGATTAAGTAAAGTTGCTCCTTGAACAGTTAAGGGTTTGGACTGCCTTGGGTCCACTTATATTTGGATTTTTTCAAATACCTATCTCCCTGCTTAGATGCTTAGTCTTTCCGACTCTTTGTGACCCTATCAACTGTAGCCAGCCAGACTCCTCTGTCTGTGGGATTTTCCAGGCAAAAATACTGGAGTGGGTTGCCATTTCCTCCTCTAGGGGATCTTCCCAACCCAAGGATCGAACCCACGTCTCCTGTGTCTCTTGCATTATAGGTGGATTCTTTACCCACTGAGCCACCTGGGAGGCCCCCTCAATATCTATACTACTACGTTTATGATCAGTGGTTGGCTGAATCTCTGGAAGTGGAAACTGCAAATACACAGGGCCAACTATGAGACTTGAGCACAGGCAAATCTTCGTATCTGGGTGGATCCTAGAACTAATCCCCTATGGATATCAAGGTCCAACTGTATACTCCTTTAGGGAATGTAATGAGCTTCTTTGGGGAAAAAAAAAAAATTTTTTTAAGTATGATGTATGGTACTCTCTTGCTTTGGTTTCTCATGTCAAGTTCCTTGTTGATCTAGATGGAAGACTTCATTTCACAAGATTGTGAACCAGTTCTCCCCAGTGGCAAGGAAAAAAACCACAATGCACAAGAGGAAGCAAGAAATGAGCAGGAACATGCGTTTTAAAGCAATTGTGGAAGACTGGACCACATTTATAAAAGTTCTCTTTTCCTCTCCATTTCTGAAGATCCAACCAGGCTCTACTCTATGAGCCAAGAGAGGAGTCAGCTAAGAATTTGTTGACTTCCTCCTCAGATACTCTGCATACAGGATGCTGGAATTACATAAGTACCCATGTAATAGCAACCACTTTATTTTTATGTGTTGCTATGGAATTCTGAAAGCAAAACAAAGAAAACCACTGATCAGTAATTGTGACAAAACTTCTTAGCCACAGCATTGAGAATAGGGCCTAATTATCCCATAAACACACTTTGATTTGTTTACTTCAACGTCAAATTAACTTCAAATATGTAACAGCCGACGCTGATTTGAGATGGTACACGACACTGCTCCAGCGTGTGCTCATGTACCTTGTGTAAAGCTCCTTTTAAAGCAAATTCATTTGTAAAAGCCTCTCCATAGTACACCCCGCATACAAAAGGAGGAACCACATACATATTTTATTTAAAAGAAAGGCATTTCCAAAACGAATGTATGTGTTTATGATTCCATATTTTGGCTTACTCTCATTTGCCCCTTTACACAAATAGATATAGGAACATTTTTAAGGAAAATTAGCAGCTCATGATCACAGAGCTACTTAGGGATATAATGTGAGCCTAGAAAAATTAACAACTACGAAGAAGCTTTTCAAATCATTGGAGAAAATTACTGTGTGCTGAATGAAATGGGAGAAAGATAAGAAAAGGAGAGATGACCAAACCCACAGTGAGGCATGCCTTGATCATTCAGTCAACAAATATTTATTGAGCACTCATTTCATTAATACTCCTTTATTTATAGGAAATAATCTATACAATAATCTTGTAGAGAGCCTACTTCTCTAAGCAATCCACCAACATTTACCTATGCATTCTTCCTAATAATTCACAAGATAGATGCTATTAATATCCCCATTTTACAGAAGAGGAAACTGAGGCACAGAGAGGTTAGTAATTCACCAAAGAGCACACAGCTAGCAAGTAGCAGAGTCTGGGAATCAAGTCCAGGCACTTTGTTTCCCCACTGCACAATGTCCTAAGCTGCTTCTGCCAACCATATTCTCAGCCCTGGCCCTGGAGTAACAAAACATGTTCTTCCCCTCAAGAAGCTTCTAGTCCAGAGAACAATTACAATACAGTGCAGTAAATCCACGAACATAGTAACACAGGATAATGTTCTGGGAGGCTGTGGGCACAGGAAGGCCCAGTCTTAGACAGGGCAGAGAGAGGTAGATTAGTAAGGCTGCTGCTGCTGCTGCTGCTGCTGCTGCTGCTGCTGCTGCTGCTGCTGCTGCTGCTGCTGCTGCTGCTGCTAAGTCGCTTCAGTCGTGTCCGACTCTGTGCAACCCCAGAGACGGCAGCCCGCTAGGCTCCCCCATCTACCTCTAGCAAATCAGAGGGAAGACTAGTAAAGACTTTTTAGATCTAGAACAGGGGTTCTCAACCTCACTAGTATTGACATTTCAGGCCAGATAATTCTTTGTTGTGGAATATTTAGCAGCATCCCTGGCCTTGTGGAATATTTAGCAGCATCCCTGGCCTCTGTCCACTGTGCTTTCCTGTACTTAGTCGCTTGGTAGTGTGTGACTCTTTGCGACCCCATGGACTGAAGCCCGCCAGGCTCCTCTATCCATGGGGATTCTCTGGGCAAGAATACTGGAGTGGGTTGCCATGCCCTCCTACAGGGGATCTTCCCAACCCAGGGATCAAACGCAAGACTCCCGCATTGGAGGCAGATCGTTTACCATCTGAGCCACCAAGGAAGCCCAAGAACACTGGTGTGGGTAGCCTATGCCTTCTCCAGAGGAACTTACCAACCCAGAAATCAAACTGGGGTCTCCTGCATTACAGACAGATTCCAGCTGAGCTACCTGAGAAGCCTGGCCTCTACCCACTAGATGTCATTAACATAACTCCCTCCCAGTATAATGATCAAAAATGTCTCCAGACACAGTCCCCTGAGGACAAAGCATCCCTGGCGGAGAATCACTGATCTAAAGGAAGTGGTATCCAAGGCAGATCTGAATGATGAGTGGTGGTTATCAGAAAAAGAATTGGGAGAGGTCTAGGCAGAAGATATAGCACAAAGGCCCAGAAGAGAGAGAGAGAGGTAGAGGTTGGCAGTTCCTGGGAGCCGAAGATGATGAAATATGAATAGCTCTTAGAACTAGATATAGAGGGTTAGGAGTCAAGAGGGGCAAGCAGGATCGTAATAAAAGGCCTGGCACTCTACATGTGGGAGATGGACTGTACCATAGTACAATCAGGAACTATTAAAAGGAGTCAGAGGATTTTCCTGGTAGTCCAGGGGATTAGAATCCTCCTGCCAATGCAGGGCACATAGGTTTGATCCCTGCTCTGGGAAGATCCCACATGCTGTGGAGGAGCTAAACCTGTGTGCCACAACCACTGAAGCCCAGGTGCTCATGTTCTGCAACAAGAAAAGCCGGAGCAATGAGGAGCCTGTGCACGGCAACTAGTGAATAGCCTGTACTCGCCGCAACTAGAGAAAGCCCACACGCAGCAAAGAAGACCCCGTGCCCCAGCACAGCCAAAAATAAATTAATCCTTTTAAAAAAGAGAGAACGACAGGATCAGACTTGCATTTTAGAGTCCTCACTCTAGTCTCCACAGACGCAGTGATTAGAGAAGAGCAAGACTGGGAACTAGCTAATAAAATGTGCTCATGTTTTCTTTGCATAGTGATCACTTTCCCTTTTAACTAGAATCTTAACACTTAAAATTAAATGTGCGTCCTTCATATGAAAAAGCTCTTCTGAATCAATATGAAAAAGATGAGCACGCCAATAGCAAAAAGAGTGAACAAGCGATGCACAAAAAGGAAGTATAAATGACAGATACATGTGAAAAATGAGCTACTTTCCCCAATGATCAAGGAAATGCAAATTAAATCATGAAATCTCATATTTTCCACATATCATACTGGCAAACAATTTTTAAAATTCTTATTGTAACTGAACATGGAACAACATACTGATTACAAATAGTAAAAGGAGTACATCAAGGCTGTATTTTGTCACCCTGCTTATTTAACTTATATGCAGAGTACATCATGAGAAACGCTGGGCTGGAAGAAGCACAAGCTGGAATCAAGATTGCCAGGAGAAATATCAATAACAGATATGCAGATGACACCACCCTTATGGCAGAAAGTGAAGAAGAACTAAACAGCCTCGTAATGAAAGTGAAAGAGGAGAGTGAAAAAGTTGACTTAAAGCTCATCATTCAGAAAACTAAGATCATGGCATCCAGTCCCATCACTTTATAGCAAATAGATGGGGAAACAGTGGAAACAGTGTCAGACTTTTATTTTGGAGGGCTCCAAAATCACTTCAGAGAAGACAATGCCACCCCACTCCAGTATTCTTGCCTGGAAAATCCCATGGACGGAGGAGCCTGGGGGGCTGCAGTCCATGGGGTTGCTAAGAGTCGGACACGACTGAGCGACTTCACTTTCACTTTTCACTTTCATGCATTGGAGAAGGCAATGGCAACCCTCTCCAGTGTTCTTGCCTGGAGAATCCCAGGGACGGGGGAGCCTGGTAGGCTGCAGTCCATGGGGTCGCGAAGAGTCGGACATGACTGAAGCGACTCATCAGCAGCAGAGAAGTGGAAGTGTGTTGCTGGCTACAACCCTGGGGTCACAGTGTTACTGGACCCAGTTCTCCAGGCTGAGTCGGCTTGCCTAAAAAGTGGGGTTAAAGTGAGGTACCTGAGTTTAGTCATCAGCCTCTGGAGTACTTATCACTAGTGCTCACTGGGCTGGCAGCACTGACCTCAAGGGCAGACTTTATGAGCAGCTCATAATGTCACAGGAGTCGTCCCCAAGCGTGATTCCCCTAAAAGCTGAGCCAGGCAGGGGCTTCTTATAGGTGCCACTTTGCTGTTCACTGGCATTTCCATTGGGAGCTTATTAATAACCAGACTGTACATATCACTTAATCTTTTTTCAAAAATTGTTTAGTATTCAGGCCCTCAATTGCTCTGAGAAAAAATTGTTTTACTCTGGTTTTGGGGCCATTTTTGATAAGACTGATACACCTTGAAAAGGATATAAAAAGTCCCCATAGCCGCTAGTGTCTGACACATGTTAAGTGCCAGTGAATATTAGTTACATGAATGAGTGACGTGAATTAACTAGGACACTCTGTACCACATTCTAAACTTGTACGGAATTCAGGGGAGGGTGTAAACTTACACTTGGTGTGACTTAAGGACTCCAGAATGGCCCAATAAAATATTATCTTTCCTTAAAATTCACAGCTACGTAAAAGCATCTCATATTTTGGCATGCATTTATTGGATTTAAATCCAAGATGAGGCATTTCTTTCCCCCTCAAAAAAATATCTTTCAGAAAAGAGGGTCAAGCAGTAAGTAACTTATCCAAAAATCACATAGCAAATAAATGTCAGTATCTGTATTTGAACTCAGCTTTATCTGAAACCAAAGATCAGGTGAGTTTAGTAAACTTGTATAAGTAATATTTCAATTCCTACTTCACCTTAATTTATGCACTAGCTGTACAAATTATTTGTTGCTGATTACCATAGGATCTCATCCTGTGTCATTTTATTATTTTACTTGCGTCCCTGACCCTACTTGCCAACAAAGTTTGGGTTTTTTTGTTTCTTTTTTAATTAATTAGTTTATTTGGCTGCATCAGATCTTTGCTGCTGCACGCCCGCTTTCTCCAGCTAAGGTGAGTAGGGGGCTACTCTTCGTTGCAGTGCAGGGGCTTCTCATTACAGTGACTTCTCTTGTTGCAGAGCATGAGCTCTAGGCACACAGGCTTCAGTAGTTGTGGCCCGCAGGCTTAGTTGCTCTGAAACATATGTCACCTTTCCAGATCAGGGATCGAACCCACGTCCCCTGCATTGGCAGACAGATTCTTAACCAGTGGACCACCAGGGGAGTCCCTTGCCAACAAAATTTGAAGTTCTAGAAGGGTAAGCAGCTTGCATAAACACTAACTAATATTACTGTTATCAGAAACAAACCAAAGAAAGCTTTATGCACAATTATATTCATTGTAATATATGATGAAAAATGAAAAGATCTAAATTTCCAACTGTAGAGCTATCATTCATTGAATAATAAGCCAACCATTCAATGACATAACATTCAATCCTTAATTTAGTGAGTGTGTTTGGATAGTGGGACTACAATATATATATATTTATATTGGGTATATCTAGTTAAAGTATCTAGTAGCATGGGGAAATGCTTCTGATGCATTGTGACCTGTTGTAGAAACTTGGAATATCAAAAAAGGTCACTGTTCTTCTAATATTGAAATTAAGATGATCCAAGCCTCCATTTCTCTATTAAGAAACTCTCTTCCCTCTCTGGGCTCTTTCCTCCTATAATAAGTCTGGCAATGCCCAAGGGGTCAGTCTGCGTTGCTGTCACCCTGCGGCCAAGTCAGAGCTTGGACATTGTACCCCCAACTCACTCAAGGCTGAAAGACCCTATACCAAGTGCCTCAAAATCGTATCATCAGGCACTAAAATGTTTTGTGAAAAACCAAAGTTGAAAGAAGAGTACTATCCTTATTTCCACCATCCAAAGACAACCATAAGTAACAGTTGATATATCTCATTCCAGGATTCTCTTCTACATACAGACTCTTTTTGCCAAGTTATTATTACATGTGTATAAAAAAGAAATCTCTCTATAACTTCCAACCCTATAAATGAGGGACAACGCAGGATTTACCCCACCATCTAAAGCATGCTGAGCTGCCATGGATTCCCACAAAATCTGCAGCAAACTTCTCCCCTCAATCCTAATAGGCCCCATGTGGTAAAACGTGCTAAAGAAACTGGAGTCTTTCCCCAGTGACCCTGGATTGATAGCAGTGCTGCCATCATTACTGCCCTTGTGTACACTGTCAAGCAATCCTCTCTCTCTGGACAGGATGACGCTCATCATGCAGGCACCCATGTCATCCTTGGCCCCCAGTGTATTCTGAAAACTAAATTTCGGAGCCATAATAAGACGAAGCTAAGATATCATTAGCAGTGTTGTGTTCTTGTTGTTTGCTTAGAGGATACTTTATTAGCCTCCTTTGCAAAACTGAGAAGGTTGATGATGGAATATCCTAAGAATGGCAATAAAGTAATCTAATGAGCCAAAGACTACTCTAAGAGATGAACTCAGTTTTTCCATTATCTTCTGTTGTGATCTCACCTAAGCCAACTTGGTTGTTCACAATTATTAGGTTCTTTCTAGCAAACGGGCAGCATCCAATAGCTAGAGGTGGGTGGGGTCTATAGACCTCTCCCCTTGCCATTTGACTGTTGCTGTTGTTTAGTCACTAAGTCATGTCCAACCCTTTTGTGACCCCATGGACTATAGCTCTCTAGGCTCCTCAGTCCATGGGGTTTCCCAGACAAGAATATTGGAGTGGGTTGCCATTACTCTCTTCAGGGGATCTTCTGGACCCAGTGATTGAACTGATGTCTCCTGTGTCTCCTGCATTGGCAGGTGGATTCTTTACCACTGAGCCAGCTGGGAAGCCCCACCATTTGCTTACAATAAAATTAAGTCCCAAACAAAATTCCACCACATATACATTCATTCACTTAGCAAGCAGGCTCCAAAATGCTCATACAACCAAGTCTGTAAGCATGACATTCCAGCTGTCCATCCCTGTAGAAAGTTTTAGGTCTGCCAAAGGAAGATGTGACAATAGACTAGCAGCAGGTTTCGGCTGATTTTATAATTAGATTTGTGGGACCAGAATTCTCTAATCAGTGGCTGGTACAGGATCATTTCCAAAGGAAACATCTGGCATCATTTGGAAAGGTACGGACCACTGGACTATGTTCTTACGTACTGTTATGCAAAGGGGAAGGGTCACTGCAATATTTCTAACCAATCCACAGATCTTGAACACTATTTTTTCACCTACAAAAAGTAAAACCTCTAGTTGTGGTTACAAAGATAATTGAAGTCCATGTGTGTGAGTATATATCATATTTATATATATATATATATATATATATAAAGATATATAAGTATAAAATCAAGCTATCTGTATCAAAGTATTTTAAAGTAAATTATGGGCAGCACAATATCACTCTCATTAAAAACAAAAAGGTTTTGAAATCCAGATAAAAAGTAGGTAGAATTAAACTTAAAGACTTCATTTCATTTTTAGGGATGAGTTTTAAACTCATTTCATTTGAAAGAAGCCTGAATACATTGGACATGTGGGGAAATAATCCCACTATTAGTATAATCACTTGTATCTGTCAAATGTGCCCTGATGTATAATATGCTTTCTTTTACTCCAGAGGACCCCAAAGAAACAAAAGTTCAGGCAAAATTACAAAGAAAAGAGAAAGAATATCATTACCCACGGTTGAATCGTGTCAAAAAAAAAAAAGGATACCCTCAAACCACTCAAAGGCCAATGATTACCATCCCATAGGATGATGGATGCTATAGAGGAGAGACCAACAGATTCAAGAGCAGAGTAAGGAGGAGTACCCATAGCTGCTGGGAAACCAGGAAAGAACCCAAGGAATCACACTGAAGCTGGGTCCTGCAGGAGACATTTGTCTGGCCAAGACAGGATGTCCACCATGAGTTCCCAGTCTGGCAAATGAGGACGATAGAGTTCCTATCTCTCAGAGGAATGAGAATTAACAGACAAGGTGTGTTTCCACCCTGGCATGTGGTATCCACATGCAGGAATCCATCTTGTAAATTCAAAAAGCAGGCTGCAAAGAGCTCTGCACTGAGTCACAAGCCCTGGGTCCCAACCTCAGCTCAACCCCACTAGTCACATGGCACGAGATTGGTCTCTTCCTCTCTCTGCACCTTAGTCCCACAGGTCTAAAATAAAGTCTGTGACACAGTTCTGCTGTCTCCCATAAGGACCAAATGACACCCAAGATTGGAAAGTGCATTGACGAGTTAAGGACTTGGCAAACACAAGCTATTCCTTTCATCACAAATAGAGGACATGTTTTTTAAGTTCAGCTGAGCTACAGAAAATTCAGGGTAGAAGGGAGAAGCATCAAAAATCTGTTCATGGACTTCCAAGGCCAAGCCTTGATCGTCATGTGCCCCTGTCCCCTTTGACAATGCTCCAGACTTTATAACTGGGCCTTGAAATACTGAGGCAGGTCTAACTGTGTCCTTTGGACTCCAAGGTCAATTGGAGGCTCTCTCACTGTTGAAGCTCTGGCGTGAGGGTCACCCATGTCCGTCTCCAAGATAGAGAGAAAAGCCAGTTCTAGAGCTAGGGTGACCTCCCCATTCTGTGCACAGAGCCAAGAGTCCTGATGAGGGCTCCCCACTAAGGGTAAGCGGTCAAAAGTGGTGCCCCATGTCACTTAGTCCCTCAATCCTCACTTTAAGGCCAAATTAAAAGTCTTCAAGGTGGATCTTTGATCAGAAGGAGAATGTTGTTTAATTGACAAGTCTGTTTTTCATGAACAGCTCGTTCTTCCCCAAGGGGCAGCTGTTTAAAAGCAGTCCTGCTAATAGGAGAGTCTCTTGAATTTACATGTCAGCACCACGAGCACTGGGCTCTGGGCTCTGGCAGGTACCAGGGCCCTGGCTGGCCTCACAGCTCATTTAGGGTAAATAGATGCTTGAAACTAAGGTGTCAACAGGTCTCAACAAAGCATCCTGTATGGGGTCTCCCTTATGCTGGTCACCAGTGGTGTGAGAGTAACAGTGGATCATTGTTCGTGATATGAGGCTGCTGCTGATGGTTCACTCATGGAACAAGCATTTATTGAACACCTATTGTGTGCTGGCAGTAGACTAGTCCCTGAGTCAGCCACCAAAAATGAATAAGGTGTCATCCTGGTCCTCAGAGAGGTCAAAATCAAGGAAGGAAACACAAGAAAATAAAAAGACATCAATGTCCCCTTAGGAGGGCTTCCAGGAGTGCATGGGAGCCTGATTCTCCTACAGTTGGGGGTGGTGAAGGGAGTGGACCAGAATGCCCAGAGCTGTGCTTCTGAACGTCACTACGCACACAATCTTCCTAGAGTCCTTGTTAAATGCAGGTCTGACTCAGTGGGTCTGAGGTGGGGCCTGAGACTCTACATCCCTAACAAGATCCAGGAGATACTGAGAATGACTCTGGTGCACAGACCACACTCTGAGCCGTGACGTTCAAGAGAGCTCTGAAGGCTGAGCCAAGTCTGAAGCATGAGCCAAAGTCAGCCAGGGTAAGAGGAAGTTGGGGATGGGCTGGGGGCGGATCTCATGGCTCAGATAAACATCAGGAGGGGTGGAGGGCTCAGGGAAGTACAAGGCCTTCAGTTTTGCTTGTGGGAAGTGGAAGAAAAACCTGGAGAGCAAGACAAGGGAAAAGGCATAGGGGCATTTGGTCTTTATGGAAAAGATGGTGGGGACCATTTAAACATGTTTGAGCTGGGAAGAGCTGTGGTCAGTGGCATTTTCAGAAGATCTCTTAGCCAAAAGTACAGGAAGTGGACTAGCAAGAGTTAAGATGAGAGGGAGGGAGCCAATAAGGAGGTTGTTTCTGCATCACAAACAGAGATAGAATGAATCAGGAGGTGTCAGAAGATAACAACAACAGATAGCATTTCTCCATAGCTTCAAATTAACCTTCTCCAAATTCACTTTGGTCAATGGCTCTCCAGTGCCCTCAAACTGATTTTGAAACTCTTCTGTCTGGCTTGCAAAACCTGCCACAACTACTTTCACCCATATCTCCACTAGTTACCCCACGACTCAGAATGAACACCCATCTGCTGCCCTCCCATGACCTGCCAGGCTGATGTTCAGACCTTCCAGCTCAGCCTCACTGACATTCTTAGCTCTCACTGTTCACCTCCCCTGGAGAGTTCCAGAGGCTCCTCTCTACCGGGAAGCACATGCCACTGTGCTTCCAGGCCCCGCAGTTGCTGCTGTTCGGTCTCTTAAGTCATGTCCAAGTCTTTGCAGCCCCGTGGACTACAGTGCTCCAAGTTTCCCTGTCCCTCACCATCTTTCAGAGTCTGTGCACACTCATGTTCATTGAGGCAGTGAAGTGAAGTGAAGTTGCTCAGTCCTATCCGACTCTTTGTGACCCCATGGACTGTAGCCTACCAGGCTCCTCCGTCCATGGGATTTTCCAGGCAAGAGTACTGGGGGGTTGCCATTTCCTTCTCCAAAGGGTCTTGCCCACCCAGGGATCAAACCTGGGTCTCCCACATTGTAGGCAGACGCTTTACCATCTGAGACACCAGGGAAGTCTTATTGAGTCAGTAATGCCATCCAACCTTCTCATCCTCTTTCATACCCTTCTCTTCCTGCCCTCAATCTTTCCCAGCATCAGGGTCTTGTCCAATGAGCCAGCTCTTTGCATCAGGTGGCCAAAGTATTGGAGCTTCAACTTCAGCATCAGTCCTTCCAATGAATATTCAGGGTTGATTTCTTTTAGGATTGACTGGTTTGAACTCCTTGCTGTCTAAGGGACTCTAAAGAATCTTCTCCAGCACCAAAGTTCAAAAGCATCAATTCTCGTTCAACCTTCTTTATGGTCCAAGTCTCACATCCATACACATTGGCAAAGCTTCCCCTGACTGTTTCAGCCCCATCAGTCTGAGTAACATACAGCCGGCTTCATTCTATTTGTGCTCAATCCCAGAGGGCTGTGTAACTTTAATGCCCTCTTTTATTTTCTTGTGCTTTTAATAAAATTGCTCATCTTTCAGAAGTGTCCCTGTACCTGTTCAGTTCAGTTCTGTGTAGTCACTCAGTCATGTCCGACTCTTTGTGACCCCATGGACTGCAGCACACCAGACCTCCCTGAGTTTACTCAAACTCATCTCCATTGAGTTGGTGATGCTATCCAACCATCTCATCCTCTGTCATCCCCTTCTTCTCCCACCCTCAGTCTTGCCCAGCATCAGGGTCTTTTCAAATGAGTCAGCTCTTCACATGAGGTGGCCAAAGTATTGGAGTTTCAGCTTCAACATCAGTCCTTCCAGTGAACACCCAGGACTGATCTCCTTTAGGATGGACTGGTTGGATCTCCTTACAGTCCAAGGGACTCTCAAGAGTCTTTTCCAACACCACAGTTCAAAAGCATCAATTCTTCAGTGCTCAGCTTTCTTTACAGTCCAACTGTCACATCCATACATGACTACTGTTTTATGGATTAAATAAGAATAATCAAGGGAAATCTGTGCATCCTCCTTTTGGGTTCAGAAACAGACATCACCACATCACCAAGATATCTAGAGCTTCCCTATGCTCCTCCTTGATGGCCCTGTTGTTGTTTTCGTTTGTTTGTTTTTGTTTTGTTTTTTTACTGTGGCCACTGCTAACACAACATAACCCAAAATAAGACCTGAGGAACAGGAGCAGTCTTCTCCATCCTTTGGTTATTCCGTAGCAATTGTCACAATATTTTTTTTTTTAGTTTTTTATTTTTTAAATTTTAAAATCTTTAATTCTTACATGCGTTCTATACTGAAACTCTGGGCATGCAACCAGCCAGGGTGAGTATACTTATGGGAAAATGAAAATGAGTATTTTAAATCAGGTCTGCTTAGAATAATCCCAGGCACAGAGTCACTAACCCCTTAGCATTTAGCAGACTATCCAGGACAAGACAGGCCTTCAGTGAACATTCATCTAATTGAATTCTGGCTTTCCTTCATCCAGTGGATGGAATATAGATTCCGGTCAATGTCAGACATAAAAATATTGCACTAAGCAAGAGATCCTGAAGTGGGGCTCAGCCCCTCCCACCACAAAATGTGCATTTACACCCACTGGGGTCTAGAAACAAATACTCGAACAACTTCGGCTTGTACTTAGGTTTTTTCTCAGCCTTTTTAAGTTTTAATTTAGGGTGTATGTCTTCTATGTGTTGTATGAAAGGAGAAAAGATTAGCATTCCCCTTGACTAGGATGGAAGAAGCTCTCTGGCCTGACAAAATGCCTTTGGTTAAGGCATTGCCACCTACTTCATGGCATCTAACTCCTGTTTGGAGGCATCCCTGGTGGCTCAGATGATAAAGAATCTGCCTGCAATGCTGGAGACCCCGGTTTGTTTCCTGGGTCAGGAAGATCCCCTGGAGAAGGGAATGGCAACCCACTCCAGTATTCTTGCCTGGAGAATCCCATGGACAGAGAAGCCTGGTGGGCTACAGTCCATGGGGTCACAAAGAGTCAGACACAACTGAGCAACTTTCATTTTCCCTCTCACATGTCTTATGGACATAGCATATGTAGTATGTGCTTGCTTTATGTGAATATGTAGCATTCACTACATAGCACCACATGCTACATAGTGTCACGGGTGTGGTATGCAGCATAGAAGCACACCTAACCACAGCAGGCAGCAGGAAAATACACTGAGAGACCCACAGTGGGGTCTCCCCAAGAGCTCGTAAGACACAGCCATTCATTCATCCATTCATTCATCCGAAAAAATATCTTACTGACCTCCTCCTGTGGTGTGCCGTGCTCTGTTGCCCAGATTGCATCAGACAGAGGCAAGAAAGCAGGAATCATCGGGAAGCGGGTCAAGTCCTGTCCTGCCTTGCTGCCCATTGGACTTGGGCTGCTTCATGGCTCGGATAACTGGTGTGTGGCACTGAGTTGCCAGAGTAAGAAAATACATACTAAATATGCATCCACCTAAGAGGATGAAGCAGAGAAAGCAATGGCACCCCACTCCAGTACTCTTGCCTGGAGAATCCCATGGATGGAGGAGCCTGGAAGGCTGCAGTCCATGGGGTCGCTGAGGGTCGGACACGACTGAGCGACTTCACTCTCAATTTTCACTTTCATGCATTGCAGAAGGAAATGGCAACCCACTCCAGTGTTCTTGCCTGGAGAATCCCAGGGATGGGGGAGCCTGGTGGGCTGCCATCTATGGGATCACACAGCATCGGATACGACTGAAGTGACTTAGCAGCAGCAAGAGGATGAAAACGGAAGAGGTCAACCAGACCTGGGCTTTTAATCCTGGTCACAGATGTTTCCTGTTCATTACAAACTCACAGCAGTCATTTAACATGGTTCTTTTATTCACACCTGGCCTTCTCTCCCCAGCAAAGAAGGGAATTACCTACCTGACAGATTCATAAGACACTCCTGACCCTCAAAGATGGCTCTCCACCCTCCCAGATGACTGAACCTGCTCGAAGGAGATAGTCCTACAGCTGTTAAGGAATGTGATTTTGAATGTAACCTATTAAACTTGGACTAAGTTGTAAATGACATGTGCTTGGTACTCTCTAGAGAACTAGTTTTGCTAGAGAGAAAGATGGAAAAGAAGGTAACACCAGAGAACTGATCTATTAGTAGAACTTATCTATTAGTACCTACGGGTGAAATGAGTGAGTCTCATGGATGCAACATAGCCTTGGAAAGGAGACGCTACCAGGCCACTGGGCCAGAGAAGGAACGTTGAACCTGTCCATTTTGCCAAGGGCCGTTTTAGATGCAGCACCTGCCCCATGGCCTCAAACACTTAGTTACTATCGAGAATGTTAGTGCTAGAAGAAAGTAGGGAGAGATCCCTGGGGTAGGCTAGACCCCAGCCTCCTGACTGCTGGTCCAAATTCTCCTCCAATGAGCTTTCAACACACCTGGTGATTGAGATGAGTAAACAAAGAGAGATTAAAAACTCAAGCCCATTATCCGTCTTGAAAAACTACCTCAATTCTATCGTCTAACTATTTTGAACTGCTTAGCTCATCTCTCCCCTCTGGGGTTTTGATTATACATTCTTGGCACTTCTCAGAGTGATGCCAGAAGTGGGGAGGCAGTTGAGATGATTCTCATCCATATCCCATCCCAGAGGTGAGCCTGGGAACAATGCACTGTTGTTTTACTGGATAAAATAAGACAGAGACTTCACTTACACTGCAAAACCTGGGGTTAAATGTCCTGTGACAATTCGGGGGAAAGATAGAAAAGAGCAATATCCAAAGGTACCTTCCTGCTTGCCAAGGTTGAGAAACTGGAATGGCCAGATGCTTACAGAGTATCCAGGCACAAACACAGTGCATTGATTTAACGGCAACTTACAGAGGGGGGATTAGCTCAATAGTAGGAGTTTCCATAAATATTTCATTTCATTTTAAACAATTCTACTTTAAAATTACTGATATTAAAACTGTTAAACCCAGGTACTCTTTCTGCCCCCTTCTGATGCCTATGTCAGAAGCTTTCTCTGTCTCCTTTATACTTTAATAAAACTTTATTACACAAAAGCTCTGAGCGATCAAGCCTCGTCTCTGGCCCCAGATTGAATTCTTCTCCTCTGGGGGCCAATAATCCCGGCGTCGTGATTCAACAACAATCTTTCATCTTGGGGGCTTGTCCAGGATCCTTCTGGACAAGGTAAGGATGCTTGGAGCTCTAGTTCTTTGTTCTCTTAGCGAACACGTTTTCTGCTGTGCTTTACTAACTCTACAGTGTGCTTGTGTGAATGAATGACATGCCCTGCGTGAAGCAAGTAAGGAGCCCTGCTCTGCGGTTCCACAGTGATCTCATACGACTTATGGCAGAAACCTATCGGGGGTTTATACCGACCTGCCAATGCCAAGAGGCACCCAATGTCTCCTTTGGGAACCGATCAGAAATGGGCAAAGCATGCGGACCAAACTCTCCTTTCTCAGTCAAACTTTTCCGTCTCTTTGACCATTTCATAACTCCTTGAGAATTAGAAGTACTAACCTAATCTATCGGATCTTAGGCTTTCAAGGGACTTGGATCTATACTGTTACTGTGTACAGTGGCTTAGGTCCGAAACTTGGATTGGTAGTTAAGAAAGCGCCTAGCCTCGCTAGGCGAAGAAGGCAATGGCACCCCACTCCAGTACTCTTGCCTGGAAAATCCCATGGACAGAGGAGCCTGGTAGGCTGCAGTCCATGGGGTCGCTGAGAGTTGGACACGACTCAATGACTTGACTTTCACTTTTCACTTTCATGCATTGGAGAAGGAAATGGCAACCCACTCCAGTGTTCTTGCCTGGAGAATCCCAGGGACGGTGGAGCCTGGTGGGGTCTATGGGGTCGCACAGAGTTGGACACGACTGAAGTGACTTAGCAGCAGCAAATCCAGATCATGAGCTATATTTTAAATATGTAAAGATATCCTTTTAATACATTGACTTTTGAAAACAATTTTTATATATATATATATATAATACATATATACGTAGAGTTAGATAGCTAGGGATGCCAAAACAAAGGGTCACAGACTAGCCTGCTCAAATGACAGTAATTTATTTTCTCCCCCAGTTCTAGGAGCCAAAAGTTTGAGATCAAGGTATCTGCAGAGCTGGTCTCAGAGGCCTCCCTGCTTGGCTCATAGACTCCTGTCTGTGTCTTCATGTGACCTTCCCTCTGTGTGTATCCATCTCTATGTTTCCTCTTGTTACAAGGACACCAGTCATACTGGATTAGGGCCCATCCTAATGACCTCACTGAAAGACCCCTACTCCTCCTTCTGAGGTATGGGGGCTAGGAATTCAACATTTGAGTTTTAGGGGTACAGTACAGGCTGAATACGGTGTACTGTGCATAGACAACTGAGCATCTTTGCCCTAACTGTCACAAAGTTTCCTATAAAACCTGAGTGTGATGCGTGTGACTGAGTCTCTAGTCACATTCTTGCATCACATCCTTAGTAGAAATGAAGAGGGTCTGTAGATTATAATCTAGACTTCTTATAAAGGATAACACACACACATGGTATTAGGATAATTTTCCTCAAAGGAACAGCTACTCTTTAATTCTGAACATTTTAAGACATCCAGAATCACTTTCCCTAAGCAATTATGATTTTACAAAATGCTGTCAAGACCATTGCAAAGTTTTACTGCCCAGACAGAGCTAAATGCCTGGAGCTTTCAGCAGTGATTTATTATTTACTCTGGAGGTAGGTTGCTAAGCAAGATTTATTCAGTAAGAACAGAGCCATCCGTAACAGTACAATATATGTTTGACTGCAAGGGAGATTCTTTTTCACTGTTCCTCCAGAGAGTGTGTCCTCCATAAGAAAAAAATATATATCTTTATGTAAATTTTCATCCTTTTGTGAAATCAAGGGTACCAGTATGGATTTAACAAACCAGTTTGACTTCAAATGTTCTCATTTGAATTTTAGCTCTGAGAAATTTTCAGAATAAAAGCAATGGGAGAACAATACCCAAGTTCATTGATGGAATCTGCTGGGTATTTGCTTTACCTACACGGGGCTTTTTATTTCCTGAGGAGTTGTTTCATTGCACTACAGTGGCCTAACTCACACATCTATACCAGCTTGCAGCAACTCCAGATTCCTAGGGAAAAAAAGAGCACTAATAATGCATATTTGCCAACTTGGGTTTTCAGAATTGGTAACAAGGACTAGAGACCAGTTGCTGGCCTGCTTCTGCCCCCTAGTGATCATAACTGCTGCTTTTTGCTAAAGACAAGAGAACAGAGGACCAGCGAAATAAGCTGCTGCCTACGTCCCCCACTTTAGCAACCTATTCTCCAGATACCCACGGCCCTCCAGCTGCCATTCCACCAATCTCAGAAAAGGGAAATGATCAACTCATTCACATTAAGGTGTCCAGGACTGAAAACTTCCCTTCACCCCAGACTATGCTTTTTAACAAAAGCACTGAACCAAAAAGGCAATGCTGCTTAACCCCAAAGAATAAATCACCAGTAGTGGAAATTTAGAAAATTAAAAAATTTAAAATAAAAAAGACTTTGTTTCCCTAGGCCTTTTTGTCTTTGTGTTTTGGAGGAACATCTTTGAAAAGTTATCTAGTGCCTCAATTTCTTCAAGGAATTACAGCCTTTTCTATAATCTGGAGGAGAAGAAAAAAATTATCAGAAGACCCAGGAAAATGTTCCATTTCCCCGACTTCTTTCCTCCGTCATCAGCTGCTCCCACCCCTGTCCCTGGCTGGAAGGTCGGCTCTGGGTGGCAACCATGTCCCACAGGGCAGCTCACCCCGCCAGACACAAAGTGGGTGGAAACATGAGTGAGAAATGTTTGGTTGGACTCCAACCACCCTCCCCTAGCTGCTCCCAGGATCCCCACCACAGTTCCTCAGTGGGTCAGGGAGTTCTTCAGGCAGGTGGCCAATCCCCAGCTTTTGATCTGGAAAGTAGGGTTGAACAATGAAAGTTAAGACTAGGAGACAGACTCTGGGAAGCTTGAGAGGCCCCGGGCAATGTTTCTGAATTCTGGCTTGAATGGGTCATTCATCAAACCCCTCCCAAGTGTTGGAAATTGGCCTCTCCCCAACCAGGAACAATGCCAGAGGGTCGCCCCTGCCACCAGTGCCCAAGTTCAATCTAGATGGAACCAGGAAGAAAAGGGAGAGAATGCAGAGAGGAGGGCTGCTTTGTGTTGTGGGTATAGCTTGCTGAGAAGCCATAAGGACCCATGAGTACCTCCAATCTGCCATCACCAACTCCCCCACACACAGTCTGCGGAAGTAGAAGCTGTTGGAGCATGACTTGTGCCTGGAGTCAAAGGGCTGGTTTCAGTGCACATTCTCAACTACATGAAGTACTGTGACATGGATAAAATCTGGTGTCAGGCAGACATGAGTTTGAATCCCGGCTCTGCCACGGGGTAGCTGTGCAGACTTTGATGACTTTTATGCCATCCTTTAATTGTCAGCTCAAACATTACACCCTCAGGGACAACCATTCTGGCCCCACAAATCGGATCAGATCTCCCTTAAATAAACTTCTTAATCCCTAATAATTTTTATTTATCACATGCATCACTATTTGTAATTTTATCATTTATGTGTGAGGTGATTTGTCTAACTTTTCCCATACTGCATTCTAAGCTCAAAGTGGGCAGAGAGCTCATCTCTTCCATTTACCACCTTTTCCCCAGGACTAGAACATAGCATAACTTCAATAAGGATTTGAGAAATGAATGAACTATCCTGAGCCTTTATCATCTATAAAATGGGATGATAGTACCTTCCTTGTAAGTTTAAAGTGAATATTTAATGGAAATATATTTGTGAAAATTCTACCCTGTGTCTGACAAGGAGTAAGGCTCAGAAGGGGGTCATTCCTTTGCCACCTTCTCTTCAGAGGCCTACCATATGTAGGTGGACAGTTGTCCCTGGCCACCGGAGGTGCCCCTGAGCAGTGAACTGAGCCAAAATAGAAAACCGGAGACCTGAACAATCCACAGATTCCATCAAAAGTCCCTGAATAATCAAAAGTAGTTGGCACATTACAATTCATCACCTCTTCCCTCTACGTGTCCCTTGATGGCAGGAAAAGTTATCTCCAGCTTCACTCTCCTTTCCATCCCAGACAGAGAGTAGCCAGAGGGACTGTAAATTCATTCCTAACATTTTCAGTTGTTTGAGTTATGTTCTACAAGAATTAAGAAGGTGACTTTAAAAACATGAAGGAGAAATAAAGGTTGCACTTCCCAGAGCAGAGTACAGGTGTAAAATGAAACTGAACTTTTAATATGAAACTGCTCTGGAGGAGAAAGGACTAAGAATATTTTTATAGAATACTTGCATTATGGGTAATTTTTTTAAATCCAGAGTTCAACTTGCATGACATTGAGGCATAAGTCTACCACTTAATGACATTTATAACTCTGTAACAATACGTTTTGTATAAATTACTGCTGAGGCTTAACATTTCTGATTATGATATATAGAATAAAGTGATGTCATAAAGGCAAAGTTTGTAAGTTACGATCTGTCCTGTTGCTTTAAATAAGAGGATTTCTGGAGACAATCGCCTTGATGAATATAAACTCAAATGAACCTTGAATCTCTTCAATTATTCTTATTTAGAATTCATTTTCCTTTGAACTTTCATTTAACTCAAAGCATAATCGTTCCATTATAAATCAAGTGAGAGCTTGTCTTTCCTGCAATAACAAGTATGCTTTAAATAATGAAGCAACACCTATGATCATAAAAGATAGCGTTTCAATGCACCAAAATACAAAAGGTAAAGAGATTTATTATCTTAGTTCAGTAGTGATGAGTTGAATATTTTTGTAGCAACAGACATCTCTATTCCAGATAACACTTTTTATTGGACTTTTTAGTGTATTTTCATTCCCAGAAGACTGGGGTGCCTTATTATCAATGAGAGAAACCCACAATGCAACACACAGTGCTGTTGGTGACTGAGAAGGTCAGCTCTCTTTTTGTTCAGTTTCTTGAGTAGGTTAATGAGTATAAGTATCTCTCAGCCTCCCTGGCCCTCTTTTCCTTTATGAAAGAGCTGGCCTAATCATCCTAAATTCACCCCAAACTCCAAAGGAAAAGACTCTATGAACTTTTCCTTCTGTACAGAATTATGATGAGGAATAACTAAGTTAATGGAGGTGAATATGCTTTAAAAGGCATAAAAGTGCTACACATATCATTTGATGGTTTTCACTCTGTATTTTGTAAATACTTCTACACATCTACTATGTGAACTATGCTATTCAGTATAACAGATATCTCTGGGGCATCTCCAGGGTAGTACAGATGAAAAAGTGTGATGAAGAGGGACTTCTGGAGTTGCCATAATAAAGTCTCTTGGATGATATGGGAACCCCACATTATAACAGGTCAAGTGGCCAAACTATCCCAAACAAGCACCTTTTACCTCATTGAAAAATCTCATCCGCAGACAAAACACAGAACTAAGCAGGTAGTCTGGGTGGTTGAATGACTCTCTTCCTGTTATCTCTTTATGCATTTCATCTTCAAAG